>NC_041827.1:2866500-3185000 GCF_900964775.1 Scleropages formosus
ATTTTTCTGTATTTACTCGTTAAATCGCAACACAAATTCCTTTCCTGAAGATCTTATGATAGAGAGGCTGACTACTCTTACACTTGGCTGAGAACTGTATTTTAATGCTGTGGTCTGAACCAGAAGTTCCCTCTTTAAGCATGTGGATAACAAGAGGTGTTAAAATTTCTCACTTGAATAAGCAACATTTGATTTGTACAACAGTTCTAAGTTGTTTGGAGAGGACTGGACACCCTTCTGCAAGTTATTAAAGAATGCTATGTGATCGTACCTGTGATACACCGTAACCTCTTGACCCTAAGCCTTCGCTGTATGTGGACATATTTGCATTTTCACGGTGTTCCCTCTCTACCTGCATTTGGCTGTGACCCTGCGCTCTTAATAAAGTCATGGAAAAAAGAACGAGAGACTGCCGTTGTATGTGGTCTATATAGTGATCAAGTGTTGATTTGTTAATCAATCATAAGTGAGAAGACCAAACATGGATATTAGTTAATAAATGAGCTCATCACAAAAAGGCAATTGAGGAAATTTCAGTTTTTTGATCACCATGGTAACAATTTCAGTGGACAGGAAACAACTAAAAACCCTCCCTTTGGAGAGCATCGTGAAGCGGTAACATGAACCAGTCTAATGGAAACAGGGCACTTACTAAAACTAAAGGAAAAGCTACATTTAAATATCGATGCTTTTTTTAAACATTTCATGATGGGAAAGACAGAAAAGTCAAAACACACAATGAGATCAGTTGTTCTCTATCACTCTGGTGAAACTGGAAGTCAATCACCATTTGTCAAGTCTGAATTCTACTGAGGATTCCACCAATGCCATTAAAAAAAAAAAAATTTTAAAAAAAGCAAAGAACGTGTGTTTGAGGACAGGAGGCTTCAGAACTCATACAGGCTTCATTGCAGGGAGGTCCCACCCCCCCCTGCACGCAGACCCAGACAATTGTTGGCAGACGGTGAGAAGTGTCCCCCCCCCCCCCCAATCCTGCATGCTAAGCAGCACTGCTTTTGTCTGTAGAGCGCCACGGCAACCATATGTGCAGCCAGTCTCCCTGGCAACTGTTTTTGGGCTCCCCCCAACAGCCCAAAACACACGCTAGGAAAAGGAACATCCCCTGGCGAAGAATTCCGCCTGCAGACAGATGAAAGCCTTGGGCCAACCTGAGGCCATTCACCCAAAAGGCTCACATGAGAGGAGGGGGACACTACAGGAATTTGTAGCTCTAGGACTTCCTTCCACCTCAAGGCACAGGTTAAACCACGACAAATCAAATGCCCCAGAATAGTCAACAAGTACAAACCTGTAAGAAACCTACCGATGTCCTGAAAGAGAAAGACATGTACCTTGTGCACACTGCTGTGCCTCACACATTATTCTTAGAAACAATTTGTGGACACATGGCAGACTGGCACCAACATTATTTGCACACAAACCTGTCTATGCGTGTTGACAATACTTAAGACACCCAACCACTTCCATAAGCAATTGTACATCATGGTTCATGGATCACACCATGAGGACCACAGCCTAATATCCTTCTCATCAAAGGAGGACTTTCAAAGAAAACCCATCTTGGTACGGGGTAATTGCTCTTCCATGTACAAGTGGAAAGGTGTAGTTGCTTGCCTGAAGTTAGGGTGTTATGCACATCCATTAGTCTCCGAAGCCACCATTGCTTGAATGACTGACGTCAATGACGCAGTGATGTGTCAATGACACTCTATGCTGCCACATACCCATGCCCAGGACATACTGCCTTGCTGGCTGCTGTCCACTATCAAGTGCAGAGAGCTCTCAGCATGTTCCGCTGATGTGTGCCAAAGCAAGTAAATGAGGGGAACAGCAATATCCTGAAAACGTTAAAGATGTTTTCACCACAATCCAGAAAGAAACTGGACCCACTGACAACATTTGACCACAAAATCCAAAAGATTAGCTCGCTGGGATCTTAAGCACTTCTATCAAACCAGAATCCAGTCTTATTCAACCAAAATACATAAATACATTTATTCATTTAGCAGATGCTTTTCTCCCAAGTGACATAGATCTCAGAGAAAATACAATTTGTGTATTACATTAGAAGAAAGAAAAGTAGCTGCAGACGTGTGATTAAGTAAACTTTGTTTCTTTCCACTTCATGCACCGATGTTCATCGAACGAGGTGGTGTATAAAACTCAGAATAGATGTTTCCTGATCACCTTCCTACTAATTTTTTTTTTTTTTTTATTAAAGGTACACAAACACTTATGTACAATAAAGGAGTAGCGCCTGTGTAAAGGCTCATCTGGACATGATCATAAAGTTATGGTGAACGAACATTTACACCAATTTAATTTAAAAATTCCATATAAAATAGACCAATTTAAAACACTTTACAGTACTAAGGTCATTTTCCCAATACCTTTATTTTTTTCAAGGAATCGATTCAATGTAAATTCCAATCCCAAGTACATGTCAAAGTGGTATTACGTTTGGATGCTATTAAACTACAAGCTTGTAGCACAGAGGAAGGAGGCAGTTCAGACAGGGCAATAATTTCGTGACCAAAATGTCAAGATCACACCGTTAGACCATGACTACATACTAAAGCTGGTGTGAGGAAAGTATCCTTTGTAGTTCCACAACTTTCCTACATGAAGACGAGGTTGTAAAATTCAGCACAAGGGAATGGCACGTAAACCTTCGGTCTACGGCTTTACCAACACTTTTCAGAGGTCAAACAGGCCCAGGTTACAAATATAAACTGAGTTATTTGAAGAAGAACCTACAAGTTGAAGTGTTGGAGAACATCTAAATCAAGGCAATAGCACTTGCTTACAACACACACATTTTTCTCAGCAATTTATAATTGTCCTGAGTAGCGCCACTATTTAAGTAAACCCACCTGATGCAGGGAAGGACAAGAAAAGAGCTCTGGCATTCTACTGATCAGCTACGATCAGTGTTTACCGATTGGAATCGGTGTGTTTCACAGCTGATGGGGATGCCAGCAGGGACAGTGATGGAAACTTGAAAGGAAAAAAAAAAAAAAAGGGGTCATGCATTTCTGAAAATAAGCACACTTTATCATTTCTAATATATCTATGAGATCAGATTTCAGAGAAATAGCAGGTCGCAATAATATGAAATCAATCCCAAAAAAACATGTTTGGACCTCTGACTTCAGCCAAACACTTTCCAACAACTTGTCATCCTAATCAAGCAGAGTTTGAGTTACAACATTAATATTGCACTTAGAATTCTTTCATTCTGAGTGAAACTTCATGGAGGTCCACACCTCCTACATAGCAGCTATAAATTTCTAGAATCACATTCTAACCATATTTGCAAAAAATCTGCATGGAAGTCAAAACGGTGGGGTCCATTGATGCCTACGGAAGGATTCCAGCAGCATTAAAGATTCGTCACTTATACGACCGTAATTCTTGCTCACAAAGAGCAAGCGCATCCCTCCGTGCACTGGGAAGAATTAGAGAGATTCAGACTTCGACTTCTCCAAACGTGCAAAACGATCAGGAAAAATCTGCAGCTGAATACTTTGTCAGTCACACAACTATCCCAAATCAAAAGCTCACTAAAGATTGCAGTTCCATAGACAGAGAACAAGTCCATTAGGTTGGTACTGCGACTGCTAGTATCACAATCCATGTAAATGCTCCCCGCCCCGCAAGGGTCAAGTGGTCTCTAGTGCCTTGTCGCATGTGCTCACGAGCCACTTAAAGCACAGCTATCAGGTGCTACATTATCACCCTGTTTCACTCCTCTCATCTATGCAGCCTATCAAAGCAACAACTGAGGTTTTCGGTTCAGGACTCAAAAAAAAAAATCTAACAGTACGCGATGGAAAACGCACCGCTGCATGAGGGTTGTGAAGAATACGCCAATCTGAGGCAACGTGTGTGACATTCAAAAAAAATTTTCTTTAGCCCATCTCCGAAACGCAGAGCTGCAGGTTTTCGATACACTTCAGAAAGCACTGGACTCGCATCTGAAACACAAGGTGAAGCTACAGACTGTCTCATAAGCACCACATCATAAAGCAGCTCGACAAAAGATCCCTCAAGTGTGCATTGCTTCCTCTGGTCTTTGCGTGGACACCTACCTTCAAGCAACGCCCAGAAACACACATTTGAAGCATAACTATGTTGGAGGTGCCTTCCCTTCCAGCAAGTACCAAATCTCCTACAGATCTCACACACACACACACACACACACACACACACACACACACACTGCCTGAAACCACTTGTCCCAAGCGGGGTCGTGGCAAACTGGAGCCTAACCTGGCAACACAGGGCACAAGGCTGGAGGGGGACACACCCAGGATGGGACGCCAGTCCATCGCAAGGCACCCCAAGCAGGACTCGAACCCCAGACCCACCGGAGAGCAGGACCAGGCTAAACCCGCTGCACCACCGTGCCCCCTCCTACAGATTACTGTTCAGAAAGTTTACATGCTGAGCCAAAGGTTTCCCTGCAGCCCAAACACTTATTGCCACAGTAAGTTGGGTGTCAGCTCTTTGGAGCGAATTCCAGCTCCACCACTCACCTCAATCTATAGATGTGAATCGCCAGCTGGTTAAGTGTCACTTAACACACCATCCTACCTTTTTCACTAGAGCCATCTTGTTACAAAACAAGATGGAACAGATATATCACAGAACAACCTTTTTTTAAATTGCAGGTAAACCCTGGACAGCAAGGTATTTCATGGTTTGGACAAATACCTTCCAAGTTTTGTGGGTTGAATCTCTCCCCTGCTGCTGGACCTTTGATGACGGTACTTACTCTGACAGTTAAAATACCCCACGCACATCATCCGAAACCGCTTGTTCCATACAGGGTCGCAGGGAGCCGGAGCCGGAGCCTAACCCGACAACACAGGGTGCAAGGCCGGAAGGGGATGAGACACACCCAGGATGGGACGCAAGTCCGTCGCAAGGCACCCCAAGCGGGACTCGAACCCCAGACCCACCAGAGAGCAGGACCCGGTCCAACCCACTGCGCCACCACACCCCTCCCCCAGTTAAAATACCCTGCTGTACAAACAGAAACAAGAGCGTACTGTTACAAACATGGTAAGCTACCTTGGACAAATGAGACTCGCAGAGGATGTATTTTGTGCAGGACCAAAGCAGACAACCTTCTGCACACTCAGCAGAAAAGAACCCTCCTTTAGATATATCATATAGTCCACTTAACTGCTACTAATGGACAGGCGAAAGCAAATTTAACTTAATCCTCCTAACCTGACTACTACAATAAGACTTGTCGGATCGAACCGTTAGCCGGTGACGTGTAATGTAAACAAAAGGAGAGCAAGTAAATGAAACGAACCCTTCATGAAGTTATTAACGTGACTCTGATTCATAACGTTAAATTACATAGAGATATTTACCCTTTGATAAAGATGCGTGAGGTCTACTGCAGCAACTCAGGATGAGCATCTTCTTGCTCAAGGGTGCGATAGCCAGAGGTGGGATTCGAACCCAAGTCAGCAGGCGCAGCTCAAACCGCTGCCATTTCAGCCTGGTTCAACCGACAAGGCCTCGAAACAGCAGTTCGTCGCAGTCGACAACACCGAGCTGCCCTGGCATCACAGGACAGGGTTCGAAGGCCGGAGAAGCCCAAGTCCAGTCAAATTAATAAAGAACATTAATAATATTAGTAAAGCAAGAGGGGGGGTTGTGTCCAGAGCGAGCGCTGGGGGGGCTCAGGGACCCCGAGTCCGTGGAGCTGCGTGCCACACACACACACACACCAGAATGACGGGCGTCTGTCCGTCAGCCCATCCCACGATGCGGAGCTCAGCGTCTCCAACCAAAAAGCGCCAAACAAGAAAGTTCCCATTGTCGTTCCCGCCGCTCTCGAGGTTCAGCGCGCGCCCCTCGGAGGCCCCCCGCGCCGCTCGAGGAAGAGCGCAAGAACTTGAAGAAGAAGCCGACAGACACAGCGCGCGCCACGGCGGCTACTGAGTGAGGGCGGGACTCCGCGCTGACACACCCGGGAGCCGCGACGGGACAGGGACAGGCCACAGGGTCAGGTCAGGGAGGGACGCGGACAAGGCGGAAAGAGGCGCGGGTGCGGATAACGGCACGCTGTGAAGGATACTGTTGCGGCGGCACGGAGGGCGGCTGCGCGGCGCCCGGGGCCCCCGGCGGCAGCGACACTGAGGTGAGGGCGGCCCTCAGCTGGCTCGACGGAGACGGCCCCGCTCCCGGCCCGGGTCCCGGTCCACTCACTGCAGCGGCGGTTGGCTTCGGCACCGCTTTCGGCGGCAAACTCATCGCAACACAAAGATGACAAAGAAAGAATCGTAGGAAATATGAGCGTAGCTAGCAAGCTAGCTCAGCTGTGGGAGCCGAACGGAGCGCCGGATCATCAGGCATATAAAAAGAGGGCGACGGACTCCCGGAGGAGGAGAGGAGGGGAGGGGAGGGAAGGAAGGGGAAGGAGGGAAGGGAAGGGAAGGCCTTCAGTCGGTGCGTCTCGCCGGGACACAAAAAACCCTTTTTCATGGAAAGTCGCCTAATACTGGTGTGTCTTCATGGGGACGGTGGCGGAGGGGTCCACGTCCCCCTCTCCGGCCGGACCTCTGCCGACCCGCTTCGGTTCGGATCTCTTTCCTCAGCGCGCTCGCCGGCGTCTCCCCCTCCTTTCGCTTAATCAGTGTTTCCCGTCAGCAGTCGGTGAATTTAAAGTCATTTTGCTCCGAGACTGTGCGCTTCGCTCAACATGGCGCTAAGACCGCCTCCAGCAGTCCGGCAGGACGGACAGGTTCGGGAAACGTCGGCACGCTCCGGATCTGCTCGGAAGTACGTACGTCGTGACGTCGTGACGTCACATCGAACGTCTCCGCCCTCGTGTCCGTGGCACGCGCCGCGGAAACGTATAGAAGGTATATAGAACATGCCAAACTCGTTCGTACAACATAAAGTAAAAATTGCTGTACATGGTTACATTCAAAGGTTTATTTGGGTAGATAAATATCGCACACGGAATATCCACAAAAATGAATAGAAAATATTCTACAAATCATATGCATGTTGCAATGGTAAATTTCTCTTCAACGTGGAATTATATAACACGCCTGGTTTGGCTTCAGGATTCTGTTAGAAACCCTCAAAACTGTAGGCGTGTACCGCTATCAAGGTGTGTTGTAGCTGGTGCTGCAGCGACATCTACCGTTGATGTGGTGTAGTGGCTGCTCTGGCCCACTGACCCATGGACGCGCCCAGTACCGACACTGTGCGCAGCGCCACAGAAAAACTCCCCATTTATTCATTTATCTGACTCTTTTATCCTAAGCAACTTGTAATATTAAGGTTCTTCCAGATATTTATCCATTTATACAGCTGGGTAGTATCAATGGAGCAATTTAGGGGAAGCGCCTTGCTCAAGGGTACTACAGTTGGAGGTGGGATTTGAACTGATGACCTTCAGGTCCAAAGGCAGTACCTCTAAAAAGTACTTTACCAGCTTTATTTGTATGGGAGCAACAGGCTCCTTGGACTACTCAACAAAATCAACTGGAGTGATAATGACATGTATGATAATAGTCTAAAGGTGCCTGGACTCATCTCTGCTCAGTAAACATGTACTACGGTGCGATGGAAAAAATACCCAGCTACTGTATTGGTTTATAAGCAACAAATAGACTGTACTCGAGTCACATGTCTGCACTCAGATCACTTATGTTGATTAAATTCACCGTTTCATTCTTAGAGGTATACATCTGCTAAATTAGACAAATGCTTTTTCTTTTTTTATAAATATGTATTTTCCAGGTTATAAACTACAACTTGATTCTACAGTCCATGTCTTCCCAGCTTTATAAGCATGCATAAGAAGAAACAAGAAGTTTGGTTTAACACCTTGATTGCACATGAATATGACAGACATTTGGCATGTGGACAGTCAATGACAGAAAAAACACAAGTACATACAGGTGCTTCTATATCTCAGGAGAAAAACATACAGAAAACAGTGTTTTCCTTTTCCATGAGCCTTGAAAAAATTTTATACAGGAGGACATATGAACAGCTTCAGCAGAAACAAAACATTTCTGGCCACAAACACATTTAGCAGCTGCGATAACATTGTGCCATGCATCAATTTGTGTGAAAGGTACAGACAGACATTTATGTATAATATACCACTTTTCTTCATAAAACAGAACAAGTTTTGTGAAACCACAAATAGAAAGACCAATATTACAATAATCTAGAGTGATTAGTTATGTCCAATAAATATTGTTGATATAGTTTTACAAAATGTTCATAATACACACCTCAATATAAATTCAGGAAGTAGAAAAGTTTGTTCCGGAAGAAACGGCATGAATTGTATCATTTTGTAAGGTTAAATTCAGTCAGACCAACATTTACAGAAATTATTACAGTAACACACTTAAAGTTTTGTTAATCTGGACAAAGGGGCATATTGACAAGAATCAAATTAAAAAAAATCATGGTGAAAGGGTGAAATTAATAAAAGGCACATTTTATGACAAAAAGATCATGTCAAATGGAAATCAATGTTTACAAAGAATCACATTTTGGTTTATGCCAAAATAGAGTAAATATACTCTTGTCGTCACCCCCCTCCCCCCAACACACTGGAAAATGTAAAAAGTATCAAAAGTCCATAGGTAAAATACAGCAACAATATAGAGACTGAAAATAAATATTACCTCCCATTGAAAAACAAGGCAGCCACACATCTATTCACAAAAAAAGGAAAAATTTGCAGGTTTTTCCTCCATCTTCACTAGCAGTTTCCAGTGTTTTATTTGTCCCTCTACACAAGAGAAAGTTTTAAAAACCATTTGTCATTTGACCAGCAATAGGGGCTCAGCCATCAGCTGTAGAAGGTCAGTCCATGTGGAGTTGGGGGAGGGGTTCTTTGGTGGTCGGAGCGTCATCTTGGTTTTGGGCTGTTATTCCCCTGCTTGGACGGCTCCGCCTGAGGTTTGGGGCCCTGGGCCCGTGGGCGTCAAGTTGCTTGTCACCACAGCTCACACTTCTTTCTCGGGTTCATGGGGGAGTCAGCTTTGCAGTTGAAGTGTTTAGAAAACTCGTGCGAGTTGGACACAGTGCCAATGACGCGGAAGCGGGAAGGACTGTGTGTGTCTGTAATGATGCCTTCGTGGGAACTCTCTGGTGTCCGTACTGAACACCAAACCTTGAAAAAGAAAACCGCTTAACTATTTAGGAGCCAGTTTGGTTTCACTGAAACAAAGCTGAATTCTCACTATTTTTCATATAAATAACATAAAACATTTCAAATAAATAGTACATCTGTGTTAAAAAAAAAAAAAAAACCAAACCTGTGCAAATCCAATGAAAAAGAGCTGATGGTTTGTCATCCCAAGAGCAGGAAGCACCATCTCCTGCCCGTTCTTCCGGACCCAGTTCTCATAGGCCTAGGAAGAAGAAAGAAATGGTTCCACCAGTCACATGGTAGCTGACCATGTCTCACCCCAAGTGTTTCAGATCTGCATACAGAATCTGCCTCTATTTCCCCTTCAGATATCTCTCTCACACACACACACACACACACACACACACACACACACACACACACACACACACACACACACACACACCATGCAATTTGCTCATCTCCTCAACAGCCTGCAACCTTTGACAGGCATTTCTGAGGATGTCCCTGTTCCCAGCATCTCACCTATTGCAGTCTTTGCAATGGGAGGAGCCCAAACTAAAAATAAAAGTTAAAAAAAGAAAACAAGGGGTGGAGTCACACTGATCAATCCATGCAGCTTCTACAGGCAGCATAAAGACAGCTCAACATGAGTAGCACTTTGTCAATCATTTCTGGTTTTGCTTTTGATGTTTCCCATCAACTCTGCTTACAAACAACTGAGGCTGAAGTCCAGTTGAATGTTCGTAATTCCAGTCATTCCCGCCAATAAATTATATGTGATATGATTTCTAACATGTATTTTATGGCATATTTCTCTTTGCGGTTCTCCAAAAGCCTTCTGCACTGTCCTTTGAAACTTTTAAGGAGACATTGTCATAATTTGCTGTACAGATGCGTATGATAAAATAAAAAGATTCACCAGATCAGTGCCCTTATTTCACACCACAACCCACAGAAAACTGCGTCGCTCACCACCTACTCACCTTGTAAGCAGCATTCAACCCCCCGTTGTCAGCGATATTCTCTCCCAGAGTGTGTCTGCCGTTGAGTGGCTCCTGGTTCACGCTGTAGTTGCTGTACTGCTCCACCATGCATTGTGTTTGTTTTTTAAAGGCCTCCACTGAGGAGTTCTTCCACCAGGAGCGCAGGTTGCCGTCCTTGTCATACTCTCGCCCTGCAACGTCATACACATACTGTTCCTTCCCTGTAGTGTGTCGTCTACCACTTTCTTCCATGACTAACCACCACTGAAATAACACATTTCTAACAGAGGACCCAGATAGCCAACGTTCCCTATATATGGATGAGAACTCTGCAGTCCTCTCCTCCATGCTGATCATCAGGTGAAAACTGGACAGCCAGTGTGTTACACTGCCTGCTGGAACCTGCAGCCTGCTGAGTGGGGGTGGGGGGGGGGGGAAGAGAAGAAAAAAGAAAAGAAAAGAAAAGGGGAAAAAAAAAAAAAAGCCACTGGCTTGCAATGTGCATGTCTCCATCCCTTAAGAGCTAGAGGAACACAAGTGGGCAACTGGCCATGATTAATTTGTAAGGGGGGGGAAAGGTTAATGCACACAAATAAGATCAGCAGTCTTACCTTGATCATCAAAGGCATGTGTCAACTCGTGGCCCATAACAACTCCAATCCCACCGAAATTCAAAGCCCTAAAGGCACATTATATGACATTATTATTATTCACAGTGGTTAATCAATATTTTGTTCAGTGATTTTATCCAAAATATCTACCCATTTATATAGGCAGATGCTTTTTGGGAGCTATAAAGGTGAAACACTCTCCTAAAAGGGACAACAGAAGGACCCCTCATGGGACTTCAAAAGACAACTTTCAAGTACTGGACTTGAGCTCTTCTTTACTTTTAACTCAACCCCGTCATTCCAGGGCTGTAAACAGCAACGGGTCACTTACTTGGGCCATGCCCTATTGTAGAACGGAGCCTGGAGTATCCCTGCTGGTAGCACCATCTCATTCTTGGTGGGGTTGTAGTAGGCGTTCACTGTTGGTGGTGTCATGCTCCACCTGAAAGGTGGAAAGGAAGTGATATGGATTGTTCCTTCCACATCATAGCACTCTGGTCTTCTCAAGAGCGATCTTATTGTGCTCGAGTGGCTCATTGAGGCAGAGGCTAGAATATGCACTTCAATATGCATGTTCTCCCCAAAGTCAAAAAGATATATGCAGAAGACAACTAAACCATTTTCATCCCACCCTTACAAAGAAAACCACAAGTAATAGTAGCCATGAGTCAAATTAATATGATGGCACTTACCTTTATCCAAAGGGATTTAGAAGTGGCAGGAGTATAATCAGAACTTTTTTGCGTAGGTAAACCATGGTATCGGATTAAGTGAATACTTCAAAAATCACGTGCGTTTCTCTCTGTCCCTTGATGAAATGCACTTTTGTTTACTCTGAGTTGTACGATGCTTTGGAGAAAAACTTTTGCAGAAGAATTAAGTGTACATGAATAAACGTAAAGTAAAGTGTCAACCTGGACAGGGAGAGAGGCGGGGGGGTCCCCCCCCTCATTCTCTCATTCTGAGCCAGAATACATCTTACACGTTGCTGGGTATTCATGACACGTAAATAAAATTTTAAAAAAGCTCCATAATGGATCCTGATAGAGCTATGCTAGGATATTGGCATTCACCTGCATCTCCACAATTCTTTCTTCTACCTCACACAAAGGAAATTTGGTAATACCCAATAAAAGTGTAATAACTAGAAATAAATGGTTGTTTAGAAACGTAAACGTAAGTTTTGTTATTCATCTTGATGTGCAGACAACAGCACATCAGCTTAGAGCATAGAGGTGGAAGATGGAGAGGCAGCGCTTGACAGACAGGCTCAAAACTGGTAGATGAGAGCCAAAAGATCCCCTACAACAGTGGTTCTCAAAGTGTGGACATGAACCACCTGTGGTTTGCAAATGGGATTCAAGCGAACAGTTATCAAGTTCAAATTCAGATTTGAAGTCCATTATAGACATACAGTACTGGGCAAAAATTTTAGGAAAAAAGCTGTAAAGTGAGAATGCTTGTAAAAATAATGCTCTTAATAAATTTCTTACAAAGCTTAGTAACCATCCATCATTAACAACCGCTTGTCCCAAGTGGGGTTGATTCCTGTTTGGGGTGCCTTGCCACAGACTGGTGTCCTGTCCTGGGTGTGTCCCCACCCCCTCCAGCCTTGCACCTTGTGTTGCCGGGTTTGGCTCCGGTTTGCCACAACTCCACTTGGAACAAGTGGTTTCAGAGAAGTGTGCGTGTATGTGACTTTTTGCAAAAGGAGTGCTTGGAAATCTAAAATATACTCTTTCCCATTGACACTAATACAGAAGACATTAAATAACCGTCTAAAAGAAATCTTTTTGTGAAACAGCTAAGTGCCTAAGACTTTTGCACAGTACTGCATATGATTTTTAAAACGTAAGCAAATCTGCCATTTACTCACATTAAACTCTGGTTTAAATTATTTCATACGTGAGAGCATCGTATCACAGAACCACATAGTTTGTCACGCCTTCAAAGGAATTCCTTTTTTTTTTTTTATTTCTATGTATGATATTTGTCATGTCATTCTGGTTTCATTGCTGACACTCAGTTTAAAATTTTATTTTTAAATTTCTGATATAAATCACTCCAAATGTATACTTTTGCTTTCACTAGCTGGTTTTAATCTATTTTGTCACAGTAAAAGCTAATTTATTGGCATCATTTCCAGTCTATTGACCAACATTATAAATATTAGAGGAAATGAGTAAATATTGACACAGATTAAACAGAAGCCATTCAGTCTTGGTCTAGAAATTACCTCCTTGGTATGTCAAATGTAATTGCATTGTTCATATAAACTTTTTACATTAATGAAGTTCACAAGATACAGATTTTCATTTGACAATTTTCACCAAAGCAACTTACACTTAAGTTACTTACAATTATTCACCCATTTATATTGCTGGATAATTTTACTGGCACACCTGAAGGTAAGAACCTCGCTGAAGGGTACGGTAGCCAGAGGTGAGATTCAGACTTATGGGTTCCAAGACAACAGCTCTAACCACTTTGCTACTAGCTGCCCCTGTCTCACCCCAAGTGCACTAGGTTGTCAAATCTCAGATCAAATTAGCATTCATGTTCTTCTGGTAGATCTAGAGAAGCGCTAGGCCACTTACTGGTCCCTGTTGGGGGTCTTCCTTAGCTGGTCTGCAGTGACTCTGCCGGAGAAGTTGTAATACTGCATGACGTTCTGGAAGTAAAGGTCTGAAACCACCTCAAACTGCAGGCAGAAACAAAGCAGTAAAGTTCCAAAACATGCCACTTTGAAAGAG
Source organism: Scleropages formosus (assembly GCF_900964775.1). Lineage (NCBI taxonomy): Eukaryota > Metazoa > Chordata > Actinopteri > Osteoglossiformes > Osteoglossidae > Scleropages > Scleropages formosus. Next base: position 2,880,023 of record NC_041827.1, read on the forward strand.
AGGCTGGGCTTATTTTTATTTTGCAAGTAATTAAACAGTAACCCATTATAAAATACACAAAAGAAGTGACTTTAAAAAGATATGATGTTGAATTCTCCAGTAGAATTCCAAATAGAGTATCAGTGGGGCTGACTGACAACACAAAAAAAGACTGCACCAATGTGATGGGATTTCATTTTTTGGAAGAGCAGTTGTACCTACATCATTGAACACTTTGTCAAGCTCCTTGGGCTCCATGATGAATTTTGGATATCCAATCATGTTGTAGATTGCTTCTGCCTAGAAAACACCAGGTGGCAGTAATGATCCAGAGGCAAGTAACCAAAACCTCTACTCTCATTGATGGGATTTTCACATTTCTTCATTTATCTGACACTTTTCTCCAAAGTGACTTACAGTATTAAGCAATTTATAGTTATACAATTGGGTAATTTTACTGGGTAAAAAATTTAGGGTAAGTTCATTGCTCAAAAGTACTACAGCCAGAGGCAGGATTCAAACCTGTGACCTTTGGGTCCAAAAGTAGCAGCCCTAACCCTTGCCCTTGAAAATGGCAAAAATTTGCCAAACATCACTTCTTGCCTTGGACCCAGTATACAATCACAGCCAAAGACAAGTGACAACAAAAAGAAGGTAAAGAGGTGAACACAGTGAGCACAGAAACACGCAGATATTGCTGAGGGAGCTCCTTGTAACAAAGGGCTCTGTCAACAAACCAGGACGGAAACGGTCAACAGGTGGAAGCGAGGAGCGTCCCTTTTCTCACCTTCTCCATGGCTGCTTTTTTAGTCTCGGGGTCCATCCAGCTCACGTACTGCAAACTGTCTTCAAAAGCCCTTTTGATCTCCAAGACCATGTCCTCTGCCTGACGGACAGGGACAGCGGAGCTGATATGAGCACAGAGGCGCCTAGCCCTGGGGGCAGCGTGCGAGTCGGGTAACGCGTGAAGGGATGCAGGGCCTGAGAACACTCACAATAGCCTTGCTGTCCTCAGCAAAGTTGGCTTTGACAAAGAGGGCTCCGAGGGCAAAGCCAAGGGCGCTGTCTGTGTCACTGACGCACAGCTTCCAGCGGGGGGTGCAACTCTGGAATGGCACACAGATACCCCTTAAGAAACCATCCCAAGTGGCCTGATCTCAGCTGACCCCACTTGTTTACACCGACTCCTTCCTACTTCTAGGAAAACACAGATACCCTGTCCATTGACAAAACATCAACTCACCCTCACATACCAACTCTCTATCAAGATGCACAACACTTGTTTAGATACTCTTTCCAAGACATTCCAACTGACACTTGGATGACACAACCCCTATACAGCACTGCACTTAAAAATACAGAGCTCCAAGTCCTTGAATATACTTACGTGATTCACAAAAAATTAACAATAATACAGATTTTGGCTGTCTAAACATAGCTTTCTCTCTGGATTTTGGAACAGTAATTTAGAATTGCATTATTTAATACACTGTAGAGCACCAGTGAAAGCAGCACAAACTGCAGGAAACTAATTTCCCCCCCCTTTTAACAATATGTATTCATCTCTATAAATGCTTTGAAAATGACACCACTTAAAAATATTTCCAAAATTTTGGATTAAAAAATAACTGCTTAAATTGCGCAGTTAGTGCTTTGACAGAAAACCCTCTCATTCCTCCACATAAGACCCAAGCCATCCACATTCCCTTCTTTAATCATACCCAGAGAGAGATGACGCCTCATATGCACATCTTTTTGGGGGTTTAATAGATACATCAACTGATATAGACTGTGCCTTTCACTAACAGGAATCGCCACATCACATTACAAGTAAATGACACAGTAAAGTTTTGTATGCAGGCTGAAATCAAGCACTGTTTCACCCAAAAAAATTACATTAGGAAATGGAGAACAGGCCAAACCTTTCCCAAACCTAGTGTTTCACCAGAATTAGGAGTAAGAACGATGCCATCATTATGATTTACACAAATGTTCTTTCTAGCTTTCTCTAGCTCTCTCCGCCCTCCCTGGAGAAAGTATTCCTCAGCCAGCCGTCTTAGAGCTTCACGCCACTATCAATAACCGGACACGCTTTGCAGTCCCTCCACTTCCTGTCTCCGAGTTTCATGTTTGGAATCAAGACTAAGACCGGGCCAGGAAGGATGGGGAATGCTGGGGGGGGGGGGGAGGCAGTGAAGTGGCAATGAGCGCTCAAAGAGGATGCCAGGCTCTGTGGTCAATTCGCGTCGCATTGGGCACTGGCCTGGACAGGGTAATCATGTTACGTGCTTTCAGTATGACCCCAGGGAAAGGTCACATCAGCAGCAGCATGGGGTCCTGGGCGTTGTTAGAGCCTAACTGAAGCCGTTTGCTGGTTTGTGAGATGGTAGCAAAATGAGACACCTCAGACCTGCCAGTGACTTTACTATTAAATTTAACATGTTCATGCTCAACGTTTAATGTTTACCAATTACTAATTACAATGAGTAAGGGCTACTTACAGCTCAGGTGTAAGTTATGTCAATGCATGTCTGATGACTCCACTTGCACCATCTTCTTGTGGCTGGCACTTACCTGCTGCCCCCTCCCCCCAATCCATGACCTCTATCTGCTCACCTTCTTTGTGCCATACATGACTTCAAAGAAGTGCTGCTCAGCATCCTGGAATCTCTGGTCCAGGATGGAGACCATCTTCCTCACCACCTTCATCATCATGTAGTTGTTGAGGAGACTACCATGAGATGGGAATGAATATGGAGTCAGAACACTGTGCAATAAACTGCAAAAAATATAATTCACCCCATCACATTATCCCCCAACCACATTTTTACTGTCATACACTTCATAAACTTAAGGGTTTTACAACATATGTGAATGCATACCTAGGATTAGACTGCAAGTAAAATCACATCGAGTTCAAATTGCTCAAATCCATGGCGGTGTTTCTTGGTTTTCATCCCACATGAATTTTAAAGCAACAACTGGGCTCACTTGTTGGTGCAGTAAGTAGCGTTGCTTTCACACAGCGCCTGGGCTGTTCGGGTGCGGGTTTAAATCTGCCTCAGTCTGACGAGTTTGTGTGTTCTCTCTGTGTAGGTGTGGGTTTCCTCTGGGTGCTCCTGTTTCCTCCCACAGTCCAAAGACATGCAGTTCAGGTGGAATGGTGACACTAAATCAGCAGTAGTGTGTGAATGAGTGAGTGTGTGCGGCCATCCCATTCACAGTGTACCCCGCCTCAGCCTTGCGCCAGTGACTCCAGGGATAGGCTCTGGGCCCACGCAGCCCTGCCCAGGACAAGCAGATAAAACGGATGGACTCATCTGAATGTTGAGGGAATATATTCAAAACAGAGGCTGGACACACACATTTGTGACATGTTGGAAATATGCAAATCTCCCAAGGAATCATCTCTTTGTACGTATCAGATCTCAAAGGCTCTGCCAGGATGGAAGTGACTGTTTGACAGTCGTCATGATCGCCAAGGCTGCAGATCTCACCAAGATGGCACAAAGGACCATGACTAAAGGGCAGCTGTGGGCAGAGGTACACCACTCAGTAAGTGTGGTGTGTGGGCATTCATTCAGTTTCTGACGTAAAGCCAGATGCAAAGAGTACAGACATAAATCTGAGTTGCAAGCATCCTGTATCCTGAGATAAAGGTCAGATGGGCACTTTATGTAATGGAAAAGCTGTTCCACCTTTTATGTCTATGAACCGCTCTCGCTGAGAAAGGGCATCTCACTGAAAGTAAACAGCCGTGAGTTTTTAATAATTGAGATCAAGCATTTTCCCAACATGGCTTGGCTCTGCTCGATCCATTAGAAGGTACAACTGATGTCGTGTGCCACTTTGCTGTGCTGGGCATACCAAGCAGCACTGCTTTAATGAAGCTGCAGTTCTTCCTGCTGATAATATGTCTCCCAAGACAACAATAATCACATCCACAGGAAATGTGGTCACCCAGCTGATTCAGGATCTGAAATACAATGTCACCAGTCCTTCCGTGAACACAATACTACCCTCTGTTTAGTTGGCACAAAGGGAGAAAACACTTACATTGTTATTCCCCTGCACAACAACTGGAGGAAGATCCTCGCTGACCATGGCATTCGAAGAGTTGCCGTCATCCAATGTAATTTATCATCCAAGTGATTACAATTCATTTTAGTTTGTCCCATAGCTAAATTTGTGGAACAGCTGGAAGTGTACTGGTTAGAGGTACTACCTTTGGACCCAAAGGTTGCAGGTTCAAATACCATCTCCAGATATAGTACCCTTGAGCAAGGTACTTACAATGATTTACCCATTTATACAGCTGGGTAAATTTACAGGAGTAATTCAGGGTAAGTACCTTAACAGCATAAGTCACTTTGGAGAAGAATCAGATAAATGAATAAATGGGAAAAGTAGGTAGAACTGAGGACCCGAGCGGCAAAAATCAAAAATGGTGACTGAAATAGGAGAGGGCTCTCATATTGAGAATCCTGCCTCTCTTGCCCACCTCTTGTTGGTGTTCTTGATGAGATCAGAGACTTTCTCAAGGTACTCTTTGGCATACACCACCACTGGCTCTGACTCATTGAGCTCCACCGGTGCAAACACCTCTGTCAGGAAGGGTATCCAGTCAACTGCAGGGGCTAGAGTCTGTTGGGGATATACACACACACACACACACACACACACACAACACAATTAACTAAAACATGCAAAAAACAATCAGATACAATTACAACATACAAAACTGCAGATCTGGAACAGCTGTTCTCTAACAGTTTCTCAAAACATTTATCTGGAAACAATGCATTCTGGGAGATTGAGCCATGAAGAAAAACATCATGGTTCAGGACCATCCTAGGTAGTAGTCTGTGCTTGACCAGTAGTGACTTTCCAGCAGAGATCAGAGTTCCTCCGAGCAGTAAAAGCCCTCACTTCAGGACTTCGAGCTGAGACGTGGTGTGAGGAGGGTTTTATGGGGGGGGGTTGCTGTGTGGCTTACCTTCAGATCCTTTGCCTGAATCTTGTGATAGATGAGCTCCTCATCTCGCCGTTCCTCCTGGGGCACTGTTATGTTGGCCAAAGCAGTCTCAAAGTCCACAATCTCCTGCATCAGTGTCCTAGACGTCTCTTCCGAGCCCCCCAGTAAGACCCCTAGTTCCACTAGAAAGTCCAAGTAGGCCTTTAGATACTGTGACCCAAGTAAAGGAAGTTGGGGGAGGGGGGGGCGGTGCAACAAGGGAGAATATTTGTTTAATTTCAAGAGTGTTGTGCAACAGAGGATCATGTTTCAATAACCATCAAGTATTTTATAATTGTGTTAAGATGGCATGCACTGACATGTTGTGACACAAACATGAAAAAAAAATAAACGTTTTGAGTGTTAACTGACAAAGCCTAAAACTTAAAGGGAGCCAAAAATCCTGACAGAGCTCCCTGGTCCAATATTGCCCACAAAAATGCTTCTCTAGTAATAAACCTTCTCGTTTGCAGTCTTGTTGAGGTAGTAGTCCCGTGAAGGAAGTCCCAGCCCAGACTGGTCGACCTGTCCAAGAGAAGAGGGCCTCATCAAATCCTGCACTCTTGTTGAAGGCCCAACTCCAGAGTTGTCACAATACAAGACAGTTATTGCAACAACAGGTCCACTCCACCCACGTCCAGCGTGTGGACTTCCTTCAGTCAGACCTGTCTCTACATATATCTAACGCATCTCCACACTCAGACTCAGAATTTCCACGTTACGAAAGACTTAACACATGCGTGTAGTGAAAGGACCCGATGCTCAACATTTCCCGCAGATCCCATCCACCTCGCACACCTCCTCGTACACAAGAGCCACACAAGCTCTTCAGCATCAGGTCCTCACCTGAATGATGTTGCTGTTTGAGCTTTTGGAGTCCGTACTGACAAAGACGGTGAAGAAAGGGGAGGTCCGATAGCGTGCTGACACAGTGCGCAGGACCACCTGGAAATTGTCCTTATCCCACGGTCCTGTCAAAGCCCAGCCGCCTGTCTGAAATGTGCAACAGTGAAGTCTCAGACATTCAGGAGAAGTGGCATCGGACTCTTTGGAACAGGGAATGCAGTTGTGTGCCAGATCAGCAGACGTGTCACGGTCTGGATGGGATGAAAACCTCACCTGGTTGATGAGCTCCAGTAAGGGCTGCGCCCCCAATGACTCAATCTTGGCCTCATTCATGCAGGCTTGGTAGTACCACTGGGCCTTGCGCTCTGCTTCACTCATCCCTTCCTTGGTGCTGTTCTCTGTAAACACGTGCAAATGAATGGCCTTCAAAACGGACTCCGCCAAACCTTTCTGCCTCAGCTGGCAGACTGACATATAAATAAGTGACTATGATGGAGCAAGGGGATACAGTAGCATGACCTGATGTGAGAGAGATTAATATGACATATGTTCTTGCCAACAATCATCTAACCCCCTCTGACACACACAAACCATGCTTTCTCACTGAACACAGCCCTAGATGTAATTATACATACATTTAAATTTACTTAAAGAGGAAGTTGTCACATACATTACATAACTGGCTTGTGTCACAAGAGACCTTCCTGCCTCTGTGAGAGAGTGTGTACGTATCTTTTATTGGTGGTAAGAAACAAGCAGGTGGCAGCATGGTAGCACAGCGAGTAGTGCTGCTCTCTCACAGTGCCTGGGTGGTGTGAGAAGACAGGGGTTCGATCCCTGTTCAGTTTGTGTGGAGTTTGCATGTTCTCCCCCCCCGTCTGTGGGTGTTTCCTCCCACAGTCCAAAGACATGCTGTCCAGGTTCACCTATAGTGTGTGAGTGACAGAGAGAGTGTGTTCCACTGATGTATGGATGAGTGACCCAGTGTAAGTAGTGTATCTAGCAGTGTAAGTCACCACGGTGAATAAGGTGTGTGGGCTAGTAACACTACATAGAGTTCATTGGAAGTCATTTTGGAGAGAAGCATCTGCTAAATAAATGAATGTAAATGTAAGCAGGTGTGTTACCAAGCAAATGCTTCATGGTGGCCATGTTGCGCTCCCACAAGCTGCTGAAGGGGCCCCAGCGTGACTTTCCGTCAGGGAGGGGGTTGTTCTTCACCCATCCCCCACAGGCAAAGTTGTAGAAGTCATGGCATGGGTCCACAGAGCGGTCAAGGGCCCCCAGCACTGCACTTGCCACTGTCACACAGGCCTCAGATAGACACAGCTCAGGGTGACCTATCCGTGTAGCACGCACGCACGCACGCACGCACACGCACGCACACGCACGCACACACACGCACACACAAAAAAACTGCTTACTATAATGCATATAAAATATTTGGGGGAATTTACTAAGCATACGCAACAGCATTTGTATTTCCTGAAAACACCAAAATGTAATATTTATCATTTACCATGCAGCAATTTTCATAATCACATGAATCACCTTAAAACTACTGACTTTTTATGGGTGTTTTAAGAACATAAGATTTACCAACGCTAACAGTGTGGGGTCTATACAGATTACCATTACGAATAACACAATCACTGCAAGTAATTTTGCATTGTTACACATGTAATACCTTAGAGGAGAATTCATGTTTATCATTCATTTAAATTTGACATTATTTAACCATAACCTTGCAGAAAACTAAATTCAAGCTCTATAGCTTCACATTCACTGTTTAATGATTGTCAGCAATTCCTCCGGATCAGTCTGAAGAGACAAAACTTCAGCAACTGGAGAAATATTGGATTTTTAAATTGGTCCTTCTGGACCTGCTACTTTCTAAAAAAGAAGGCTGACTAGCCACAACGAAGCACATATTTTAAATAAACCATATTAACAGTGTTCCAAATCTCATTTCTGCAGTTCCTTATTTAACTTTAACAAATAAATGGGTTTACTGCTCCTTGATTTACATGTCATGTAACACTTCTGTTACTATCCAAAAACTGCACACACATTCATGCAAATGAAAATACAACAATAATTAATAGTAACAGCTAACATTTGTATAGGGGAATAGTTGACCCATAAAGTTGGCTGGGATAGTTCAGTCACATTTAAGTCAATTAAAAAAAAAAAAAAAACCCAAAAATGCAAAGTCTCTTCTTTATCACAGTGTAAATGATGCCATCTGGGCCACAGCCTCAAGTCATACTTCACAGTGAAACCAGTGTTAACAAGCCTGCAGTGATGTGAACAGCAATAAGGTTCTGGCACAAATACTTCCAGTGTCCATTGTAAGGGTTCCCCCTGTCCTGCTATCACACACTCAGACACACACATGCACCAGCACACAAGCCAGATGCTTCTTCACTTCACTTCACACCCAGCTATAAATCCAGTACGATTCACCCTGGATAGTTGTAGAGCGACGCTGCCTTAGCCTCTTCCTGCTGCGTGTCACGGTTTTCGGAGCACCAACTTACTATGACAGACAAATAATATGGCTCAGAGTGTGACAAGCAGGGTTCCAGCTTGGGGGGGTAGCCACTGAACATACAGCAGCAAAAAATTCCATTAAGCTATCATTCATACATACATACATACATACATACATACATACATACGGCTACTGGGACATTAAAGAAACGGGAAACGTCACGGTCATTTAGGGAATTGAGTACTGGAAGCCCAGAGGAATAGTGTGAAGATTCTGAACAAGGTCTGAAACCTTGATCCATCATCTCAGACTTTTTCTGATGAAGAAAAGGAAAACAATTCTAGTCTCCAAGTTATAAAAACAAGTTCAGTCCAGCTGAAATAATCCCTTCATATTCACACTGCGGTTTTGTGTGTATATTTTTTTGCACGCCTATATGACGGGGAAGTACGTACAATGAGTCAACTATTATACCCACAAAAGATAATAAAATATGCAAGTGTTATGAGCCTAAGAAACATTTATTGGGATTAGGCAAGATCTGATGTTTGTGTTAAGATTAGCTTTACTGCTGGGTATGACCGCAGTGCAGAGGATTTGTTTGGGTTTGGGCAAAAAAAAAAAAAAAAAAAAATAATATTATTTATATATTGACCAAACACTGTGGTTAAAACGGAACTCAGCGGGACAACAATTAGGGGCTGAGGCACATGACGCACTGCGAACTGCCAGACACTGAGATAAGCCAACTATGGCACTGCATACGCAGACAGGGAAAGGAAGGTTTAAAGCCATGACAAAGCAGTTTCTTCACAATGTGACATGTTATAAAAGGAGAGATGGAAGCTTGTCTTGAATGGAAGGAAGTGGCTTTCAGTTTCCATAAGTAAATGCTGGGAAGTGGCGACTCTTGACCCGTTGTCAGACTTTCACCGAACATAACTTGATTCTGGAAATTATGTTTCATACGTTTTGATAAAGAGATTAGTGTTATTATAATAATATCATCGAGGACACTAATGGAGACTGCCGGTACGATAATGGTTAGAGGTGCTGCCTTTGGACCCAGAGGCTACAGGTTCGAATTCTGCCTCTGGTGGTAGTACACTTGAGCAAAGTACTTACCCTAAATTGTTCCAGTAAAAATGACCCTCATGTACAAAATTAAGTAACATTCCAAATTGCTTAGGAGAAAAAGCATTAGATAAATGTAAATATTGTACAATGGGGCTTAGGAGCATGAGAACCTCACATTTAGATCTTGAATATTGAATAACAAAGTACATTTTGCATAGTTCAAACACGATATAGCACAACTGCACCTCTTGGAATTGCGGCTCTGAAAGACTAAGCTGAGCAGACAGGGTTTAGAAGTTCTCATGTCCCACGGTCTTTGCTTTCAGTCACTTCCCCCAGTGAGTGTAACCAAAAACCATTGAGAGAAAAGAAATGATCCTGAATAAAAAAAAGTTCTCTCTAAGTGGGTGATGAAGGTTATACTCACTGCTGCTGTGGAATCGCCCAAGGACGAGCACACACACGAACAAGGCAAGGGACAACACGCAGACCAGCCCCAGCAGTACTTTCTCTGCCATGGTCCTCTCCATCCAGCACCTGGCACCACGACCGTGCCTGACCGTCACCTGCGCATGCAACCACACAGTGAGCATGAGAGAAAGGGCAAGATATGCAATCACCATCAGTGACACTACTGTATACTCCATAATAGGAACCAGAGCTCAGTGTGCCTCTGACGGTCCATTACTACGGTAGACAACACCAGGCAGGGGCACAAACTAGTATTCTTGTCTAAGAACACATCATTTTGGACCAATACACAAACTGTACAAAAGTATATCCATCCATCCACTTTCAATAATCACTTGTCCTATTAGGGTCACAGTGAACCAGAGCCTATCCTGGAGGGTGGACAGGATAGCAGTCCATTGGCGGGCGGGCACGGCATTTGACTAATTCATTTGAACTGAAGGGCGGCACGGTGTTACAGAGAGTAGCGCTGCTGTCTCACAGCGCCTGGGTGGTGCAAGAGAACGTGGGTTTGATCCCCCCCTCAGTCTGTGTGGAGTTTGCATGTTCTCCTCGTGTCTGCGTGGGTTTCCTCCGGGTGCTCCGTTTCCTCCCACAGTCCAAAGACATGCTGTTCAGGTTCCCCCACAGTGTGTGAGTGTGCTTCGCTGATGCATGGATGAGTAACCACTTGTAAGTAGTGTATGTAGCAATATAGTCACCTTGGTGAATAAGGTGTGTGGGCTAGTAACACTACATAGTATCCGTTGTAAGTCGCTTTGGACAAAAGCATCTGCTAAGTGAATAAATGTAAATGTAAACTGGATGACTGATTATGGGAGGAGACCAGAGCACCCAATAGAAACCCATGCAGATATGGGGAGAACATGCAAACTCCACACAGAGTGGGGATAAAAGCAATGTTCTCTCAGACCACCCAGTCACTACGAGGCAGTAAGGCTACTTGCTGTACCACCCTCCAAAAAGTCAACAGAAGTAATTTCAGAGCCATTTGAAGGTACAGTGAGTAGGTTAGGTATGACCATCTCTTACTTGGATGAACAAACACCATTAGACACCACCGTTGACACAAGACACTCATGCAAATAACTATGTGAATGAGTTCAATTGGAGCTACAGACACAGGATCTGCCCACCAACATGAGACATTTCCTCAAATGTGTCATATGTCACAGCAGGAACAACAAGCATTGTTTCACACAAACTACATAAATCATAACTACAAGGCTCTACTTAAGGAAAATTTCAACTAGTAATGTCAATTTCTTTGTAATGTTCTATCGTAAGTATTCACATTAAAAGCCAGTAATATGCTTCATAAAATAAGGGGGGAAAAAAAATTCAATTGCATGAGCACGTGAGGCTCAGCTGGTAGCGTAGTGGTTAGAGCTGCTGCTTTTGGACCCAAAAGGTCAGAGGTTCAAATCCCACCTCCAGCTGTAATACCCTGAAGCAAGGTACTTGGCCTAAATTGCTCTAGTCAAAATTGCCAAGCTGCATAAACTGGTAGATAACTAAGCAGCTTTAGAGAGAAAAGTGACAGCCAAATAAATTCATGTAAATGTGGTGGACCTTCATCTTACAGTGCTGTGCGTGCGTACACACAAGAAGGTGCTGCGTTTAAATCCACCCATTAACAGTTGGGATCTTGAGATCGCTATAAATCCGGATCAGACTTACAGAATTAGGCTCTTGGCAGGGGGATCAAGTATTAAGCTCCACGACACCCACTTTTGCAGCCAGACACGATTAGAACTGAATTCATCGGCCAACAAAGGCAGCATAAAACGCATTAAGTTTGCTTCCGTACAGAGAGCACAAACGATCACAGCTCCCGAATGCAGGGGCTCTGGAGGGTGGCGGGTAACTCTGCCAGAACGAAATAAGGTTAGTGGACACATTTTGGTGTAAAATAACTATGCGGTTAGATGTTTTCCTCTGCCAAGACAGGACCTGAGGTCTGGGCCTCCTCCCAGCTCCACGGTGAGCACATTCTGTGTGAAACCACAGCGTCATATTGGGGAGAGGAGAAGCCAGCATTTTTAAGTATCAGAGATTTCTGGAAATAAACCAAGTGGCTAATCTAACTCAGGTTGCGGACATAAGAGCAAGAGCAGTGTAACAGAATTAACTGAAACGCAGCAGTTGTGCACATGTTGCACCGCACGGAAATGTACGTAGTACTGACCCTGTTAAATGAAACACAGACAACAGTTTGCACTAAAAACTGAATGCAAAGCTAGAATTAACCCTACCTGCACAACAGGAGACACAAAAGCACAATATTATTTGGAACACAATGTAAAACTTGACACTTGCAATAACTGGCATTAAACATTATATAATAATGCGATTTTAAAAATGTATCCCTTAACCACTGGACGTATTGTTTGTGTCAGACTATTTTAAAAACATACAACTTCAGGGACTATATACAGTACATAAGCAGTCACATTTTAGACAAGCAATACTCCATCCAATTTCAATAACCCCTTATCCTGAGCAGGGTTGCCATGAACTGGAGCCTATCCCAGAAACATTGGATGCAGCGTTGGGGATTAAAACTCAAACAAGTAAAATATTTTAAGTCAATTTCTTCTGATAATGTCTGGTTACATGATTGCAATGATTAAATTTGGCAGGTTAAGAAGCCTGTCTGTACAAAATTGAGGTAAAAAAAATTCAAAATTTCAAATATGCAGGTTACAGACAGGATCCAAAATCAGGTTACACATGAAAACAAACTCGCTCACCAACTTTTGCATTCCAACTTTCCAACAATTCCAGTTGAGTCATTAGTGAAATTTGACCCCCGTTGCTCCTTCTTCAGAAGCAGTGCAAGGCACAGTGTTTGCATGCCTTGAAAGGCCATTCTTAGCAATTCGCCGCAGTATTTATACGTATGACCCCCCCAAAGAGGAACGGATACGAGAGCGGGGTGTCCGTTTTATCTCCAGCTTGGCTCTCCCAGACACCTGTAAAGTCACCAAGTGATTCCGTGGACAGGAAGCTGTGTTTGGGGGGGAACAAGACAACATGGAAACCAGGAGCGCTCATGGTACTGTGTACGGATGGTATACCTGTAGTGGAGGTGGAGCATTACCACAGTGAAATAAGGGCAGATACTAGGCCATGTTCTGAGTTTCCTCAAAAAAAAAAAAAAAAAAACCCCACACACACACACACACACACACACACACACACAACCTAGTAGTTAAAAAAGATGTCAGCAATTTACACCAGAATAAATCCAAGATGACATTTAAGGAATTGAGGCATCAGAAATCAATGTACAATGAACAAAATGAGGTTTCTTAATGGCTTATGAAAGCACAATTTCATTTTTTAAATTAAAAAGTGAATTAAAAACATTTTCTCATTTAAAAATAGTATATTTTTCTAAGAGGAATCAGGTAGATGTACTCTGCCATCACGTACACAACTAAAAGTAGAGAATCACATTCTTTGGAAAACCACAAACTACAGTAGAATAAGCGAAGCAGTGCGATTTGCAACGCATGGAGTCAAAACCTGTAACCTCTGCAGCGCACATGCAACAGGACCATAGTAGTGGAGTATTAGTTACCTGCATCCGCGAAGACTGGTAGACCTCATCCGCAGCCGAGCTGCCATCATCCACAATGAGGTCCTCCTCGTCCAGGGTGGCCCGCTTGTAGGTGGACATCTGAAAGGTTAAGTGGAGAAAGGACTCTCTCAGTGTCTCCATCCTCATCCAGGCCTCGCGTCACCGAGGATGTGGGCCCCCGCAGGGAATCCTGGGACAGGCTATCCCCTTGTATCCATCAGGAAGTGTCCTGCCTCCTTCAGTCTTCGCCTCAGGGTCTTCCTCAAGCCCTCAAACCTAGCATGAGGTCTAAGCTTCTTCCTGAAACTCCACAATGTGCCTTCCTCACAGCAGTCGGCTCCCTAGAGCAAATCTTGCAGGCACCGTTGGGGAATTGCGTCGCAAAAAAAAAAAAAAAAAAAAAAAACACAAAACAGGAGCCAAGGTTACAAAACACACTGCATTTTTGCAGACAGACTGAGCACAAGTCTCCCGGTGTCAATCGCTCATCCACCAGGAGTTTGGCTCTTTCCCCCCGGAATCCTGGAGGCTGTCAGCTGATTCGCCGCTCCGACGCGAGTGGCCGAGCCCGTGCCCAAACAGGGGAGGAACTTTTGAAAAACAGGAAGACGGAATGACTTGATCAACTTACGTGCGAGAGAGGGAGAGGGGGTGCAGGCATGTGTGTCGGTGAGTGTGTGCGCGCATTCCCAAGACTGCTTTCGCTAACAACTGGGAGGGAACTTCTTTGGGCTCGGCTCTGCCCACTGCCCTCTACTTCTCAGACATTCCTGACAAAGAGGTGTGGTCCCCCTGTCAGGCCACTCCCCTCCACTTGGCAGATTTACTTTCACTATGTAAGTAGGAGTCCTGCCCTCCTTTTCCCAGTTAACCCACATTTTTACAATATGCCAAATCACCATGTATATAACGTGTCATCACATTTATTCATCTAGGGGATGCTTTTCCTCCAAAGCAAATACCAGCTATCCCTATATAACAGCTGCCAGCTACAGTAATAAAACTATACAGCAAGCTTATTATTTCATCATCACCTATGATGGAATATGACAAATATATCATAGTACTTTGGGACCAAAAAAAAAAAAAAAAACCCATCACACACAACTAACTAGTAGTATTACTACAGAAGAAAAGTGGCTCAGATTACTTTAAACCACAGGCTTTTTTCCCAAAATTCAAATCTGTGAAACAGAAAAGGTCATGGTGAGACAACATGCATGAACTAAGCAAGAAAGAACCAAATGATTTTCATAGTGGCACAGCAGGGGTGACAAACTGTCTGCTCAGAGCTTTTCAAAGCAGTGCACATGATTGTTAGAATTAAAAATGATAAATTAATTAGAATTAAAACAAAAAAAAAAAACCCAGAGTAATTGCTCTCATAAAAATCCTGACGTTCCCAGTGCTCTCACATATGAAAATAATCTTAGTGGTACTTACCAGCAGAATACTAGTTTTTGTATCTTTCAAAATTGCAGGAATTGACAGAAGCTACAAGTCCAGAGCATTAAGCATTCTGAGAAATACCCATGCCTGCAGCTATAGTTTTCTGACCCAAAAATTCCTAAGTTTTTTCATATATAAAAAAAAAAAAAAGTTTGAGCTTTTTAGAAAACACCACCTTGGTTTAAAAGAAGCTGGCGTTTTCTAAAAAGCTCTGAAACTTACATTCTTCATACTTTTTTATGAACAGTACCAAAGACCATCTCCCTGAACAAGTCACTTGGGGGAAGAGAAAAGGAGGGTTTTTTTTTTTTTTTTTTTTTTTTTTTAAAAAAAAAAGCCTCCATATGTTTCCAGTTTCCTGTCTATAGATTTGCTTTTCATGAAGCAAACAATGTTTCCATGACTGTCCCTTTCCATGAACAAAAAAGTGAATGCAGTTTTCCCCTTTTTAAAAAAAAAAAAAAGACCCATGCAGTGTGACCATATGTCTTCACTTGCAGTGGGTGGATTCTGACTTTCCCATCAAACAATAGCCTCGCCGTCACTGCCGACCCGACTTCGGAAACCATTCCCGCAAAGGAAACTCGGGGAAACTTCAGTGAGCTTAAGGAACCTTCTCATCACCAGCCACCAGATGGAACTGTGCCTTGATTTACGTGTCCTCCGAGCCCCAAAAAGCTGCGCGAGGGACCGCAGTCCGAGGAAGAAAACGTTTCGAAGGTTAACGAAAAAAAATCCTGCGTCCTGAGCATTCTGCTCCTAGGTATAAGGTGGACATCAGACTCCGTGTCCAGGATGTCTTCTAATTCTCCAGTTGTTGAACTCACTGACACGGATGTACCTGCAGACTCTCCAAGTTGGTATCATTCATCTGACTGTGAGCATGGATCAGTTACATCACACTTTCATCCACCAGCTTACTTTTTTCCCCAAACTGGACAACAGACTTTGCTTAATACTACATGTATAAATCACAAGGCTGTATTTTCTCAATTCAGATCCAACAAACTCTGAAAAGCTGGCAGCTGAGAGTGTCCATGCTAAACACACTCTAAATGGACAGTATAAAAGTATAATTCATTATAAGTAATCAAGCAATTAAAAAAAAAAAAAAAAAAAAAAAAAAAAAAAAAGTTTTTGCCCCCTCACTGTAATACATTCAAATAAACAAAAACAAAGAACATACTACTTCTGGAACACAGGCAGGGGCGTAGCTACGTGGTGGCCGTAGGTGGCCAGTGCCACCCCTGACTGAAGCCTGATCACCCCTGTTGTGCAAAGCACTCTGACAACACTGCGGTGACTTCTTCGCCACTCAAACTTGTACAACGCACATAGCGTACAGCGCTATTAAACTGAAGAGCTGCGAACCGCCCGCATGGCACAAACCTCTGTGTGTAGGAGGGAGGAGTAGGAGCAGTAAAATTCAATTTCGGGAGCGTTACTCCAGTCATGTCCAGCCCAAGTGAGCAACGCAAGAGGATTTGGTGATCAGGAGAGTTGAATCAGTGTTACCTACATTTCACTACCATTTCGTGAAAGTTTGTTAGAAGTACTGCGATGTTTCATTATGAGAAGCAAATGTTAGCTTACAATTAAATATCGCATAACAGCTAATGTTAGCTAAAGTTACTGCAACTACTAACTAGCTAATTTTTAAAAATAATGTTACTGCATAAATGCTACCAGATCATATGCTTACAAAAAAAGTGACACTCATAATGTAAGTAGCTATTCAATTTAATAATACAGTGTTTCTTGATAGGTGTGTTTGTCTAAACTGTAGAGAGCAAATGGAAAGCAGGGGAAGATACTTTCCTTTTTTTTTTTTTTTATGAACTGAGGACTAGTAGTAGTAAAACTGAAAATGACAAAGAAGCATGGAAATGAATGCTACAGAGGGGGAAGAAGCAGGGGAAATGCGTGCTGCTACGAGAGACAAGGAGGAAGCGGCGGTATCATACAGTCCGAGAGGGAGGTTGTGGAGAAGCTCTACAGAGAGAACACACATCAGACCAGAATCAGAGAGCAGTAGCCACTCATGAAGTCAGTCATGGCCCCCCAGGTATGCAAGTTACATCAATTGTATCTACAAATATTAAAAAAAAAAAAAAATTTTCCAATACCCAATTTGCATCATTAGCATCTAAATATACAAATAATGTAGAATAAGGATCGTATTAAATGATAGCATCATGTTTTTACAGACCTAAGTACTGCCACTGTAATTTCTTCTGTACATTCGTAATAAATTCTGTAGAATTTCTGTCTGTAGAATTTGCTTTTGGTACAGCATGTCATAGTCAGTTGTGATTTTTTTTTTTGGCCACCCCAGTAAAATCACTGGGTCTTACCTGGCCACCCCTGGAAGAAGGAGGAGGAGGGGGGGGGGGGGGGGGGGGGGTTTATTTTTGTGCTCGATAAACAAATTCATGTTTGTTATGTTCAATAATTTTAAGTTTGTTCAACTGAAAAGCTTATAGGCAGCTACACATGCTATGTATTGTGGTTCATACAGTGGAAGGGGACAAATTTACTGTACTCTGGAATCGTGTGTCTGCATCCAAATCTCTCCTTCTGTAATACACTCTGAATTGTTCTCAGATGCATGTTGCTTTGGAGAAAAGTGACTGCTAAATGAATAAATGTATCAGAGTGAGAAAGATTGTACTAAATACACTTCATAAATCACTCTATAAAGAGCAAAAGAAAATGCGTGTTTTATTGGGCCTCATTTTACACCTCCTATTCTTACAGGGTCTTTCCTTAGGGCCTTAAATTCAGGGTCAGTCAGTGGTTTAAATGGAGGCATCATTAAGCGCGTGCTGAGTGAGGCAGCTGGATTTATGCGCCGAGCTGTGTGCCCTGAGTGTTTGTTCATCCTACTTCCCACTTCTGAGCAGTAATCCCAAAAAAGCTAGAACAGCATTTTCAAATCAGTTACAGTGCAATCACATCGTACTCGGCTATATCAGAAGCACTTAAGCCATTTAAATATCCATCTACTCCCCAAAAAATGGCACCCACCAGAGGCTATGTAGACGGAAATGTAAGAATGTAAATAAAATCTTAACACCTGGCACCGGGCGTTAAACGGATGCTTTCCTGCTGTTGTGGACAAGCGGAAAACAGACACAAAAGTTGCAGTATTCATGGTACTGCCTTTAGATCACCACTGCACTTGGACAATTCCCTGGCAGTGACTCTCTTCAGCAGATGTCCCATAGCAGGTTCCAAGGCCATGAACAAGCATTCATTGCATACACACTACCACAGACAGAACTATGGAGTCCAGTCACCTTCTTCCTCATAACTAACCCTCAAAGCCCGCTAGCAAAACCCACATCCACATTTTGTCCACTAACAAACTCCACTGTTACCTAACTAGGCAAATGAAGGACAACCTTTAAATCAACAGACTTTTCCTTCATCCTGAAGAAACTGGAGCAGAATTAATTTCTCTCAGCTGAGTGGTCCATTCGGCAGAATAACTAGAATAACTAACTGGGGGGGGGGGGGGGGGGATGTGGTCCAAGTTCTACCCCTCTTACTATGCAAGTTCCTCAGTGATTATTCCAAAGAGTCTTTCATCAGACATGTATCTACCAGTAGTATTATCTCAATGTGGCTCGACATATTAATTCTTAGGCTACTTATTAATCCCATCCACAGCTATATGGCTCCAGGAGTGAAAAAGAAAGCTGCTTTCACCCACACAAATAGGACTGGGATTATTTCAAATAAGAAAAAAATAAACGAGTGCATTAATATTACCAACGTCAGACCAAATAAGTAAGAAAAATGTCAAATTATTTTTTGGAATTAGCCTCTCAGTCTTATAAACGCTGTAATACTCAAAATATTAAAATGGCCACATTTTAACAATCATGACACTACCTCAATGTGTTATGATGACTTGGAGAATTTGATAGATATGCATGAAACAAAAGGAGCTTAACTAAATTTTAAAAACACTGCAAGCATCTGGAAACAGCTGAATGAAGAATTTGACAACAGTGAAAAGATCAGTAATTCATGACATCACAAAACACCTAGTATGTTAAAGACAGAACTGAAATGTGAGCAGGACCAGTGACCAGTATTTTGTGCCAAAGGGCCCTTTGTGAATGAAGAGCAGCACAGAGTTGACCAGAAAACCTTGAAAATGTGAGGATACAGATTGGATGTGCAGAGCCACTAGCTCCAGGGTTGGACCGAAGGCTTAGTTTCCTGTGACCCAGTGTCCGCCCACATGCTGACACTGAATCCCACAGCTGTTTAAGAACTGATATCCTCTACCCCCCAGTGACTCAAGCCAGTCAACAGCATGGATCCCCAGGCGACAAACTGAGCATCTGCTCCTGGCCGTGCTCTACGCCAGAAGTATGTGCCGGTGACTAGAGACAAGTCCAGGCAACCAGCCATCTACATACTACACAGGAACATTCTCATGAGTGAGCAAAGTGGCCCCGTGGAAATCGTCTGCTGTATTAATGTATATATGAACAACAAACCATTGGCCCACTGCGAAACTCCACTCTATGTGTGGAGCGACCTCTTCTGTTCAGTGGTAGAAGAATTTCTGTAGCCAGACAAGGGAACTACCATTTCCACTTGGTCTCTCTTTGCAGTTAAATAATGAGGTTTTGCCCAGACACATTTCCTTGTGTTCAAAAAAAAAAAAAACACCCACACACTTGAAGAGGATTAATTAACCAGAACATCAATATCACTCCTTTGTGGCCTCTTACATTGTGAAAACATTATCACTTTCTGCATTTCCATTCCATCCTGGGTCATATCAGGAAGTCAACAAAAGATTACCATCCTGTCTGACAATATTGTTATTTAAGGAGAGGGAAAGAAGGAAAAGGGAAGGAATGAGATGACAGACAGGAAAAAAGGCTTGCAAACCCCCAGCAACTGGACTTAAACGTCCAAGCTGGCTGATACAAAAAACACTGAAGACAATGGATCTTCAACAGCCACAAATTTAGAGGTTACCAGTTTATCCCTGTCTTAAGAGGAGAGAGAGAAAAAAAGAAGGCCAATTCACATTGTTAAATTATGATTAATAACCAATAACAACAAACCAATAATGGTCACCACCAACTTAGTAATTACAGTAAAACATGAGATACACAGGGACACAACAACTGACTCATGTCTGCTAGATTATGCTGAGAACAACAGCTTTACTGTCCTACAAGACTAGAAGATGACAGGAAGTAATATATTAGAAATCCACAGAGAATCCTCCGTCTGAGTCTTCTTAAGCGCTGCCAGTCCTGTCCTCAGAGACATCATAACAGAGCCAGCAGAGTCACTCGAGCACCAAAGAGCTCCAAACTGTTAATTTTAATGCTCACACATTCTGTTTACCGCCATCCCCCCCCCACATACATTTGACATCAGACTGGTCTAAAAAGGAGCACTTTTTCCCCCAACTTGCACTAAAAGGAAGAGGAAGAATGCTACACCTGCTCACCTCCAACTGCTCATTGGTCCCAGACAAGTAGACCAAAATCGAAAGGACAGCAGTTCCTGGTTCTGGCTCCAGTTTGGTGGAATTAGCTCCCTCTGTCCCTCAGCACTGCTGAATCCCATTCAGTATCCAATAAATGTCTGAAAACATCTCTTTTAGACCACTTCTCTCCTGCACCTCGTAACAGTGACATAAATTTGCATCACACCATCTGCCTTGATTATCTGTCCATCACATGAGACTATACAGGCAGACAGTCAACATGCTCTAGCAAAAACAGTGGTATCAGGCAAAGAAACTGCACTTGATTATCATAAGTCTATTTACATTTTTCTGACACTTTTCTCCAAAGTGACTTACAATATTAAGCTACATACAGTCATTTACCCAGTTGAGTAATTTTACTGGAGCAATTTTAAGGCAAGTACCTTGCCCAAGGGTACTACAGTCAGAAGGGGGATTTGAACCTACAGCCTTTGGGGTCAAAGGCAGCAGCTGTAACCACTACACTACCAGCTGCTTAGTATAATGCTGCTTGTAATGTAAATTTTTATATGCATCTCAAAAAACCTACTAGGAAGATGATTAGGAATCAGCAATATTCTGATAAAGTTTAATGCAGTTACTTGTGATGAATGAGGCGTTCAGCAGTTCGCCAAGCTTGGCATTTAGATTGCAAATGTTTCATCACCAGTTGAGGTGACATCAGTGCACAAATTGTGTAGAATTGTGATGAATGTTGGTACATATGGTGAAGGAAACTAATTGTACTTAAGAGCTGCACATATGCCTCTTTCTCCTAATGCAATGCAAAAAATTGTATTTTCTATGAGATGTACAGTACATTGCTTTGGAGAAAAGCATCTGCTAAATGAATAAATATAAATGTATAAACATTTTTCATTTGTTGTGAGAGCAATTTTGTTTACCATGAGTTGCATCACACTTTGGTACAAAGTATCTACTATGAATAAAGGTCACGTGTGCAATGGGAACTGACAATAGGTGTAACCATTACACTTTGGGGAGGGTCAGGTACATGTCACTGAGCACTTCTCACTGCCTGCCCCATACCAACAAGCACAGGAAGTGTTGTAGTTCTCCCTTGATGACTTATGGTTTTGTGTGACTGATAAAACCTTAAAGCTTTATTTAAAAAAAAAAAAAAAAAAAAAAAAAAAAAAAAAAAAAAAAAAAAAAAACTTTGTGCTGTTCCTCGCTCCAAAATAGACTTGTTAGTGTTTAAACTATCCTGACAGACAAATACTTACTTCTGAAAAGTGGCCCTTTAAACTTTTCAGATACATAAGAGGAATGGAGGGCTTAGTTCTGACTTATGAATGTAGAAAAGCTATGACAGTTGGAGAGCACAATGCATATGTTCCTGGGGCTCCTCTGAGTTTCACCATTCTGCCAGCAGAGATTATTGAGGGGCTGAGAGCCAGCGCGTGTGTATATATATATATACACACACACACACACACACACACACACACACACACACACACACACACACACACGTGGCTCACAGCCCTCTAAAGCAACAAACCCCAAGGTCCTCCAGCCCCACCACAGCATGTCAGCCCCAACACTGCCAAAAGGGGCATTGCAAAAGCTCCTGGATTCTTTCTCCATCTGTTGCTCCTACACTTTCAACTCTGAAATCCTTTAATAAAAAGGCCTGCACTGTGTTCTCATCTTTACCCCACAATAAACATTTTAAGCAAGGTGAAGTCATTTCACAAATAATGAAAGAGCTGAACAAACTGAGGTCAATATGATTTGAAATTAAATGCAAAGGTATTCTATTACCCTAGTTCATTCCCCACTTGTCACCTTCACTTTGTCAATAAGGAATCCTCTGGGTGGAGAGAAGGCATTATGACAAAAAAGTAGAATGATGTCTCTGGCTGAACAACTGGCCTGCAACACCCCTTTTGTTATAAGGCCGCCCTTTGACCTATGACCTCTAGAGCAGTGGTGTCAGCAGCTCCCCTTGCCTTTCTTCTCCCCGCTTCATCAGAAGAGAACACCCTGATACAGTAACCAGAAAAAGGTTAACCAAGACATTGTATTCTCATGTACATATATTTCAACTTAGAAGGAAACATTAACCACAACCAGTGACTTCCTGTTTCGAAAAGAGCAGCTTCCGCATTATAAAGAGTTTGAAGAGAGAAGTTTTTTTTGGGGGGGAGGGGGGGAAGATACCATTTCCCCCCAACACAGATTATCAGGGATCATGTGACATAAAGGGGAGCTGTCTTTTTAATAAAGATTAGTACAGTGTATCCCACTGTACTCCACCTCCTCCCTTCATTTTCAGGTTACACTGTAACCTTTACCTACCACTGAGGTCAGGACTTTTAAATCCCCATTTTTTAAATCTTTACTCCAAACATTGAAGGGGAGAGGGGGGGAAAAAAAAAAAAAGCAAAGGATAAATAATTTTCTACTTCTGGACACACTTCTGTTTCCTCCACTTATTCTCATTTATTTATGACATTTCAGTGAAAAATGCAGACCAACACAAAACTGTCAGATCTCCAAACCTAACTATTTTAATGACCCTTACGGGGGACAGTGTGGATAATACATGTGGTGATAAAGCCAAAAAGCACTGATTGGGGGGGGGGGGAATTAGAACAAAGCACCAATGCAGAACCCCCCCGGCAATTACACCCACCACCTCTGTTGCACATCCAGTTTCTTCACACACACAAGTGCATTTCTTAATAAACTACAGCACCTTTCACTTTGTTTGCCTCTCTTTTCACTGCCAGCACATTCCTCCTATTAACACAAAACATATTCATGTCATGTTTAGCCAACCCACAGAGCATCGTTTTCCAGCTTCCTCATTCAATGAAGACACAGTCCTTTGAACAAACTCTCACAGAGGAGACTACTTAAGTTTACTTTTTAAAGCCTTTAGATGCAGTGCAAAAATAGCTGTACATTATTCCTCTGTGTGATGGAAACCAGACAGTGAAAACACTAACACACACTGCATTACTGAGCTGCTGTATCTCAGTCAATGTATTGCCACCTGCGTCGTATATAAAAGAAACACAAGAATAAACGCTCATGCCCAGGAGCACAGCAATGAGTCAGATCTCCTGTAGAAAGGGCTGACAGGGGCCTGCAGGGACACGGGCCACACGATCAGAGGAACACGCTTGTTTGTCTGCACATGAAAGAATGCCACATGGCAGTTTGTCGGCACACTGTCGTGATGTAACGTGAGTCTATTTACTTGTCTGCCCTCTGAGCAATAAGGGCCTAAAAGGTGTGGCATGTACAATGGTTGTACTAACAAGGGCAGCTGCACACTGACATTCACAGCAGAAGCAGGTGGACCTAGCAGCAGCAACAGTCCAGCGATAAGAGCTCTTACCTTGCAGTCTGAAGGCTCCTAGTTCACATCCCACTCCTGACGCACTGCCCTCGATCAAGTAAAAGTACCTTTACTTTGAACCGATACAGTAAGTTCAGTTATAACATTGTGTATATTTTTCATAGTCTATATTATAACTTATGCCGAACAACTGCAGAGAACGCAAAGATTTTCACCACCCGTCCACTTGTGGTTATGGTGAGTGACAATCAGTAAGTAAATATATGTGCTATATATGCTGTATTAATGGGTAAATTACTATCATTAAAAGTCACCTTGGTAAAAAGTGTCCGCTAAATGTTGTTAATATTATTATTAACAACAACGTTCTGTGGTGCCTCAGTTTTCCCCCCCAATTAGACCACTGTATGCATTCAATGCATGTCCAGAATGAAAAAGAGAAATGTTACCTTTTACCAGCCTCTATAACATTAACCTTTAATATAAGAGTTTGATTTTTTTTTTTTTTTAAAAAAAAAAGGCAATCTGAAGAAGGGTTGTGGCTCTGAAAAAAGTCAACAAGATTAAAAGTCAATGAATAATGACCTTAAACTGAAAAAATATGAGCAGTGCAAGACTTGACCTATACATAATATCATTTAAGAGTGTACAAGTTCGGACTGACCGGAGAACAATTTCTTAACCGCACAGTATGATGCAGCGCTTCTCGAAAGAATGATGCCCTCCTTTCCCCTAGTTTTACTATGAAATGGTTATTTAATGAGAACCAGTGTTTCTCATGTGACATAGGTGTATAATAATGACCAATTCCATGTTACTTTAGAGGAAATCATGTGTGTAGTAGAAACACACAAGCAGTGCAGGTGTAAAAATAAGTGAAGCCCAGGTTACACCAGGTAGGTAAGTAAATCATGGTCATTTATTCATTGCATACATTTAAGAATTAACCTTAGATTTTTTTTTTTTTTTTTTTTTTAAAGAAAATAATGAGCACCCATACTAGAGTTCACAGTTTCCAAGCAGCTGTATGTATGTCCAGTCTCTCTCTCTCTCACACACACACACACACACACACACACACACACACACACACACAGCTGGATGAGAAACACCCCTGTTATCTATGAGAGCCAGTCCCACTGTCACTGATTAATCGCGCAGCGGCTGCGGCAGCCGATACCATATTAAACATTAACCACCGCACTCCGCCTCACGGGGACGCGCAGCATCACTGCTCTTTCATCCCGTCACACAAAATGACAAGAATTCAACGTCGTCCTCAACGTTTCCGTGTCTTTACACAACGAGTACAAACAACATGTTCCTCGGCCGTCGTGTGTTTACCTAAGTCATTTAGTTTTAAGAAAAGGCCAAACGTCAGAGTGGTGAAGCAGGAGGAACGTGCTGGAAACACAAGTTCTGGACTCTGCGAAGCTCACGCGCTTCCAGTTGAATTGCAGAGACGATGTTTCCAAGGGGGCACCGATAGTTCAGCCTCAGGGGGGCTGCAGAATCGCTATCTGAAAGTTACTGGTTCGAGTCCCACTGTACCAACACCCCCGCGCCCCAACGACGTTCTTGTTCGAGTCACCAGGCAAGACTAAGACTACCGCCTATAGTATAATTTAGATAAATCATTCACAGAAGTTCAAGTTCTTAGTTATATAACAGAGTAAGTTTCCTTGACTCAAGGCAAGGCACCAGCTACACAAGTCACAAGTGCGTGAGGGAAGGGGGAAAAAAAAAAAAAACAAAAAAAAAAAGGGTGTCTCACGTTCTTACCCTGCTGTTTACAGCGAACTTCTCACTGAAGAAACGCAGAGGGGTGAGTTAACTTAAGAGTCCCGCTGTGACCACTCACTGTTTACCGCACTTCCACACAGCTGTGAACATTGACATTCGCCTGCAGCTTGGCGAGGAAAGTACTAGTGTAAACGTCTTACCATCGCGCGCGCCCGTCACTCTTCGCTCGGACACGTTCTTTACACCGCCCGCGAGACGACTTTCGAGGTTAACGCGCGCGCGTTTAAAGGGGCAGCGCGCTCCGCGACGGAACACGCGCTTCTTGAAACCGTGCGCTGTGTTGCGATTCCGAGAAGATCATTACAGCGAATGAGCTGCACCAATAGCGTGAAAGAAGAGGCGGGCTTACAAGAGCACTGCGACCAATCACCTCAGTGTGGTGGGCGGGCCTTAGTGTCCACGTTTTAGATTTCCGAGTCGATCGCTGTAGTGATAGAACTATACCAATAATAGGGAGGAAATGGAAGACCTCTGGAACGATTGTAACCAATTAGTAGGGAAGAGTGGGTGGTCGTCGGGCCCCAAGTTTCTAACTGTAACTGTAAGTCATTCATCGGACTCCGATTGCGACAAGTGTAAAATTCTTGAGTGAGTCAAAAATAAGTAATCTGTAAATACTCTGTAAGTCTGTTCATTGGCTGGGGGGAGGTAATCCGAAAAGAAACGTCTAAATGAATAAATAAATGTAATGTAATGTAACGTTATGTAGTGTGTGAAAGAATTACACGTTTAAAGCAACAGCGCTGTAAGATTGGCGATTAAATAAAAAATCTTCAATGAAGAAACTGAAAATTGTGTAGTCTGTTCGGTTATCCCATACTTTTTAATACTCAGTGTTTTCTCCATTTGCATTTTTTGCATTATTCAATTAGCAGACAGGAACCGGGTCCTTCAATCAATGAACCGCACTTGCAGTACATGATGATCTCTTCCCAGAGTTCTCTTCCAGTCCTTGTCCTTGCTTTGTCCTGTCTGTCTCCACCCGACCCGTCCTTCTTCATTGATTCTGTCCCGATCTTGCCCTACATTTACATTACATTTACGTATTCATTTAGCAGACACTTTTCTCCAAAGCGACGTACATCTATCTCATAGAAAATACAATGTGTTCATTACATTAGCAGCAAGAGACACTTAGATGCAGACGTGTTGGTCTTAAGTACAGTTTGTTCCACCATGAGTCAATGTTCATCACACGAGTAGCTGCATGTCACTTTATCCAAGTATCCATGATTCCAAATCACCTTCCTAGTAATATATATAAAAATATATATTTAAAGTATGTATAAACATTGATGTTACATTACAGGAGTAGCTGTGTAAAGGCTTGTCTGGGCATGATCTCAAAGTTATAGAACATGAACATTTACACCTTAGGCTACATGAACTTAAGAGATCATAGGTGAAGGGAGTGTGGAAGAGGTGAGTTTTCAAACCCTTTTTTAAATGTGGACAGAGATTCAGCAGTTCTGAGTGGTGTCACGCGGAACACAGGGAGCCGGGACGGCTGAACCGAAGTGCAGCGTTGTTCGTCTGAAGTTGAGGGAAGAGGCAAGTTCTCAAAACCAGCCAGGACAGGCGAAGGGTCGGTCGATCGGCGAACAGGACAGGAACGAGGATCCATGGACGTGTTCAGAAAACGAAGCAAGGAGTCAAAAACCAGAGATCGTGAACAGAGAATAGAGCAAGTGTGCACTCGAAGTATGTGAGGAAGCACGGTTGTCCCAAAGGAGATTCCGCAATGGTGCAGGACCTGAAGAGGGTCTTTATACGGTGAGCGATTACTCAGGAGCTAGTGCAGAGTCAGGTGTTGTCGCTTGTGTTGTGAGCGTCGTGGATGTGACAAGCGGGAGGCTAAGGTCATTTCACCACAATGGAGCCAGAACCGAGAACCTCCGTGCTTTACCTTTCGTGCATGAGACCACCAAGTGGGTAGATGTGAAAGAGTGTAGTACGGGCAGTCCCCGAATTACGAACGAGTTCGTGTTCTCGGTCTGTCTCTAAGTCGGATTTTGACGTAAGTCGGAACACTTAGGTATGGTGGGTATCTAACATCAGTTTGTCAAATGTTTGTTTTGGTATATAGTATATTGTATACCATTCTATGCATAAAAAACATTAAAGAAACACTTTGGATACACTAAAACATCTTTAATATAACAATACAGTAAAAATAATACAATGTAATAATTCTACTAATAATAAATGTAACTACAGTATTTATAATAGAGAGACATAGAAAGAGATAATAATAAATATTACTACTGTCATGATGAACAGAGGACACAGAGGAGGTTGGACCCAAGTGCAGTTTTTTCAGATTGATGCGTTAATGCGTTTATTCAGATCAAAGGACTAGACATGTTCTCGTGGTCGGGGACGGGCGAATGTTGGTCGGCAAACTGAATAGAGGCGAGGATCCGAAATCGTGGTCGAAGGACAAGGTGGGCAGGCGGTCGTTATCAGAGAGACATGGAATGGGACTGGGAAATGATGAGGGACAGGACTTGGAAGAGCAGGGCGAGTGAGGTTTGAGAATGTGTGTGTGTGGGGGGGTTCTTGTCTGAAGTGAGATCCGGCAACTGAGAAGAAGTGTCTTTTGTAGCCGAGTGCTCTCTCAGAGAGAGAGACTGTGTGTGTGTGTGTGTGCAAACCATTAAAGAAACTTTGCTTTTCCATTGTCTCGCTTTATTATTTACTCTTTAGTTTCAATTGTGATCGTTTCCTTTTTCTTGGATGCATCACATGTAGGCTTTGGTGCCTTGGTTACGAGGGTAAAAGCAAAAAAATGAAAGCCAAATTATTTGGCAAATACAGTAACACGAGACACTGTTAACAGGACAAAAAGGAAGTCTGTCCTACCTCGGACTCACGCGCCCTGCCCATGGGCCAACGAACCCCTGTAGACGCGCAATGTTTTGATGCGCTTTGCAAAGAAGTGCCAGTTTGTTGTTAGGAACCATTGTACAGTAACTCAAATTTTTAATATAATAGGCTTAATTATGAAGTTTTCATTTGATTGTTACTTAAGGGTGACAAAAAAAAATCAACTTTCAGTCAGTAAGGGGGTGGTTCGTAAATACAGGTTGTACATAAGTTGGACGTTTGTAACTCGGGGACTGCCTGTAGTCTGGTTGGGGTGTAGTGGATTATCAAGTCTTGTAGATATCTGGGAGCAGTTCTATTGATGTATTTATCGGCTATAACCAGGGTCTTAAATTTGATCTGGGCAGCTATGGGAAGCCAGTGCAGAGAAACAAGTAGAGGAGAGAGGAGAGGAGGGAACGCTTCGGCAAGTCAAACACAACTCGGGCAGCAGCGCTCTGTTCTTTCAGCGTTCTTTCCAACTCAATATTCCAACTCTTTTTCCAACAATATTACACGAAAACCTTAAAAATATTACAATAATTTAGTCTTAATGGCCTTATTATCACACTAGTCTTTATATTCAGTTTAAATTCTTTAAGAAAATCAGAAAATATAGGTTTTTTATTAGAAACTCTGGACCTGTGTATCTGATACTTGGCAAAGACGATGAATAAATTGATGACATATGCATGTTTCTCTGTGCTTCTATCAAAGTGTACGAATCCAAACAGTACATATTCATAGAGCAAAGCAAAATCCTTACACAGTTTATCAATAATAACTTTAGAGACATCTCTCCGTGGTTTTTGGTGTAACAACAGTATCAGAAGAGGTGAGGCACAGTGTCCAGATGCAGGTTACAAACAGAACGATTTACATCTGTCCCATCCTTGAATTTTCTGAGAAAATGCTTTACAGGTTAAAATGTGTATAATCTTAAAAGACTTCCTTAACCTTTTTTGTTAAAAAGTATTTGTGAATCAGCAGCCAAACTTTCTCCCGTGTTACACTGTTAACAAAGGTATTCCAATAAGCCATGACATAAAGTGAAGTGACAACCGCATTCTGACACAAAGACTGAACCACTCTGTTATTATTTCTGAAAGTATGTGTGAAGCAGATCCTTCCACAAAGACTATTGATTATTGACCAGATTTGCTACAGAGATAACGGCAGGGTAAGAAACTCTCTATCTAGAGTCACAGAGCTATTAGGAATAGTCTGCATTACCAGGCCAAACTCGTTCTTTGTAACTGGAAACCTGAAATATGGCACAAAATCACTGTAGCTCATAAGATCTCCTTGTGAGGTCATCAGAAGAATATTTGTATCAAACAACTCCAATACTCAGTACTCTTACCCTTATATAGGACATCACCATTATTCCAAATATAGTACCGATGTGGAAAAAATTGTGCTTGTAACTTAGCTTCCATATCAACAGAACCTGTTTGTGAAAGGCTGACAGTTTAACACGTAACTTTTCTACTGTACATTGTAATTACACATCAAATGGAATGAGAATGAGAGACCACCAGTTTGATTAAAAACTAATTTTGGAATGAAGTTCCATACAGAGGCATCGTTTTTCAGAAATTTTCTTATCCATTCATTTTAAGAGTCAAATTCAAGGCAGAAAAGTCTAAGACTTCAAGCCCACCATTCTTATATGACTTTCTGATATAATGGACTCGGTTTTTCCACAAAAAAATTGAAGAGCATCTAGTCTATTGCTTTGGCAGTTTTGCTGAATAAATGCACTGAAGAGGCAACATAAGTGAGCCTGGAAATACCTTCTGCTTTGGACAGAAGGACCCACTCTTTTAAAGACAGCTCTTTTTTGCAACCAGAGATTGAATTTGTTTTTTGCCTTATCAATCATGGAGTTGAAGTTTAGAGTGATACTGTCCAGTGGATCCTTAGTTATCAGAATCCCTAAATAATTAATTTTCTCTTTAAGAAGGATTCTACTAATAGATGTTATAGGACAATTTAAAGCAAGCAGCTCACATTTTTTAAGGTTAAGACACAGACTTGAAACTTTAGAAAACACCTCAATTAACTCAACAGCAAAACTTGAGCAACAAGGAGGAAGAGGTACAGAGAAACTGGGCAACCCTGCCTAACACCTCTTTTGAGAGAGACTCTTCTGATGGTACCATGACTTAACTTCACAGAGCTGTTACCGTTTGCACTGAGTGTTTTCCTTGCGCTACAGAAGTAACTCCCAAATCCAAAACTTTGTAAGAAATAAAAAATAAAGGGGTGCTCAACAGTATCAAATGCCTTGTAGAAATCCAGAAACAATATAAATCTATCATCCAGAATAAAATCATACAATAATCATGAATAATCAATGAGGTCTAAAACCAATCTTATATTATTGAAAATATGCCTGTTACTAATAAATCCAGATTGATTTTACTCAATAACTGAATCTAAAACCTGCTTAAATCTTCTGGTCAACGCAATGGCAAAAAATTTTATAATCATTATTAAATAAAGTAATTGGTCCCCAATTATCAATAAAGAGCAAGTCTTTTTTAGGCTTAGGAATTCAACAGATTACACCTTCCGTTGTCACATCCACACTCTCAAGTCAACTGACAGCACCTGACTCTTGTCCAGCACCTGACTAACTTCTCACCCTTTAAAAGACCTTCCTCAGCACTATACCTCTGCAGAATCTCATCAGAGACAACTGCCCTCCTTAGTGATATCCAGTACACATGCAACCCTTGTTCTCAGTTTTTGTCCCTTTGCTTTGTCTCCTGACCATGTCAGTAGATCTTCGTTTCAATGCTGACCACCAATTGACCGACTCTTCGCTTTGTCTCCTAACCTCACCCATGGATTCCTGCTCTGACCCCGACTTCCGATTAACCGACCATCTGCCTGTCCCTGACACCGAGAACTCCGCACTTGGGTCCTGCTGTCCCAGTTCTCTCGGCCCCCCATGACATGCGCCCAACTAGCAGGAAGCCCAGTTGGAGCAATGCTCTCTGAATAAACTTCAAACAAAAGGGTGCAATTAGCTCAGGAAAGAGCTTATAAAGTTCAGCAGTGATCCCATAATTACCCGCTGACCTATTTTAAGACATTTAATAGCACATATAATTTCTGCTACAACAATTGGAGAGTTGCACATTCATCTTTCATCTGCATGAACAAAACTGAGGTTGCTGAGACATTTAGAAAAGGCTGCCCTGTAATCATCATTAACCTTAGATTTGTACAATGTGGAGTAATATCCATCCATCCATCTTCCTCCGCTTTATCCGGGGCCGGGTCGCGGGGGCAGCAGTCCGAGCAGAGTACTCCAGACTTCCCTCTCCCCGCACACCTCCTCCAGTTCCTCTGGGGGAACCCCAAGGCGTTCCCAGGCCAGCCGGGAGACATAGTCTCTCCAACGTGTCCTGGGTCTGCCCCGAGGCCTCCTCCCAGTGGGACAAGCCCGGAACACCTCCCCAGGGAGGCGTCCAGGAGGCATCCGGAACAGATGCCCGAGCCACCTCAACTGGCTCCTCTCGATGCGGAGGAGCAGCGGCTCTACTCCGAGCTCCTCCCGGGTGACTGAGCTCCTCACCCTATCCCTAAGGGTGCGCCCAGCCACTCTGCGGAGGAAACTCATTTCTGCCGCTTGTATCCGCGATCTCATTCTTTCGGTCATGATCCAGAGTTCATGACCATAGGTGAGGGTAGGAACGTAGATCGACCGGTAAATTGAGAGCTTCGCCTTACGACTCAGCTCCCTCTTCACCACAACAGACCGGTACAATGACCGCATTACTGCGGACGCCGCACCGATCTGCCTGTCAACCTGCCGCTCCATTTTTCCCTCACTCGTGAACAAGACCCCGAGATACTTAAACTCCTCCACTTGAGGGAGCAACTCCCCCCTAACCCGGAGGGAGCAATCCACCTTTTTCCGACTGAGAACCATGGCCTCGGATTTGGAGGTGCTGATTCTCATCCCCGCCGCTTCGCACTCGGCTGCAAACCTCCCCAGTGCACGCTGCAAGTCTTGATTCGATGAAGCCAACAGGACCACATCGTCCGCAAAAAGCAGAGACGAGATCTCGCGGCCACCAAAGCAGACACCCTCCGTTCCCTGACTGCGCCTAGAAATTCTGTCCATAAAGATAATGAACAGAATCGGTGACAAAGGGCAGCCCTGGCGGAGTCCAACATGCACCGGGAAAAGGTCTGACTTACTGCCGGCAATGCGAACCAAGCTCCTGCTCCGGTCATACAGGGAACGAACAGCCCGTAGCAACGAGCCCTGAACCCCATAATCCCGAAGTACCTCCCACAGGATGCCACGAGGGACACGGTCGAATGCCTTCTCCAGGTCCACAAAACACATATGGACTGGTTGGGCAAACTCCCATGAACCCTCCAGCACCCTAGTGAGGGTATAGAGCTGGTCCAGTGCTCCACGGCCAGGACGAAAACCGCATTGCTCCTCCTGGATCCGAGGTTCGACTATCAGTCGGATTCTCCTTTCCAGTACCCTGGCATAGACTTTCCCAGGGAGGCTAAGGAGTGTGATCCCCCTGTAGTTGGAACACAATCTCCGGTCCCCCTTCTTAAAAAGAGGGACCACCACCCCGGTCTGCCAGTCCAGAGGCACCGTTCCCGAACTCCACGCGATGCTGCAGAGGCGTGTCAGCCAAGACAGCCCCACAACATCCAGAGACTTGAGAAACTCGGGGCGGATCTCATCCACCCCCGGAGCCTTGCCACCGAGGAGTTTTTTGACTACCTCAGCAACTTCAGCCAGGGTAATGGACGAGTCCCCCTCCGAGTCCCCAGCCTCAGCTTCCTCTACGGAAGGCGTGTCGGAGGGATTGAGGAGATCCTCAAAGTACTCCTTCCACCGCCCGAGAACATCCTCAGCTGAGGTCAGCAGCGCACCACTTCCACTGTAAACAGTGTTCGTGGAACACCGCTTCCCCCCTCTGAGTCGCCGGACGGTTTGCCAGAATCTCTTTGAGGCCGACCGAAAGTCTTCCTTCATGGCCTCACCGAACTCCTCCCAAGCCCGAGTTTTTGCCGCGGCGACTGCCAGAGCCGCGCTCCGTTTGGCCCGTCGGTACCTGTCAGCTGCTTCAGGAGTCCCATGAGCCAGCCAGGCCCGATAGAACTCCTTCTTCAGCTTGACGGCATCCCTTACTTCCGGTGTCCACCACCGTGTTCGGGGATTGCCGCCGCGACAGGCACCGGAGACCTTATGGCCGCAGCTCCGAACCGCCGCACCGACAATGGAGGAGCGGAACATAGTCCATTCGGACTCAATGTCCCCCACCTCCCTCGGGACCTGGTTGAAGCTCTGTCGGAGGTGGGAGTTGAAGACCTCTCTGACAGGGGCCTCCGCCAAACGTTCCCAACAGACCCTCACTATGCGTTTGGGCCTGCCAGGTCTATCCAGCTTTTTCCCCCGCCATCGAATCCAACTCACCACCAGGTGGTGATCAGTTGACAGCTCAGCCCCTCTCTTCACCCGAGTGTCCAAGACATATGGCCGAAGGTCAGAAGAAACGACTACAAAGTCGATCATCGACCTCCGACCTAGGGTGTCCTGGTGCCAAGTGCACTGGTGGACACCCTTATGCATGAACATGGTGTTCGTTATGGATAAACCGCGACTAGCACAGAAATCCAATAACAACTCACCGCTCGGGTTCAGATCAGGGAGGCCGTTCCTCCCAATCACGCCCCTCCAGGTATCACTGTCGCTGCCCACGTGGGCGTTAAAGTCCCCCAGTAGAACGACAGAGTCCCCAGTGGGAGCGCTTTCCAGCACACCCCCCAGGGACTCTAAAAAGGCCGGGTACTCTACACTGCCGCTAGGCGCATAAGCACAAACGACAGTGAGAGACCGTTCCCTGACCCGAAGGCGTAGGGACATGACCCTCTCATTCACCGGGGTAGACTCCAACACATGGCGGCTGAACTGGGGGGCTATTAATAAGCCCACACCAGCCCGCCGCCTCTCACCTTGGGCAACGCCAGAATAGTGGAGAGTCCACCCTCGATCGAGTAGAGTGGTTCCAGAACCCAAGCTGTGAGTGGAAGTGAGCCCGACTATATCTAGACGGTATCTCTCAACTTCCCGCACCAGCTCAGGCTCCTTCCCCGCCAGTGAGGTGACATTCCAAGTCCCAAAAACCAGAGTTGGCGCCCGAGGTTTGGGTCGGCCGGGCACTCGGCCCCGACCACCGCCCAACTCACAATGCACCGGCCCCTTACGGTTTCTCCGGCAGGTGGTGAGCCCACCGAAGAGCGGCTCCACGTTATGGCTTCGGGCTGAGCCCGGCCAGGCCCCGTAGGCATAGACCTGGCCACCAGGCGCTCGCATGCGAGCCCCCCCCCCAGGCCTGGCTCCAGGGTGGGGCCCCGGTGACCCCATACCGGGCGGGGTAAACGGACGCCTTGCTTTTTCCTTCATAAGGGGTTTTTGAACCGCGCTTTGTCTCGTCTGTCATCCAGGACCTGTCTGCCATGGGAGACCCTACCAGGGGCATGTAGCCCCAGACAACATAGCTCCTGGACTCATTCAGGCACTCAAACCCCTCCACCACGATAAGGTGGCGGTTCACGGAGGAGTGTGTGGAGTAATAGTTATAGCAAAAGTTGGAAGTTTACCCCGGGCCATTAGTAACACTTCTGTCAGTGTTCAACTAAAGAACAGAGTTAAGTTTAGCTTGTGACTTCTCAGGTTTGAAGGAATATGCGGTCATCTGCTCCCCATGCTCCATCCACTTCTGTCGAGACCTTATAAAAGCTCCCTCTGCTCTCGTTCTCGACGTGTCGTCTAATTTGCTTTGTAGCTCAGTTAACCTTAACCTCTCCTTCCGATAAACTCCCTGGCGGTAAACTGGAAAGGGTCGTGATCTCTGAAATAACTTCCTCCTCCAAAACATGTCTAGATTTGGCTCGAGAGCTCCTGTATTTTCTTAAATATTTTTCAGTTTCAAACTTTAATAGCTCCCAGTTGCAATTAAACATCCCATTGCTCTGGGCTTTATCCCAGTAATAAGTGATCAGCTGCTTCAGCTTTGACTTTACAGATTTGTGTTTAAGCAGGGAGCTGTTCAGTTTCCAGTTAGGAATACCTCTACTGCAATTTGTTCCAGCAAAAAAGTTGATACTAATAAAGACAGCTTTGTGGTCAGTCAATGGTGTTGACCAAAGATTAACTGTAATGCTATTTTTATCTGTTGCCTTAGAAACAAGCCAGAAGTCTATTCGCGATTGTCTGGAGCCATCTCTGTTGCTCCAGGTGTATAATAACTTTCAGATATTTCTCCTTGCACATGTCAGTAAGTTCAGATTTGTCCGTGAGAAGCTGTAAAGTAAATTTTAAGCATGAGGGTCGACCTGGGTGCGTCTATCCTTAGTGTCAAACCCCCTGCTTCCACACAACAAAGGACACCTGCAGCTGATCACGGGACGGGAGTATGAAGAGCAGCTCTGGACGCAACAGTGTGCGGAACCTTCGTTCAGCCTTACCTGACGGCAGCGTTAGAGCATATCCTCCTTGATCCTCTCCATGGTCCCTGTTTCCTTGTCCTTTGTCTCCTCATCTTCCCGGTTTCTACGACTCATGGGCTGTCTCTCTGATTTCATCTTTGGATTCTCCTTGTTACTACATCTGCGACTCTGTGACTTTTTGCCTGTTTTTTGGATTACGAGCTTGGATTCCCCTTTGAATAGACCACCCTGAGTACTGCGATTGGGTCTGACGCCTCCTTTCCATGTGGAAGCCATGAAACTTTGCCTCCTCCAAAACAACATTAAACATTAACATCGCCTCCTGTCAACAAAAAGCCTCTGGATATTTAGACAGCAAGTGTACAAGTCTCTTCTCCAATGAATTAAGTAATTGGTCGTTGTTAGATTTACAGTTAAACCCATAAATGTTAATCACAATCAGTTATACTATTATATTTAATAACTAAACAAATGAAATGACCATGAAGATCACAGTCAGAGTGCAGGACCTTACCTTCAGCATTGTTTTTTAGGCAAGAAACCCTTGAGAGTGCTCTGACCCATGTTACAGCTAAACATCCCCACCCCATTGTGATTTCCAAAAACGACCAATGCTAGCAATAGTGTGTATCTTAAAAAAAAAAAAAAAAAAATCACTTTTTAAGTGCTTGGTAAACAAAAATAAGGCCTCATACATTACATTGTCACTCACCCCCTCGGCATTCAACAAAACAACCGAAAAATTACAAAGATCGAATAAAAAAAATAACTTTTAACCTCTGTACAGTCTAATACTCTATAAACTGAGAAGTATAAATTAAAAGTAGGATATATGTAGCACCATAGAACATTTCAAGTTATGTGAATAGAAATTTCTAGAAAAATTCTATAATAACCTCGACTGTAGTATTTTAAATGACCACTTTGACAACATAAAATATGATTCTTTAATCAATGTCATCCATGTTTTATAAATTAGAGCATGTCCATGTAAAATTATGGCCTGTACCAGCAGAGCGCAGATGATCTATACATAATAACAAAATGATCTCTTAATTAAGACAAGTGAGAGAACAACGAGTGGACAGTTCAATACGGTCATCCCCTGAGAACGATCTTGCCTTCTCCTTGGATGTAAGCTCTAGCCCCTATGAAGTAGGCTGTCTTCCCTGCTGCCTGGGCTTTCTGAACCTCTGGCCAAAGCTAGCACCTCTTCTCCTGCTCTCCTTAGAGAAATCCTCCTTAAACTGCAGGCCATGGTCTTTCAGGTGGCAGCTCACTGTTTTAAATGAATAAGAATAAATGTACTTTGCTAGTTGGCAATAGTCACTGTTCAGTCAGAAGCCTTTCACTGTTCTTTTCCAATGATTTACATTTATTTAGGAGACACTTACTTCCAAAGCAACTTCCAATGAGCTCTATATAGTGTTATGAGCCCATACACCTTATTCACCATGGTGACTTACACTGCTAGATACACTACTTACAATGGGTCACTCATCCATACATCAGTGGAACACACTCTCTCTCTCTGGAACACTCACACACTATGGGGGAACCTGAACAGGGTGTCTTCAGACTGTGGGAGGAAACCAGAGCACCCAGAAGAAACCCACACAGACATAGGGAGAACAAGCAAACTCTAGACAGACTGAGCAGGGATCAAACCCACGTCCTCTCACACCCCCCAGGCGCTGTGAGACAGCAGCGCTACTCGTTGTTCCACCATGGTGCCAACTTGATGCAAGAGCTCAAAATGTGCATCCAGTCAGGCAGCCATCTTGGTCTCCCCTGCACCCTTAGTCCGTGTTCACTTCACGTCTGGACATGACATAGGTAAATATATAAAGACATTAGGAAATAAAACTATACACATTCCGAAGCCTAAGAACAAACATTGGGGGTAATTTAAATATTTTTCCACAAGGCCATGAAATGATTGTTAGGAAACGCACATTGAATTCGAAACACACATGATGCCTTGCAGCGGCATTTCTCAGTTTCTTACATGTGTTTAGATTTATGAGAAATCAGGATGCATTTTTAAACAGGAGATTAGCTTGATTAATCTGGCTTTTGAAAAGGGCAGGCACAAGCACAAAAAAATAATTGTAGTTACGATAAATGTAACAGGGGGCGTGGGGGGGCATGATGGTGCAATGGGTTGGACCGGGTCCTGCTCTCCAGTGGATCTGGGGTTCGAGTCCTGCTTGGGGTGCCTTGCGGTGGACTGGCGTCCCATCCTGGGTGTGTCTCCTCCCCCTCCGGCCCTTTGCCCTGTCCCATTGCCTGGTTAGGCTCTGGCTCCCCGCAACCCTCTATGGGACAAGCGGCTTCAGATGGTGTGTGTGTGTGTGTGTGTAACGGTCAGAGCTCTCAAGGTGCGGTGGTCACACTTACTCGTCCTGTTTCAAACACCTTAAACACACCAGAGCACTTTTCTGGACATCATTCATCGTTTTTTGGACATCACTGGAGAGCCCTCAGTAGCGTCCCACCCAATACTGTTTTACTGTTCAAACGATTGTTAGACTTCAGTCCCAACTCTTTTTTACTGGTGCAGTTTTCCTGCCTTATAGAGTACAGTTAATAATTGTAAATATGACACAGTCCTCCCCCATCATCACTAATGATGAAGCTCTCCAAGATGCCTTAGTTGGCCGCTGCTCTTTACATTGTACACTAAAACTGGCGCACACACCAAACCAGTTAATTCTCCCATGATCCTACCCTACTACCCCTGCGGACGGATGAATATGACACCAATTTATTCCATTCCAGTACAGAGGTGCAGTCACAATGCTCCCATTATATCACCATGAAAATTGAGGAATTTATTTTTTGTCCTCCTCCTGATGAGTTCCCATCCCCAACATTAATTCACAACCAGTAAGTGACCTCATCTCACAATGTACTCATTGATTACATTTGCACTACGGTACAGCAATGCATCTGCTTTCTTCTGGAGGTTGAGATCACGTGGGGCTGGCAGCTAGATGTTATTTTTGCTTTTCACATCAGTCGCTCAGAATGTCATGCAGTACTGTGTCACAGTTTAGCGTAGTTGTCCGTCCATTTTCAAGAACCGCTTGTCCTGATCGGGGTCGTGGTGATCCAGAGCCTATCCCAGAAATATTGGGTGCAAAGCCAGTTTTTCTTCTTCTGTTGATGTACATTTACACTTATTCATTTAGCAGACACTTTTCTCCAAAGCAAGGGGGGGATGCAGTGGCGCAGTGGGTTGGACCAGGTCCTGCTTTCCGGTGGGTCTGGGATTTGAGTCCTGCTTGGGGTGCCTTGTGACAGACTGGTGTCCCGTCCTGGGTGTGTCCCCTCCCCCCTTCAGCCTTATGCCCTGTGTTGCAGGGTTAGGCTCTGGCTCCCTGCAACCCCGTATGGGACAAGTGGTTCGGACAGTGTGTGTGTTTGCTCCAAAGTGACGCACATCTCACAGAAAGTACAATGAGTTTGTTACATCAGGAGAAAGTGAGACCTGGATGCAGACATGTGATTCTAATGCATAGTTAATTTGTCACATTCCACCATAGGAACCAGTGTACAGTATATCATGCAAGTACTTGTATGAAGGTTTATGCAACGTGCTCGTTGTATTTTTCTCTGAGATATGTGTTGCTTTGGAGAAAAGTGTCTGTAAATGAATAAATGTAAATGTAAGGGCAGGGGTTACACCCTGGATGGGACACCAGTCCATCACTAGGTATAGTATAGTTGTCTTTCTGCTAAATGTTAGGGTTGGGCTATCCAGATTACGTCAAATTTGTTCTAAGATTGTGGTCCAGCAGTGCCTTCTGGTGGCTTACTTATTTACTATTGAATAAACCAAATCAAGTTAAATTGAAATATTTAACTTTGTATTTCCACCTGTAGACTACTACTGAGTAAACATTTACATTTACATTTATTCATTTAGCAGATGCTTTTCTCCAAAGCAATGTACATCTCAGAGAAAATACAATTTGTGCATTACATTAGGAGAAAGAGACATAGTTGCAGGCATGTGATTCTTCAGTAAACCTACAGTAGTTTGTTACTTTCCACTTTATGCACCGGTGTTCATCACTCGAGTAGGTGCATAAAACGCAGGATAGACTAATCCTGATCACCTTCCTACAATTTTTTAAATTCAATTTTTTTTTTTTTTCATTTTATTTATTTTTATAAGGTACACAAACATTTACGTACGATACAGGAGTAGCGGCTGTGTAAAGGTTTGTCTGGGCATGATCATAAAGTTATGGTGCAGAAACATTTACACCTTACATGAACTTAAGAGATGATGGGCAAAGTGAGTCTGAAAGAGGTGAGTTTCAAGACCCTTTTTAAATGTGGACAGAGATTCAACAGTTCTGAGTGAGAGGGGGAGGTCGTTCCACCACAACGGAGTCAGAACTGAGAACCTCTGTGCTTTACCTTTCATGGGTGAAACCACCAACTGGGCAGAACTAGAAGAGTGCAGCGATTTGGTTGGGGTGTAGCGGATGATCAAGTCCTGTAGATATCTGGGAGCAGTTCCACCGATGCATTTGTTGGCCATAACCAGGGTCTTGAATTTGACCCGGGCAGCTATGGGAAGCCGGTGCAGAGAAATGAGTAGATACATGAGAACGCTTCAGCAAGTCAACCACAACTTATGCAGCAGTGTTCTGTATCAGCTGTAGAGGTGTGATGGCAGTAGCGGGAAGGCCACACAGGAGAGAGTTGCAGTATCCAGATGGGATGCCACCATGACCTGGACAAGTAGTTGGGCGGAGTCGGTAAACCACTTTACACAAAATGTTATACAGAATGTGCCAAAGCAAATGCCGTATCACAATTGCCAATGTAATTAAACACAAACGTTGACCAAAAACTTCTAGCGGGCCTTGGTCGTGCACATTTTCATCCATCTTCAGCTTTTAATGCCTTGACTGAAGTGATTTATTAGATGAGCAAGTGACCTCACGTGAACTGCTTTAAAAAAATGTCCTAGTGAGCTCATCTTGTTTGTAAATTATACTTGTTAAGGGTTATTGGACCATCTGAAAACCAGCAACATTGACAACAAACTTTATCCAACTGAAGAAACACGATATTTTAAGGTAATTTTTCCTTTTTTTAATATGATACACAAATGCTGTTTACTGTGTTTCTTTGTACTGAGAATATTCCACTGCAGAATTTACAACAATAGTCAATGTTTCAGTGTTTTTTTCAAATTTAATTATATTTTCTTGCCTTGTTACTTTTCAGAAATGTGTTGCTGAACAAACGTCACCCGTGTTGTCACAGTCACATGGCAGTAAAGTGCAGCCGAAGAGAATGGCAACGAGGGACTGGGTTCAGTTCCCCTGTGAAACAACTTGTGTCTGGTGTTCATCGCTGCTGATGATTAACAAGATGACCAACACAGCACATTTATGAGGAAAATTGGTATTGAAAGGATTGGCAAATCACATATTCATTATTTTTAACCCCTTTATATTATTAGTTCTACTCTAGATTAATGTTAAAAAAACATAAATTCTAGAAATTATTATTTTTTTAAAAGTAATAGCTATATCTGTGACTTTTACAGAACCTAAATAATTTTTGCACTGCATTTTTTACTTCCAGTAATTTTAAATAATTCTAATTTTGCTCATAGACCATCCATCCAGTTTCAGTAATTGCTTCTTCTAAGCAGGGTCTTTGGTGGAATTGCAAGATAGCAAACAACAATCAGCGATGAATATGGTTTGTGGAATTTGTGGACACTTTGTATTTTTATATTAGATAATTACAAAAGCTAACTCCTCGATAAATCGAGGGACATCTGTGTTATTACCCCACAGCCTGATAATAAAGAAAGATGAAAGTGCCCCAAAACTGATGAACACTCATATGGTTATGGGATAAACCAGACAAATGTTGGGATCCCATTAGTTTTGTCAATGATAGTTCTATTTTGAATGGTATTAAATTGAGTTTAATTTTATGTGAAGATTATTAAGCTGTGAAATAAATGTCAGAGAGAATTTCTAATTTATTTTAGCTTCATACACCCGAACCAGTGAATAAATGAAGGGACATTTTGTATTTACGTTTATTCATTTTTATGAATTAATGGAAAAAAAAAAATTAGTTATTCATTATTTATTTATTTATCTGACACTTTTCTCCACAGTGACTTACAATGTTAAGATACTTACAATTATTTACTCATTTAAACAGCGGGATAATTTCAATTTGAGGTAAGTACCTTACTGAAGGGTACTAAAATTGGAGGTGGACAATTTTATCAGCTTTTTCTAAGCTTTTATTGTGGTGCAGCCCCCCCCCTCCCAGACCCCCTTAGCCTTACACCTAGTGACTCCGGGATAGGTTCCGGACCACCAGGAACCTGACCAGGCCTAGTTGTTTTCGAAAGCGAATGAACGCGTGTCTTTGGATTTAGGGGAATTGGAGCCGCGAAGAGACTTTCGCTCAGCTTACGTTGAGTGTGATTTTTACACCACGCAAGTTTAACGGCTTTCACTCTTCTGCCATCTAGTGGTGGGAAAGTAAACTACAGTAACAACTCCTCTGACGGGAAGGGCCACACTGTACTGTACTGTACTCGGCTCACACAATGCATTATATAAGAGCACAAAAAGACTTTTCTAGAATTAATGTCTCTTGTTGTTTACATTTGAATGTACTCACAGAAATGTATCTTTTCTACGTTCAAATCGAAGAAAACTTAAAATGTGATTATTATTTCAACTAACGTACAATGTTGAAATATATAATTTATATGTTAATGTAATGCACAGACTTGTATTTTCGCTGAGATGTACGTCGCTTTGAAGAAAAGCGTCTGCTAAATGGAGAAATTTTAATGCAAATAAATTTGAACGGGCTTAATGCAGACCGTGTCATCTTTCGAAAAGATGCATACAGGTGCACTTGCGGGACAACTGCGGCTCAGCCCCAGACCCTGATGTCCCGCAACTGGGATAATCACGAATTCGTTGAGATGCAGGGGGTCCTTTCTTGGCGCGCTTTCTTTGTGTCCGGCAGCCGAGGAGCGGCGCTGCCGCCACTAGGGGGCGATCGCGAGCCTAAGAGCCGGGAGCCGGAGCGCGACACGGCCGTATAAAACGCGCGGAGGACAGAGACTGAGGGGACGTGCGCCGCTGTCGGGCTGCGCGACACGAATGAAGCGTTTCTGGCGCTTTCTAAGCGGAGGAGCCGAGCGCGAGACACGTCGCAGTAAGTGCCCCACATATTTTCATTCATTCAAATCCATATCTCTTCCAAGTTTGGCCACAAATCCGCGCTTTCCGCTCTAATTTCCTGCACTTGTGCCGTTTAAAATCGCTCTGCAGCTCTTGACGTTCGCGGACACGTGACCTGGACGGTGCACTTTTATTTCTCTATTTCATTTCACTCTTTTTTTATACACCAAATCGCAACACATTTTCGCGCCCTGCGCTTTTATGTGCGCGTGCACTTATTTATTTTTTTTCCCCGTGAATGAAATTATTCCGTATAATTAAAAAAGTGAGTATAATTTATCCTTGCTATTTCCAAATCTTGTGTAACTTATAATAATAATAATTATAAAAAAGTAAAAAATACCTATGTAGAGCCTCTCCCTTTGACCATTTCGTCATAATATACCTTTCAGTTTGTGTCAAATCATTTTTCTAACGCGGGGAAGCTAGAAAAGGAAAAGTTTAATTGCTTTTTATTAAGCTGCGAATTGTCATGTGCTTCAATTAATCTTTTTTCATTTTTTGCAGAATTTTTGCAAATAATAAAATTACATATGTATACTTCAGTTAATCTTTTTTCATTTTTCAGATTATTTTCAATAACAATAAAATAATAATAATAATAATAATAATAATAATACAGATGTTTACAATTAATAGAATTGCATATATGTATACTTCATTTAATCTTTTTCCATTTTTACAGATTTTTTCCATTTAATAAAACTGCATATGCCATTGAACAAAAGTACTTGAAATATATGCAATATTTAAATTCAGTACAGTGTTTAACAATATGTAAATGTGGTGCGGG
This sequence comes from Scleropages formosus, assembly GCF_900964775.1. Taxonomy (NCBI): domain Eukaryota; kingdom Metazoa; phylum Chordata; class Actinopteri; order Osteoglossiformes; family Osteoglossidae; genus Scleropages; species Scleropages formosus. The sequence goes on from NC_041827.1 coordinate 2,923,999, forward strand.
AAAAAAGACAGCTGAAGGTGTGTTTTGGGGTGAGACCGTGTACTGTAAGCGTGGCCAGTGGCACAGGACAAGTAGCAGTCTGTCCAGAGGGAAGATGGAATCACGCTGGAAATAAAAAGGTAATAAAAAAAACAGTGCTATGTGGAATAATACAATATTTAAAACAGTCTTGCATTTTCTTGGACTGCCAGAGATGCAGGTAAGTGTGATGCGGCCGCAGGCAGCCTCTAAACAGCAAGTATTATTTCACAGTGGTATGAACAGATCACATCCCCAACATCAGCTGTCACTGGAAATCAAACTCCCCCGAAATGACTTTTATTTCAAATTTATTTCAAATATGGTGAAGGAAACTAACTTGGGGCGGCACGGTGGGACAGCGAGTAGCGCTGCTTTCTCACAGCGCCTGGGTGCTGCGAGAAGATGTGGGTTTGATCCCCGCTCAGTCTGTGTGGAGTTTGCATGTTCTCCCCCTGTCTGCATGGGTTTCCTCTGGGTGCTCTGGTTTCCTCCCACACTCCAAAGACATGCTGTTCAGTTGTGAGTGACAGACAGAGAGAGTGTGTTCCACTGATGTATGGATGAGTGACCCATTGTAAGTAGTGTATCTAGCAGTGTAAGTTATCTTGGTGAATAAGGTGTGTGGGCTCATAACACTACATGCAGCTCATTGGAAGTTGTTTTGGCGAAAAGCATCTGCTAAGTAAATGTAAACTGTACTTAAGAGTCACACATCTGCAGCTATGTTTCTTTCTCCTAATGTAATGAACACATTGTATTTTCTATGAGATGTTTGTCACTTTAGAGAAAAGCATCTGCTAAATGAATTCATATAAATGTAAATACACTGAATATAGTTCTGCAAAGTAATGGTTCATTGTCAAAGCTAAGAAAGCACAGCAATTATACTTGGAAATAAAGTTTTACAGAATACTTTTTGTCTTTTTTCTGCATTTGCCATTCTGTTTTTTTACATTAATCATTCTTTTGTCATTTTTTGTATTATATGTCAGTTTTTCAGAAAAATATTGCACATTCTGGGGGGGTGCGGTGACGCAGTGGGTTGGACCAGGTCCTGCTCTCCAGTGGGTCTGGGGTTCGAGTCCCGCTTGGGGTGCTTTGCGACGGACTGGCGTCCTGTCCTGGGTGTGTCCCCTCCCCCTCTGGCATTACGCCCTGTGTTGCTGAGTAGGCTCCGGTTCCCCGCGACCCCGTAGGGGACAAGCGGTTCAGAAAGTGTGTGTGTGTGTGTGTGTATTCCACATTCTTGAAATTAGCAAATTTTGGCACCAGGTTCCAAGCATTATATTCCAGTACGTTTTAGGATCTGATGGTTCCTAGAATATGCTGGTGCCTTCTAGAATCTTCCAATGGCTGTAATGTACCAAACTAAAAATGACACTGCAGAAGAACTAACTTCAATCATACTGAACGCAAAAATCGACATTTCTAAGAACTTTGAAAAATTTTGTTCCATTGTTATTTTTCAAACCACGCTCAACATTTAAAAAAAAATTACTGTTGTTGCCTATAACATATTCATTTCTGTAACTGTCTGCAGAGATATACACTTAACACAAAGCTATTGTATTCTTAAATAGTCCACAGATAATATCCCTTTAAAATGCTGCAATTTAAAATAGAGGGGAAAAAAATTCTAAGAGAAACAAATGAAATCCAAATAACTGTACTGGTATTTTAAAAAAAAGAGCCTGTCGTGTTGCTTGCCACTTGAGCGATTGTACTCAGTGAGTGCAGTATGATGTCGAAGCTCTTACTGACACTGTTTTACCTTGCAAGGGAAAAATAACCCAGCGCCTAAAGGAAGGAAATATTAAGGAAATATTACTAACGGAAAGGGGGGGGGGGGCGGTGGTGCACTGGGTTGGACCTCGTCATGCTCTCTGGTGGGTCTGGGGTTCGAGCCCCACTTGGGGTGCTTTGTGATGGACTGGCGTCCCGTCCTGGGTGTGTCCCCTCCCCCTCCAGCCTTGTGCCCTGTGTTGCCGGGTTAGGCTCTGGCTCCTTGCAACCCTGAATGGGACAAGTGGTTCAAATGGTGTGTGTGTGTGTGTGTGTGTGTGTGTGTGTGTGTGTGTGTGTGTGTGTACTAAAGGAAATATTGCTGAAAGGGTTAAAGCTGCCCTCATCCCCTAAATAAGAATGCAAGTTTTTTGGCGTTTTCAGGAGAAGCATTTCGGCACAGTGCGGGATCGCTGCTGATGTCTGGAAGGTATAGTACATGGACTTTACCCGTGGATTTGCCACCTGTGCCGAGGCCCTTTCCCAGTGCGGGGTTCAGGAGGACTTTTTGGAGGCTCTGGGTGATTGCGAGGGAATTTTGCTGGGTGCACAGGCTGAGAACACGGCGGTCTACTATTTATGTGTGAGAAGTGGGGGGGAAAAAACGGGTGACCTTTCGGCAGACTTTCACGGGTGTCATTTTACCCCCCCCCCCAATCCCCCAGGGAGCAGAGCTCTTCAAAGTGGCTGCCTTTTACCGTGCTCTCTCCTTTGGACTTCGAAATAGCCTGTAATGAGCACGACGGTGGTCGTTACTCTCGTTCCTTAGCAATGCTGAGCCCTACACCTCTGTGCCGCAGAGCAGTGCTTGAAATGTGGATCAAAAACACTTTTTAACACACCGCGATGTACGGAACAGGCATCTCCAGCTCTGTCTCGGACGGCTGCCTCTGGGATGCCACCTGAAAGGAGCCCGTTTAAATGCAGTTGGCCATCGCCGAGGTGCAGTGAAGTCGTAGTCGGAAAGGCTTTCCGCTTGTGTCCTTCAGCAAGAGAAAAGTAAACCAAGGTACTTGGTTGGTAAATTAAGTAAAGTTGAACAATGACGCCCCGAGCGGAAACCTCTCATTAAATAGTTCCCTGGTGTGCAGGCTGTACAACATGAGCAATGCCTGCTAATTAGCCGGATTGGACTCAGATGGGGTTGGAGCCAAAGAGGGTAGAAAGTAGGGTCATGTGATGTTCTGTGGAGTAAAATGTCTGTAAGTTTTGTACATACATAAAACTGCAGTTTGATTCCATCTGTAGAGTTTACATGTTGTTCCCGTTTTCAATCCGCTTTCCTCCGGGTGCTCCCGTTTCCTCCCACTGTTCAAAGACGTGTGTTTCGGGTGAATTGTCTTACTGTGTGTGTGTGTGTGTGTGTGTGTGTGTGTGTGTGTGTGTGTGTGTGTGTGATGGCCCTGTGATGGACTGGCTTCCCCACCAGGGTGTACCCTGCCTCGGACTTCTGGCTTCTGGGATACGCTGTGGACCTCCATGGGTCCTACTGGACATGTGGAAGGATCTGCGGCTGGATATAAAACTACTGTTGTTTAACACATTTGTAGATATGTCACAATCAGTTTATTTTAAGTGGCATATGAATACTGGAAATACATGCAGCACAAACCACAGATTTGTTTGTGAAAATGTTGGCCGAAGCTCTATGAGCCCTCGTGAATTTTGTGGTTGCTAACTGGAAAAGATGAAATCAGTGCCAACTAGAAACCGATATTTAGTGCACAGATTTATGTCTTGAGAGGTGGGCATGAGCAACACGGTAACGCAGCGACTAGTGCTGCTTTCTCACAGCACTTGGATGGTGCAAGAGGACATGGGTTCAATCCTCACTCAGCCTGTGTGGAGTTTTCATGTTCTCTCCGTGTCTGCGTGGGTTTCCTCCAGGTGCTCTGGTTTCCTCCCACAGTCCAAAGACATGCTGTTCAGGTTCCCCCGTAGTGTGTGTAACAGAGAGAGTGTGTTCACCTGATGTATGGGTGAGTGACCCAGTGTAACTAGTGTATCTAGCAGTGTAAGTCACCATGGTGAATAAAGTGTATGGGCTAGTAACACTACATAGTGTGATAGAAATTTTCTCCTTCCCTTTCAGCCGTAGGAGACACTGAAAGAAACACACGCGGACACACAAAGACTTTTCACAACATCGGCTCTGGGAGAGCCCCAGAAACTGGATGTCCCCCCGATCAGTCTTGCTTACCTGCTTTTATTTGCCAAACTCATACATAATTCATTTCAGGGCCGAACAATTAGGCATATTAGTAACTTTCCATTTGTTGGGTCTCCGAACTTTTCTTCTTTATCGGTTTCTCCTCTTTCTGTGGAGGCAGAAGCAGTTAATATTCCACCTCTTGCTGACCTACTGACCTCATTTCATACCATATCTTACACATACAGGCACCACCTCACCCTGCACATGTTTGGCCGCTCTATGGAATCACAACAAGCTTGTTAGTATTTGTCTTTCTTAGTTAAGTCACAATGCATTCTAAGCACACATTCTAATTTTTAAACATGTCCAGTCAATCAACCAATCCATCCATCCATCCATCCATCCATCCATCCATCCATCCATCCATGCATCCATGCATCCATGCATCCATCCATCCATCCATCCATGCATCCATCCATCCATGCATCCATCCATCCATCCATCCATCCATCCATCCATATGTTTAGCTCAACACCACAGTAGAGTTTGTTGGAAGTTGCTTTGGAGAAAAGCATCTGTTAAATGCAGTATGTCAATGACAGGACTGTAAGCTGATGTTTTTTTAACGGCGTCCCTCCCAACACCAGCCACCACAACATGTGACAATGTGCAGTCGAAGCATTTTGAAAAATAATAATGGAAACAGTATTCATATTCCAAAATAGTAATAAGCAGATAAAAGTTGTGCAGAAGAAATTGGGTTCCAGGGGAATGTAGAGAACTGAAACAGAAGAATGAAGAATGTAGAGTGTGAAGGGATATGAAGAGATATGAAGCGATAAGAAGAACACAGAATGCTGAAATACCGACAGTTCATTTAACAATCAGCTCTAAAATAAGTGCACTAGTAATAAGCTACTGTAGTGGGGGTTTACAGTGCTGCTTGAAAGTGTGTGAACCCTATAAGGATGGTCATTATCCTTCTATAAAATATTACTTACACACACACACACACACACACACACACACACACACACATTTTCTGAACCGCTTGTCCCATACGGGGTCACAGGGAGCCGGAGCCTACCCGGCAACGCAGGGCGTAAGTCTGGAGGGGGAGGGGACACACCCAGGACGGGACGCCAGTCCGTCATAAGGCACCCCAAGCAGGACTTGAACCCCAGACCCACCGGAGAGCAGGACTGTGGTCCAACCCACTGCGCCAACGCACCCCCTAAAATATTACAATAAACTGATAAAATCTAGATGTTAAATCTTAAACAAATTGAATGAATGAATGACCATGATTTACACCCCTGATTCTACTTATATACTCGGTATAACCAATGCAACTTGGGCTTCATTTATTTTTTCACTTGCACTACTTGTGTGCTTCTACTACACACACGATTTCCTCTAAAGCAACATATGGAATTGGTCATTACACACCTGTTAGGTCACATGAGAAACACTGATTCTCGTTAAATGGCCATTTCATGGTAAAACTAAGAGACACAAGGGGTTCACTTATTTTTTATAGTACATGTGCAGTAGTAGGAGAGGAAGATTCACACTTATTAAGAGAAATCATCAGTAAAACAAACTGTCCGAGTGTCAGAGCCCAGTGTGCACAGGTTCCCCCAGTTTCCCATCATTTACACTACAGTTACCCTGGACTTGGCTGGGTTCTAATTCCTCATGTTCTTCGCTGGCCATGTTGTCCATCCTGAATATGCAGAGATACAAGATGTCGCGGGGAGATGCATTTTAACTTCCACCTGCACATATGTCCACCCTGACTGGTCCGCCCAGCATTAATCCTACCCATGAGATTCTTTCTGGGAGAGAAGGAGGGAGGGAGGGAGGGAGGGATGGAGTGGGAGGGAGAGAGGGCCACTCAACAGCACTTGTGTTTGCCTGGGAAGGTGTGTGTGGTGTGGTGTGTGGGCTCGGCAGTCACCAAGGCTGAATCGGTCAACTGGCCTCCCTCGGCCGCCCACCTGCGGCCCATAGAAGCGCTATGAGCTCCGAGGCTCTGTGGGTAGCCCTGACCACGTTCTTCTCCTCCATGCTCTTCCTGGTAGTGCTGGCACTGCTCTGCTACTTCACATGCCGCCTGGCCCCCAAGGTGAAGCCCCTGGGCACCCCGTTGCACTTCTGAAACCCGGAGACCCGCCTTCGGCAGACTGCGCAGGGTATGGTACGTTACCGCAGTGAAAGTGCATGCGTTTCCCACCTCGAGGCTTTGCCGCTTGCTTGTGAAGTGTGCATCACATACAGGGCTTCTCGTGCTGTGAGGACTAATGCATCTTTATTAAGCAGAATATGTCGTTTTGAAAAGCTGATACATGCAAATTTATGCTGGAACAGCAAACCAAGCTGATACTGAACATATTTTGTGTACATGGTGTGCCACACTGTATTTACCGTACAAAGTCTCTGCTCGTGTATTTATGCATGTTTTTAACAGTGTTTTAATGCATATAATTTTGCAACAAAACGTCCAAATGTTAATGTTGCAAAAAAATACTCAGAATATATAGTATTTCCATGGTTCTGTAGTCATGTGGTCACTAAATGGGCGCAAATAAACTGGATGGAATTACAGCAGTAATGCTCGTGGATATGTTTTTGCACAAATCTTATTTGTGAATTCGTAGCTGTGTTACCGATTTTCACGCTGTAGGTGATCAGTGATTCCGGCTCTCTGTATCCTCAAAATATCTGTCAAAATGAGCTGTAAGTAAATTTGTTGAGCTCACCCGGAGGTGTCAGCCGAGGCTTGTAGCTGTAAGCAGGTTTGTTGTCCCCGGTAAGCCCCCCCCACAGCTCTGCAGCGTTCAATCCCATTAAAGTGACCTTGAGTCCCGCAGGAAGGATGGGGGTGGGGCGGAGTGCCATAATAGCTTTATGTGTGGAGCGCTCAGGTTCAAGTTTTAACGTACCACTTTCTAATCCCTCTGAGGATACTGTGTTCTGTACCTTTCTAAGCATCTCCTGTTTCTGGGTACAAATCCCAGGATCCCAATGTACAAACCGGTGTGTGTTCCAGGTGCCCTCCTAGGATGGTGAACTGTTAAATTGACTGTTTTACCTTTTCTGGCTTGGAGCACTTTTGATAAACACCTTTAGAAATCATTTTCTTTAGAGTACCTTTGTTCTACAACCGTTATAATCTATGTGAGCAACAAAGTTAAGGTAAACAAGGTAAACTGAGAAACCATGAAGAAAGGTTTGCCAAAATTTACATTTATACATTTAGCTGATGCTTTTCTCCAAAGCAACTTACAGTGTTAAATTACTTACAATTATTTACCAATTTATATAGCTGGACAGTTTCAGTGGAGCAATTCAGGGTGAGTACCATGCTCAAGAGTACTATAGCTGGAGGTGAGATTCGAACCTGCAACCACTATGCTACCAGCTGCCCCTAATCAAAGAGAAATGAAATGGTTTCATCGAGGCACAAAATGTTAGTGATGGAAGATAAACCAAAAATCCTGTATGAGTAACCAGCACACTGCCCATGTGTTCAGATACCAGTACCACACACACACACACATTTTCAGAACCGCTTGTCCCAGACAGGGTCACGGGGAACCGGAGCCTACCCGGCAACACAGGGCGTAAGGCCAGAGGGGGAAGGGGACACACCCAGGACAGGACGCCAGTCCACCACAAGGCACCCCAAGCGGGACTCGAACCCCAGACCCACCGGAGAGCAGGACTGTGGTCCAACCCACTGCGCCACCGCACCCCCTCACCAGTACCACTGAAAATTATTTATTATCAGGAATACAAAACCCAGGACATGGTAACTCACTAATTTACTGCACTTTATGTATTTTTATAGCTGCTGTTGCCATCGTACAAAAAAATAGGTAGTGTCAAAAGTTTGAATACATGTAATTGAAACCAGACTTGAGTGAGCCCGAAACACAGAAACTGGACTTTGGGAGTAGAAGTTGGTCTTGTAGACTAAAGAGTGAATTATTTTAAAGAAGTGGGTCTAACCAGTGAGAATCTCTGTGGCCTCCGTAGTTCCCACTGTCCAGCATGGTGGAGGGAGTGTCATGCACTGGGGGTAGCTTGCTGGTGAGAGAGCTGGTGATCTTTACCACCAGCCAGCATCACAATCATAGCGTGCTTTAGAGGCCTGGCAGCGCATCGGGATTAGCTGAGTTGGACTGTTCTTCATCTTTCAGTAACATAATGATCCAAAACACAATTCAAAGTTTTGCAAGAACTACCTGGAGGAGAACAAAAATGAAGGATAAATCAAACTAATAATCTGGACATCAAACACTGTCAATTATATGAAAACATACTTTCCAGGCTGTCACACTCAAACTGTTAACTGGTAGAGTATTGTGCACATATCGTATCTGAGAAATTAGAGAGGAATGCAAAAATTGATGATTCTTTCTTGAGATTTGCGATATCATTTTCCATATGCTTTGTTTTCAAAGAGCGAACATTTCCATGACATTTTTACCAGATTCATTGTCTGTGATGGAATAGTTTTTTTTTTTTTTTATGCCACTCCAACGTTCCTTCTTTAGCACTACATGATCAAAGCTTGTTTCCTCAACAGCAGGGATCCTTGGTATCGGCACACAGCTCAGGACTTCTCCGCTTTGGCTCTGCAGCGTGACAGTCGTCTACAACCAGGGTTGCTGGGACACCAAAAAGAAGACGCCATGGAGCTGCTGAGCCTCATCCTGTTGTGGGGTTTCCTGCTCGGAGGAGTCCGGGCAAAGCCCCTTTTCCCAGGTAGGTCCTCGCCATTGTGGCTGACTTCAGTATTACCAACTGGCCGCTTTGATTTTCTGACCCTTACAGCTACCACAGCTGTTGTTAAAAAAAAAATAACAAAGTTAAATCTCTTGGCTTCTGTACGTTTGTCATCAATCACCAAAATTCCCACTAAACACAGAACATTTCAGCAGAAACTCTACACATACTCGGTCACGAGTCCTCTGGAAAAGCAATAGTGCAGTAACACCAACCTGCATAGAAGACACAGTGAAAACATGTACATATATACACACAGTACTGAGTTATTATTAAAAGACGATAAAGCTTAACAAAGAAAATAAGGATTTGCATGGAAGGACCAATAGTGGCTCTTGATTGTAACTGAAATAACACATTTTGGGTAACATGAAGTAATAGGAGGTGGCTGCCTTCCAGCGCCAGGGCGTGGCAGGAGAACATGGGTTCGACCACAGTCCAAAGTCGTGCGGTTCAGCTGAATTGCTAATGCTAAAATGCCCATGGTGTGTGAATTGGTGCGTGTAGTTATCTTGCGATGGACTGGCATCCCATCCAGCGTGTACCCACCCCCTGCCTTGCACCCACTGCTTCCTGGATAGGCTCCGGTTCACCGTGACCCTGCTCAGGACAAGCGGTTATTGAAACTGGATAGATGGATGGATGAATAAATCAGTGACATCCTCCGTTGTGCTGAAGTGTGAGTGTCAAGCGACTCCTGGCTCCACGGGATTCATATGTGCGTTACTAATAATAAATGTGGAGAAGCACCACACATGAACACCTGGAACAACTCAAAACCCATGAACACACACCATTCATTTTCTGAATGATACTACATAAACCACGGACAGGAGATCTAATCTGTGACACATAAGTCCCGTGTCAGTATTCTCATGGCATCGCCTAGGTCATACGTTTAAAAAAAGAGCTGAAATGAAGTGCAGAGGAGAACATGTCTTTAACTATTAGACATTGTGGGTGACTCATTTCTGGGGGAGCTGAATGTCAGCAGACTGCATTACGCCACTGGATTTGGACACCTGCTGACGCAGGGAGGGCGACAGGGCGACACTTTGAGCTGAAGGTGGTTGGTCACTGCTTAACACCTTGTAATTTCAGCGCTGACAACAACCTGTTGGCTCTGACCTGGCCATCGGGCATGGATGCGAAGCTCAAGTTTGGCAACATGTCATGACCTAGCATGCTTTAAGGAGCATGGGTGCTAGCAGGTGCTGTCACAGCACGTGTGATTTCTGTCTGCTGGCCTGAGATCATTGTAATTAATGTTTATTTAGATTTTAAAAAGGTAAGGAAAAATGATATTTCGGTGCCTGTTTGGATACTGCTCTGCAGAGCTGTACCAAAATACGAGGGTAAGTCAAAAAGTACCTGCAGTGATCTTTACTGAGCTCAATACTTTTTGACTTAGTGTAATGATAAAAGCACAGTTTGATTGAATGGTTGTTGTTGTATAAGACTGGCATGTCGGCGAAAAACAAAATGCTGGGAAATGGTGTATCAGAACCGGTTCTTTAAATGGTTCCAACAGAGCACGAGAAGGACCCCGCCTTCTGGCATTCGTGGGCACAGCGGACCTTGAGGACGGCTCTGTCACTCCAGGACCTCAACAAAAACATTGCCAAAAACCTCATTCTCTTCCTTGGCGATGGTGAGTGATAGTTATATCTAGGGTATCCTCTAATTAGCTCTCAGTTATGGCCAGTAAATTAAGGATTTTATTCATTTAATGAGTCACTGCGATTTGGACAAGGAGAAGCAAACGCATTATTGCTTAGCATTATGATAATGTTTATACTACTTTTGAGGGACATAATCAAAACTGAGTTTAAAAGAACAGCCAAATGTAGATATACACTGTGAAAAACCTGTGGCTTCTAAACCCAAGCTCAAATATCCAAGACTGCATGATAGAAAGTAAACACACAAAGGTTTCCTAGGCCCACGGCTGGGAAACTCTGCTCTAAGAGTCTTAGTGGGGAACTCATGAAAGGTCCTACTAATTAAGTCATTATTGCAGTCATGTACTGCATTTTAAGTTATTCTGTCCAGGATATTATTTCCAACCTGGAACCAGACTATGGTACAGTACCATCTTTTCTGAGATAACAGCCAACCATGGACCAGCTGGTAGCGTAGTAGTTCAGATGGCTGCATTTGGCCCAGAAGGTCACAGGTTCAACTCCCACCTCTTGCTGTAATACCCTTGAGCAAGGTACTTACCGTACAATTCCTCAGCTGTGTAAATAGGGGAACAGTTGTAAGTAGCTCCACCTTGTAGGTTTTTTGGAGAAAAGTGTCAGCTAAATGAATAAATGTAAAAGGCCCTGGTCATAAAACCATAAACCCAAGAAAAATGATACAACAGTATGTTTAACGACACATATTGACTAGCAGAAGCCCAAATCTTAGGATGGGTCCCCTTTCTGACAATCACAATCTGAGGTTTCAGAAAAGGTCACACCTTCATACCATGTGAATTCTGTCTGTGTAGATTTTGAAGTTGTGAGCAGTTATATACTTGCTAGTGACATGTTAATTGACTATTATGCCATAATACTTCTCCAGATGAGTTTCAAAGACATTTAGCCTTTGTTCTATGGGGTGTGTGTTCCACAGGAATGGGTGTTTCCACGGTGACGGCAGCCCGCATTCTAAAAGGGCAGCTAAATAGGCAAAGTGGGGAGGAGACGGAGCTGGAGATGGACAAGTTCCCTTATGTGGCGCTCGCTAAGGTACATGTGGTACAGGTCAAGGGACCTCAGCACACAGCAACACGAAACACACACCAATACCTGCCATTCAAACACAGGCTACCATACCTTCATAACACATACCCCTAGCTAGAGTAAACAAACACCTGGTTCCCATGACTCCCCTATTCCTGCCTGCCAGTTAAAAGCGCCCTAATGAGGAGAGAGGAAGAGAGACCAGACCCCCCAGTTCCTAATTTGGGGATAAGTGTTACTTGTGTCACAGATTGCCATGGACCTTTGCAGTCAAGAAGTGAAGGGCTTATGGGTCTCAGTAGGTGACATGAAGATTTCAACTGCTGTACTTGCCTAAATTATCTGGAATTAGAAAATATAATTTGAATGTATCGCCACCGGTTTGAATAGCATCACAAGATTCATGTTCATTCAGTTGTTTTCCGCTACTGAGTTAAAGATTTTAACAAAACTTACCATGAGTGAAGTGCTATTGATTTTTGATAATAAATTAAGATTTTCTTTAATTAAAATGCACATAATTGAAAAAAAAAACAATAATAACAGTCCCTATTAACAAGTATTATATTGAAAATGAGCATATTTATGCCATATATTTTTGTCAACCTCTGTGGCTGTATGTATACTGTATACAGGTGGTCCCCAGTTTATGATGGTTCTACTTACGATTTTTTGACTTGCCGATGGTGAGCTGGTGATAAACATTCAGTACAAACTGTATTTTGAATTTGATTTTTTTTCCCGGGCAAGCGATAGGCAGTGTGATGCTCTCTCGCGATGCTGGGCAGCAGCAGTGATCCATATCTACCAGTCCGTCACACAGAGGTGTGTATTAGGTGTAATAAATGCATTTTTGACTTACGATATTTTCAACTTGTGATGGGTTTCGCGGAACGTAACCCCATCGTAAATCGGAGACCACCTGTATATTTGTGTCTAGATGGAACAAGAGTGCAGCAAATAAAGAAGTTACTAATTGGAGAACTGTTAAAAAACTACCCCAATAAAGGCTCCGCTTCTGTTATTTGATGTTTTGAGTTGACACAGTTTGGCATAGTTCAAAACTCTCACCCTTTTCAAATTCTGCAGAGCAAAAATTGTGACTAAAAAGGTGAGACTCTCAATATTTTCAATATTTTTATATTTCACTCAAAAGAAAACAAGCATGTTATTAGATGTCCTCAGTATGCCATTACCAAGGTGAAAGCCTCCTGGACAGAAACAGTCACTGCTAACAACATTTATTTGAACATAATTTGAAGGTGGTGTTCTGCAGCGTGTTCTGTATAATAGAACTTATACGGTACGTTATATAGAATGTATTTCTGACATGAATTAAATCTGAGTGTTGAAGCCATGTTAGTTCAGTCAGAAAACCTACTTGATCACAGACCAGTTGTCATGCCCACGCCCTCTTGCCAATCGACCCCACTTGCCCTGAATGAGAGCAGCAGGGTAAAAAAGGAAGCCGTGCCGGCTCACCTGGTTGCGGAACCTCATTGAGTCAACCCGCTTCTCCTGGGATAATGAAAGAACCCACTTACCTCCTCATCCTTCCAGTCCCTCTTCATCCTTTGCCCTTCGTTCCCTGTTTGCTGCCTTCCCAGTTTCAGATCTCTTGCCTTGCCTGATCGACTTAGATTCCCGTCTTCTTCCAAGAGTCTGCGCCTCGAATGATCCACGCTTGTCCCCAACTACGATCCTCGCTTACTCCTTGTTTTGGTTTCCACAATAATCAAACCCGCACTTGAGTCTACACTACACCAACTCCTTAGTCTCATGCCCTCGTCCCTGACACCAGTCAGTAAAATAGAATGTAAGGCCACCAGGAATCATTCTTACCATTGTTCTTACCTCTGTCTCCAATGTCTGAGTGGGAGGAACCCCTGTTAGAGTGGGTCTGGCACTGTTCTGACTTGACACCACCTTGTCCCCATATGCCAGACATACAACACCGATTCCCAGGTGGCTGACAGTGCTGGAACTGCCACTGCCTTTCTGTGTGGTGTGAAGGCCAACTGGGGGACGGTCGGTGTGAATGCAGCTGCTGTGCGGAACCAGTGCAACACCACTACTGGCAACGAGGTCACCTCTATCCTCAAGTGGGCCAAGGATGCAGGTATAGTAAATGAGGTCCGGTCTCTGGGACAAACAAAAATGTGAAAATCTAATAGTAATAATAATGATAATAATAATAAACAATCATCATCAAGTTGAGACAGCTGACTTTGGGAAGTTTTTGGTTTCGGAAATACTTTCATATTTCTTGATCTCGCCCCAGATAAATATGCACTATTCAGGAAACAGCTGTTACAGCTCTCAGCACACTGCAGTCTTCACTTGTCATTGTAAGAGTTTCATGACACTCTTCCACATGTAAAGAAGTCCAACTGAATGCATCTCTGGGAGCACCATGTGATAGGCCATGGAGGTTGTGTAAGTGTTTGTGGGAACTTTCCTGGATTTGTAACAGCCCGCATTACGTAGGAATTCTTCCCGAAAATGAGCTCTACATCAAGGGTGATGAGTACAATGAATTTATGACAATATCTGGAAAAGATCAAATATCTAACCAGAAATTCCCAGAAACCAAAAGGTGCAAGAAAATTACTTCTGATGGGGAGCAATGAATAGCTGAGTTACTCAGCCACACAGTCATTGCGCTTGAGGAAATAGTGAAGCTCCCCACACACTTACTTAGTTCCCGTGCACGTGAAGCTGGTTTACTTTGAAATTTGGATTTTGGATCTTCTCCAAAGTTGGTTGCGACAGCATCTGACATTAATTCAAGGTTTAATGAGCTTTTCCGGAAATTTTTCACAAAAATCTGCAGCAGAAAATCTGACACACTCCTTGTTCCAACATGTCCCTTGCGGAGGGAGTGTCGAACGGTAACATTCAGGTCCGGAAGCCCCCCCCCCCGGAAGGAGGGATTCTGTGGTGCCTTGGGCAAACCAGATGTAGGTGGAAATCCGACTGTTTTGTGCCGCTTCTCGGTGTGGCGCCTGTTTTCCCGGATTTCTTTTTTCAACTTAAGCGGTTTAAAATGAAAATTCATCCGGAGCATTTTCTATTCTCATAACATCTCACTTCTGATAAGTTTCTTATGCTGGCAATGGAGGCTGCGCCGTCGTTTGCAGAAAGCCGGGCTGAAGTAGCTCCTTTTACTTGCCGCCCGTCGTGGAATTTGGTTTGAATGGACACACCGTCTGATACATCAAGGCCTTTATTCTTTCCTAGTATCTGTACAAACAGTATGCTGGGAGACAACTCCAAACAGGAACTCTCTGAACAATGCCTTATCTATATATATATATGTGTGTGTGTGTGTGTGTTATGCTAAGAGCAGGTGACATGAATATTCATAAGTTGAAAACTACCGAAATACAGCACCAGTGACGGGTGCACATCTTGGTGATCACAAGGGCGAGTGATGTTCTGAACGATATGATGAAATGAACAGTTTGTACAAGGCAACTTGCAGGTAACACAGAAATATGAAGATCAGAGGGGTCCAAGGGACGGTACCTTTGGCTAGATAACAGCAGGCGCATGTCATGCACAACATGATTCCATCAGACAAAAGACAAAACATCTGCTTCATCATTAATTTTCTCTCTCACTATGAAGCCGATGTCGCAATGAGCTCTTCAGCATTGGTGTGACTTCGCTTTGAGAATGGCAGCAGTTTTTAAAAGCAAGACTAACACTGCCATTAATACACAGGATGCTGCATAAGTACATTTGAGATGTCGTCACAGATGCCAAACACATTCATGCATTACGATGCTGGTATGTTCGTGATATGCATGCGTGATGCTTATAGCTGAGGGCTCTTGTGGTGAACTCTGGCACTACTTCCATAACCTCTAACTGATCTCCCAGTATCTCCTTCATCTTCCAAGCTTCTCTCCCCTTTGATAGTTATCCTCCTCCCCCTCCGTCCATCACTCCATGACCCGACTTTTGCATGACTGTTTACATTCAAGGTTTGGAAGAAGTGGCCCGTTGCTCCACAGAGCCAAAAAAAACTAAACGCTCTTTGGTTGTTTTTGTCTATGTTAGGAAAGTTTTCCTTGCTGAGAACTGAACCTGGAAAATACTGTATATAGGCTGCGACTCCACACAATATGTATCTGGAAAACGTTCACTTTCAGTATTATTTATTTCGACACTTAACTGATGCTTTTATCCAAAACATGTAACTGTATTTAATTAAGTTACATTGTTTTGTGTTCTGCAAAGTGACTTACAGTGATTTACCTGTTCATATAGATGGGTGACTTTTTCCTACTGTAAATTGTTTTGCTCAAGGGTATTGGTGAGATTTGAGCCCCATAAGTGGAAGGCAGCAGCTGTGCTGCCTGGTACCCCATTTGTGTCCAGAGAGCCATTCTTTGCACAACAGTAGATGTACTACTAATGTATCAGTAGGAAATTGTGTGGGGCATCTTTCAGCGTAGCAATTAGAGCTGCTGCCTTTACAACCAAAGGTCACAGGCTTGAATCCTGCCTCCGGCTGTAGTACCCTTGAGCAAGGTACTTACCCTAAATTACTCAGCGGTATAAATTGGTAGATAATAGTAATTAGCTTAGCACTGTAAGTCACTTTGGAGAAAAGTGTCAACTAAATGAATTATTGTAAATGTGTTTGAACCAACAACCTTCAGACTGAAAATCTATGTCCTTAATTTCTACACTACCTCCTATAGACACAGAGTAGCTTGACATCAGATGCCACAACATGCAAGAAGTCTCAGCATCTCTAAAGCAGGTATTTCTTCTGAGGGCAAATAGAAAAAACCAACATGTGGATTGTTTTCACCTGCCAGGCAAGTCAGTGGGCATTGTCACGACAACACGTTTGAACCACGCTACGCCCAGTGCGGCATACGCCCACTCAGTGAGCCGCGACTGGTTTTCAGACGCAGATATGCCACGCGAGGCACTGCAGGCTGGCTGTAAAGACATCGCCAGGCAACTCTTCGAGAACATTCCTGACATAAACGTAAGTGGTCCTTTCATACCAGCTTTCCACTCTTGGTCTGTAACCCTACATTTACATATGTTTACTCAGCAGGCAGCCGGGGCGACCCGAACCCTTTAACAATCAATTTATGTGAAACCCGAGAGGCAAGTGGTCAATAAAATCCTTCTGAAAAAACCTCCTGGAAGTTTGTTATATTTCAAAGGTAATATTTACCAAACCTTACACTTTTTTTTTCTTAAAGGAATAAAACTTGAAGTGAAAAATAAAATGGAGATTACAGACAGCTTTTTTGTCTTGAAGAAGGGAAAATATTTGTTATTTTGGTTTTTTGCCTTTCATTTCTTTGAGATTAAAAACATTTTGGTAAATGTGGTTTTAATGTAATGTGGGCTAATTTAGCATAAAGTCTTAATTAAAACATAATAACTGAAACTGCCCTTGCTGGTTCATTCTTCAGCTTATGCACCCTCATTACACACCCGCACACACACGCACACACTGGATGAAACCGCTTGTCACAAGTGTGGTCGCAGCGAGCCAGAGCATAACCCGGCAACACGGGGCGCAAGGCCGGAGGGGGAGGGGACACACCCAGGACGGGACGCCAGTCCATCGCAAGGCACCCAAGCAGGACTGGAACCCCAGACCCAGCAGAGAGCAGGACCCGGCCAAACCTGCTATGCCATTGCACCCCCTGCACTCTCATTAATATAGCTTAATAACACACATTGTATTTTATTGTCTTTTTATATCATACATAGTGTACTTTCACTGTACACGAAGGGGCCAATTTTGGGCCAATGAAGTATTAAAATCTTTTGTATTACACTGTAAACGCCCTTGTTTTTGTTAAGGGTTCCTTGCTCCCCCATGACCTTTTTGTGTAATAATGCCAAAGAAAATCCTGAAACATAATTAATGCTTTAGATAGAGGCTTGGCTCCTGTCTTTGGCTTTGTGTGTCTTTCAGTCAATGCGTTCATGTGCCTGCATGCCTAGGTGATTATGGGTGGTGGACGTAGATACATGCTCCCAAAGAATACCTCGGATGTGGAATACCCCAATGAGGCCAAGCACCAAGGCACCCGCTTGGATGGGCGAGACCTGCTGGAGGAGTGGCAGATGAAGATGAGACACGAGGTATGACTTCAGCTTTCTGTAGTTCTGCTCTTGCTCGAGTCTGGTCAGTCCCTGTCTCCCGCCCAAGCAATGGGGATTAAAAATAAAGCTTTGCCAGTGCTGTCGCTTCTCTTTGGTGACTTTGGGGTCCAGCTCAATTCCTGTCAAAAACAAAAGTTACAAGAAACTTCTACCAATAACATGATAATAATGTGATTGTAATAATTGTTGCCATTAATGACAGAATGATAGCCAACAAACTGACAATTGAGTTAAAAAGTGTGGGAGTCAAAAGGAAGGAAGGGGAAGAGGAGAGGAAAATAATCTTCTAAGGATAGGATAAGAGGAAGGACCTCTGAGTTTATAAAGTCAACTGGCTACCCATCCCTCCTGGACAAGTAAAGAAACATGGTAGCATCGTCTTGTAAAAGATACATTGATCCATCTTCTTTAGGTAAGGTGGATGATCGATAGGTCAGCAAGTAGCTGTTCAGGAAATACAAACAGTGAAGGTAGGTCATGAAGGCTCGCACGCTTCACTCACTATGGTTGCTGGCAACCTGGAATTGCGAAGAAGTTCCAAAACAGGCACTGGATGAAAACAACATTTTAAATTAAATTTCATAATTACTCAATAAAGTTCATATGAAAAAAAATTAAAATGTTTGAACTGGTAAATAGACATTTGGCTTTATAGAAATGTCAAGTCTTTCAAACCAAGGAGAAAAGAGCACAGTAAAATGGGAAAGCCGTGAATGTAGCAGGGAATCCATTGTACTGCATACTAAACATTATGTGAGGAACTCATAACATAATGTCTGGAAAACATAAAAAAGGAATTGAGGGCTGTCAGCTGAAGGATTTGGGGAAATGCTTACTTGACATGCAGACATCTACAGATTCCTGTGTCCTTATAGTCTCAGTAATGTGAGCGGGAAAGGAATCTGTTGAGTGCGGTGCACATTGCCAGAAATGGGGCGTTGGTCCAGCCAACTGTAGGTTTGAAGGCTTCTGTATAATTAAACATTAAGAAATTATTTCATTCAAAGTATCACCAGTTCCCTGTATAAACTTGCTGACTGAGCAGTCTATGGTATTGTTTTATAGTCATTACACTGAAAGTAGGGGCTTTTAATATTACCCTGTACAATTAGAGTGCTCCTGTTGTATTTAAAAACTTAATTTTGAATTCGGGGTGCTGATTAGCAGCTAATGAATTTAGCGCAGGGCCTTGACAGAATGGAAATTAAAAGGAAGTTGAAGCTGGCAGGTAGCGGACATATTTCATGGCTGTGATAATGGAACTCACCGGAAGGATTTTAAACAAACCATAAAAATAAAGAACAGGTGGAGAAGCAGAGAAACAGCATGGGTTCAGTGGTGTGCCTGAAGGTCTCTCTCACGGTTTTGTACCCAGACGGGATTTTCTTGTTGCTGTGTGACCAATAAGCCTAGGCATGCTTGGGAAGGCACATAATCCAAGGAGCTACTTGTCAGCTCTGCTCATCTGCTGGAGGTTGTGCCCTCAGGGTGGCTATGGGAAGGAAGAGCAGGGCTGCCTCTAGCAGAAGTGTCTGGCTTCTAGTCACCTCCAGAGGATCCGCCTTCCTTAAAAATAGTGTGCTTCAGAAACCCAAGAGGATCACAATGGTGTCACACTTGGGCCATTTGAGACATTTTTTGTGGACGAAGCTGGCAGCAATGGATCAAGATGACAGTGTCAATTTCCACATATTTTCGGCTGAACATAGCATCTTCCTATTCTTTGGGTTCCAGCATGTAACCCAAAAAGAGAACTGGAGAACTACCAACACCATGAGCAACACAGAGCCCGGATTGTGGTAGTTCAGAGGTCCGCTGTTGGCTTTGGGCATTGGCCCCTATGTGTAAATGTTAGATGGAAGAAGGGAAGCCGAAATAAGATGGAGAAATTATTCATGACCTCGGGTGTTGTTGCCCTCAAGGTGTGGGTGAAAGAGTTGGACCCGCCAATAGCCACTGTGAGGTGGTGCGAAGGCTGCTGGTACGGATCGACTGCCGTGCTGCTCAGGGTAGAGTGATGGAAACGCAGATGCAGTAAAAGCTCATAAAGTAGGAATGGACATGGAGGGGCGACTGAATCGTGTCGTCTCAATAACTGTTTCATCAGTTTTTGTCTTCTTGGCCTTTTATGCTGCTGTGAATAGCTAACAGAGACTTTGCTATTCATACCAGTGCTTTCCAACGGTTCATTTTATGATCTTTAACACCGACAAATGGAGTAAAACAAAAATAATGAGTAGAGCATACATCCCCAAGGTTGACATGTCCTGCACTTTGTTTAAAATTATTTCTTTTACAATTGTGACTACAGATGCAGGTTATTTGAAATGAATGAGCCCTATTTTGTATACAACAGTATTATTCTCTATTTTTTACCTTAAACCTTTGCCCAAGTCAGTTTATAATTTTAGGGTTATAAAATACAAGTACCCTTAATTTCCAGCTGCAATATTCTTACGTTCTTTTGTTCTTAATGCTGAAATTTCAAAATGGACTCTTCAAGGTTGCAGAATATATTCTATGCATAGCATTTTCTTTTACATTAAATGTTTTTTTTTGTGATCACTCTGAATCTTTTTTATTGCCAGAGAGGTGTTTATGTGTGGAATCGAAGGGATCTCTTGGCATTAAACCCCAACAATGTAGACTATTTACTAGGTGAGTTCACTCTATAAACCTCGTCTACACCCAGTACTTCCCTCCCTCTCTCAAACCAGAATTTCCTCTCAGTAAGACCGAACATCATACTTTCATCTGCACAGGTCTCTTTGAGCCCTCGGATATGACCTATGACTTGGAGCGGGACAAGGAGTCAGACCCTTCCTTGACTGAGATGGTGGACATGGCCATTAAAGTTCTGAGGAAGAACCCTCGGGGTTTTTACCTCTTGGTAGAAGGTGGGTGGTCTTCATCACTCAGGGGTCTCCCTAGGAAAGGGATATTAGTTGAAGGCAGAAACATTTCAACAAAATCACCCCTTACCACTGATACCATTAGTGTACTATTAGTATCAGTGGTAAGAGTTCAGCTAAGGCAATTCAGCTATATTCCTCACTCACAGGGTCCCCAGGAGGGTTCTGTTATTCTCAAATAGCTTTTTTACTCATCACCTGTAAACTTTATTCGGTCATACTGTCAGTTGTCTTGTTTTTTTAAAGCTTCCTCTACGTGTTACTTATGCGTCATATTTAGATGATGCATAAGTAATATGTACCTAGGGCAGGCATACATCCAAAACATACAATTAAATATCTCTTTAGCATGGGAGGAAATGGCACAACAGCTTGTTTAATGCTCACCTGTGTGCTTGTACATTCCAGGTGACTAATTTATAAAATCTGTTTTCTTGTAGTAATTGTACACTTGCTCAATAGTGCTGTACTTGTTTCCTTAAGAGTCATTTTACATTTACAGCTTGACAAAACTGACCAGTTACACATTTACGCACAATTTTGTTGATTTCTGTGCGTAGCCCGAGCCTGAGGTTTGCTTATTTATGTCTGAACAGAACAATCCCTCACATGGAGCTCAACACGGTGGGAGCGCTCACCGGGAACATGTAAACATCCTTCCCTGTCTGACGTGTGCAAAGACGGCTCAGAAATGCTGCCCTTTCAAATTAGCCCTGTAAAATGTTTTCTGTACAGCCAGAGCATGTTGATGGGGACACAACAGTTGTTAATGCAGCTTTTTCACCCATCATTTATAAACCTGTGGGATCCTAATGTCAGATGTCTTCTCTTAAGCTTTCTGTTCTATGATTTTACTCCTATTTTACTTCTATTTATTATCAGAAGCAGAATCAAACTGAGACCCAGTGCGAACTTGATGGGAAACCCGTATGATATTGTAATCGTCTTTTTCATCAAGAAAACTTACTCTAGAGCGACAGCTTTTTCGCTGGCACGTTAAATTGTGCTGCAGTCTGTATATCTTTTGAAAAGGCTCCATGTACTTGTTTAAACAACTGAAAGACCGCAGTTCACCAGAGCTGAGTTCTCTGAGTGTGAAGCACTGACCAGGTTGTGTAAGCAATTATGGGTCTTTAACAGGAGGGCGCATTGACCATGGTCATCATGAAGGCAAGGCCAAGCAGGCCCTGCATGAGGCTGTTGAGATGGATCGTGCCATTGGCAGGGCTGGTCTCCTGACCAGTGAGTGGGACACCTTGACCGTAGTGACTGCAGACCACTCACATGTTTTCAACTTCGGCGGCTACACCATGCGGGGAACCTCCATCTTTGGTAGGACCCAAAGTCAGTGACTGACAGTTATTATGTGTGACACAATTTTTCACTTTGTTTTTCTGCCAACATAAACTGTGGGGGTATTTGCCTACCCTATGTGTTAATCTTCATAAATGATCTTCTTCATATGAATTTCCAGGTCTAGCACCCATGTTGAGTGATATAGACCACAAACCCTTCACTTCCATTGTTTATGGGAATGGACCAGGATACAAAGTGGTCAACGGCACCCGAGAGAATGTCTCCACCATTGACTTTTGTATGTTTATTATTACTGTTGTCTTTGTTATGATGGTACTTATTTAATCTATACAAATCAGTGGCATGACCTCAGAATTTATAAGAACTATTTAGAAATATATTTTAGGTTCCTTAAGTACAAATATATCTTATAACCTTGGATCACACCAAACTGCAAAAACATGAGAGGACCATGGGCAATACAAAAGGCTTATTAATTAATCATTTATTATATATATATCAATAAATGAATTCAAAGATTAATATGCATAATTGTTAATAGTAAATCCAATCTAGGAGCTCTACTGGATCAGTCTAGATATGGCCAGTAAAGTTGCATGGTGAAAATATCCTGGTATTCTGCATCCCTTTGGTGTTTGATCAATTTTGGAGAGTGTTATTCTGACTCAGCACTCTGGCAGAGATGTTGCTTGACAGATCTACAGTAAATTCAGTATGAAATGCCAAGGCACAGAAAGTCAACTTCTCATGCTTCCCTCTCCAATGCCCTCTACAGACAATGACAACTACCAGGCCCAGGCTGCGGTGCCCCTCAGTCTGGAGACCCATGGGGGGGAGGATGTGGCTGTGTTCGCCAAGGGCCCCATGGCCCACCTTCTGCATGGTGTCCATGAGCAGAACTACATCCCCCATGTTATGGCCTATGCTGCCTGCATTGGCCAGAACCAGCGACATTGTCTTTATGCCAGAAGCGAGGCCCCAGAGCTCAGCTTGACCTGGTCCAGCCTTTTCACCCTGCTCACAGTCGGCCACCTGCTGTGCTGACCCGTACAAACAGTATATCACCCTTTCTGGCCACCATTGACACCAGCCCTGCTCTTTCCCACCACCCACGTCCCGGTCCTACACTTTATGTTTAAACCTGTTATTCACATTTCAAATCACAATTGCAGAAGAGTTTAGCTACCTGAATCACTGGCATGAAAACGAAAGAAGTTCGCAAAGTATGTAAATGTTCAGAAGTGTTAAAAGGATGTTTTCAGGTGGAATTGTATGTGGCTTTTCCGGAAAGAGGTGATGAGGTCAACATGTGGACTTAGATTCGAAAGAACTTTAGTTGTCTGAAAAGGGGAATCATGTCACTATAATAAGGAATTTTTTTTTACAATAAAATCTCTCATTTGTTTTTTAAAGATTCTGTTTTGTATGTCCATGTGTATAACTAAAGCACCATTATCAGATGAAATCAAACACATCAGGTATAAAAAAATGTTTGAACCATGTATCTTGCATCAGAAGTTTTAATGTGTATACATTTTAATGATTGTTGTGCAATGTAACACTGAAATATTTATCTACCGGATAAACAGGGAATAATTAGTACCTTAAGAGAAATAGGTCATTTTGCTAACAAATAGTATTTTTTCTCTCGATCATGCAGAGATGAGGATAGTGGAGTTTATTTTAAGTGCAGCAGGTGGTTGGAAATCCTGTGCTATGGTGACGTGAAAGAATGAAGAGACGCCAGGACTTGAAGATCGAGTAAGAACCAGGAGACACGGAGACGGTAGAACTTTGATGGACCCAACAACGGGGTGATATAGGGAACATGATGGGCTGTAAACAGGAAAACGATGCTTGAAACAGGAGGCAGGAACATATGAGCGGATCACTCAGAGCAAACTCTAGCAGGCACAAAATGCAAAATATACTCAACAAAAGTCTGGAGCCTGAAAGGCCTGTTGTGTGGCTAAATGCTTGTTGAGTTATTCATTGGGTTGTTGGTTCTTGAGCAACTGAATGATTCATAGATTCACAACAGGTGTGATGGTTTCTGGTAGGTGGCCCAGAGCAGGGGCCTCTGATTGTAACTGGAGGTATTGCTCCCACGCTCATGACATTTTTATTAATCACTTTATCCTTAAATCTATATGCATTCCTTTCAGACTTACTTACATCTGAATTTATTGTTAATCTTTCTACATCTACCTCCGAAGCCAGTCAGACATGTGAATCATGAGTGGGTTCATGTAGGCTTCTGACCAGTTGCCTTCAGAGTTGACTCTTCAAGGAATGAGGAAGACTCTTTCTCTTAAGTCCAAGCTTCAGGGGATGCATTTAGACAACTTCCAGCATGTTTATAAAGTGCTGTACCTAGATTTTAAAGGTTTTTCATTTATCAACGCATTGTTTAAGTTGTGTGAAACTGCCTTTTGTCTTTCTCTGTAGTAGCCATTGTTTCTTGTTATAAAAATAAATTTTACAAACACTACAGTGAACATTGTTATTGTTGTTGATGCCATCGAGTCAAACCTGTCCCATAGCGACCACTCGCGTGGTTTTCATGGCAAGGGAGGAACAGAAGGGGGTTAGCAGTGCCGTCTTCACAGTCAACATTATCTTTCTTTAAATTATTCAGTCACAAACACCCAAAACTTTGACGATACAATAAATAGGGCGTAGTGTATTTGTTCTCGTTGTGGTGAAATGCAGCACAGTGTTTTTGTGGTATAAAAGGGGCAAGTGTGTTCTTGGCGTCTACGTTTGTGCTACGTTTCTCTGTGTATTGTTAATACACAAACTAGTTAAGAAATTATGAAATGGAACAATTTAAATTCTCTAACTGATGTGCGGAAGTTTGCTGAGCAAGAATAATGGTTAATGCACACTCTGAGTTGTAGGTAAGTGTTTAGTTTTTATGGTTAGTACATTGCTCAAGTTTACCACAGTAGGAGGTGGGATTCACACCTGGGTCTTTCGGGTAGAAGGCAACAACTCAAACCCGCTACCTGCGCCTCTCATGCTTCGTTGACTAGTTTTTCGTGGTATTCTAATATCCTCTAATATTGGAGCTTCTCCTATGTACCGATGCATCTGGATCTGAGCGTTGCCTTTGAAACAGTAGATGACATTCTTCTTGCTCGTGAGCTGAAGTCTTTGACTTGTTCAGACCAGTACTTAAGTGCATTTCCTCTTGCAACATAACATCCAATGTGTGCAGACTTCTGATAACTGTGTTCCAAAACCAACAGACGTAGTTAAATATGGATTCCAACTGAGATGAAGCACAAATACAACTAAGTGACTCTCAGTATGAAACTGCCATAATGAGCTCTTTTCTCCTAATGAAAAAAGTAATGAAGGAAAAATAAACTTCTGTCTCTAAACCCAGAGAAAACAGAAGTCCTGTTGTTTGGAGAAAATAATGGGTACAGGAGTTTATTGTCGGGAACTCTTCTGTTGGCCCCTTGGGCTTAAGAGAACATGGATGTAATAATTCTAGCCCTGCAAGTTCAGCCCCTATTTATGCCAAATCCCTCCATCTTTCTGGTATTTATTTAGGCTGGCAGGTAGACTAGTGGTTAAAGACATGGACAAGAAGATTACCTGCTTGCACTCCACTCCCCCAATGTGGCTGTTGTACCTTTGAGTACCTACTTACTCTAGAAAGTTCTGTATCTAGGGATCTAACATTTTAAGGTGAGCTGGATACACGAGCACTGAGTCAACATCAATCATTAAGTGGAAATATTTAAACATTACTTTTGCGGAACAATGTAGGAATTTGAACTTTGTATTTTTAAGGTGATTTTTTTCTCTTTAAGATACACTATCACTATTATTGTCTTCTCTCCCTCAGTGATTTGTATTTAGTGCCATCAGTCACAGAGCTCCAAAACCAGTAGAGTGTAGCAGCTAATACTGAAGAGACCTCTTCTGTGAGTGTGTTCAAATCTAGATATAAGGCTAATACATTTCTTCAGCATTCTCTGAAGAACGCCATATGCCCATCTTCTCGTTTGTACTGCTATTGTTTGTCACTTTATGACCATATGTGTCTTTTTTTTGTCCCTCTGGCATTGGACACCTGGGGTGGACATCAAGCCTGTCCTGCCTGAACCACTGATAACCAGAGGTGGGCAGTCTGAACAATCACTTGACCATGGCCAGAAAATGCTTTAAAATATCATTTCCCTAAATTGTGAAGCTTCACGAAGTTCAAGAGGGGTTGGACTTGGACCATGAAACATTTTTTATGTACCTGATGAGTTTTCCTCTCCAGATCTTTTTCAGCATATCATCGCAATTCCTCATGCTACTGGTTGTTTATCATTCTACATTTCTGTACTGTCTGATGTTAAATAGTCTGAAGGAATGAATCGGAAAAGGGTCTGTCCAAAATAAAACTTTAAACTGTCACTGTGGAATTAAAAATAAATTCAATTGAATTTATTTTTTATAGAACTCTTCTCACACGGTCACATAGAACTCTGAACAAAGGATCAGAGGCATAATACAAATAAAAGTTTGTCTATACATTAAATTACTTTAGTAATTATGCTAGTTATTAAAGCTATGAGTAAGCCAAGCGGCCATGGAGGAAAGGAACAAAAAAACTCCCAAATGAAACGCAAGGGAGAAGAAAAAACTCTGGAGGTCAAAGTGCCAGAGGCAGCCCACCCCTCCCAGACATTCTAGATTAAGAAAAGTCTTTTAAGTCAGTTTACAGCTATTTATAACATTGTCACTAAATTCCAAGTTGATGAGTTGATGTCCTGATTCGAAAATGCACATGCTGTCTGCCATGGCATGCAGTCATCAGCTTCCATAAACATAGAAAGTAAACATGGAGCTAAACATCCGAAAACGTTATATTTCTGTAGTGAGACGTAGCTCTGGATAACATTTTATCCATATTTCCCTCTACCTGAGCTGTCTCACTCTTTAAAAGTTCATGTTTTATTTTGCATTCTTCTGAGATTGATTTAACAATACAAATTTAGCACAACAAAAGAAACATCCATTCATCCATACACAAATCTGTCCCACCCTCCATACCTGCTTGTCCAGTGCAGCCTGTGGTGTCCCAGAGTCTGTGTTGTCAGTTCTGTGAAACACACAAGCATGGAAAGCAATATAACAAGGTGAGCAGGACTCTGTGTTTCTCAAAGTCATTCACACACGTTGTTTTATTAACTTGGCCTTGGTGCAGTTGAGTGTTCAGCCAGGGAATGAGTGCAAAACTGAGATTTGCATTTGAATTATGGCGTGACAGAGTTAGCTTTCACAGGCCCTCAAACTGCCCAGGGCATCAAAAAGGAACTTTGTGTGAAAGAGGAGCTCAGACATGCTCAGATGAAAAAAGAGGCTGCAAGACGATGCTGACTCATCCAAATAGTTAAAAGAACACAGATAGTGCGAAATATGCCTGGACTCTGAAAACGGAGATCTCTGCAATGAGAAACAATATTAACCATCTACACTGCCGCTGGCAGCCCAACTCTGATCCAGGGTTCCTGGTGAGGGTTGGGGGGGCGGGTGCTTTCCATGTTATATGCTTTTTGTGGACACCAAACAGATGTCCCTCAGCATAGATGACACAGTTGAATGAACATTCTTCCCCTTTGCCCAAGTGGATTGACTCCTTGTGCGAACAGAGTGCAAAAAAATGTCTCCTAATGAATAACGCTCATGTAAAGATGAGTGATTATCAGAGGAAGGAAACTCTTCCAACACTTTAAACCACCAGTCTCACAGAGTCATGAAATTTTTTACATTTACATTTATTTATTTAGCAGATGCTTTTCTCCAAAGCGACTTTCAAGGGATACTATGTAGTGTTATCAGCCCAATTTTTATTCCATTATTAATTACAATTTGTTCCATTCTAATCCCAAATTCACCCCATAATCAATGTAAATGATGCCTAATACAAGGAAGAATTTGTGTAATTTAAAAGTAGAATAACAATTAATGACAAATTATATATAAATAAAAAAAAAACTTGATGTCATGAAGTGAACTTATTGTGATCAAGCGTGTAGACTAGCGTGAGAAAGACGAAGGCTTGTGGTATTAGGTGTGGGAGTTGGAGTCGGGTGGTGGAGGAGACTGATGGAGAGGGTGACACTTTTAGGTCTTGCGTTGGATAAAATAAGACAGGAAAGGTACTTTATTAACCCTTTCAGGAAAATGCACTATTTTTTATTCATTTTCCTTTGATCTCTCTTAGAATATACACACACACACATTGTCTGAACTGCTTCTCTCATTGGGGGTTGCGGAGAGCCAGAGCCTAACCCAGCAACACAGGGTGTAAGGCTGGAGGGGGAGGGGACACACCCAGGACAGGACACCACTCTGTCACAAGGCACCCCAAGCAGGACTCAAACCCCAGACCCAGTGGAGAGCAGGACCTAGTCCAACCCACTGTGCCACTGTGCCCCCCTTCTGTTAGAATAAATACTTTTAATTGTGGGTTTAGACAAACATAATGCAAGAGAAATGTCTTTCTTTTTCACCACCCTGTAAATGCTTGAACGCTTCCAGCTTCTTTCTAAATTACAAACCACTCACACAAGCTTTGCCCACTTCTCCACTGTAGCTGAAACATACATTTTTTTCTTCTTCAGGAGCCATTTTTCAGAATAAACACACACACACACACACACACACACACACAGAACCGCTTGTCCCATATGGGGTCGCTGGGAGCCGGCAACAGAGGGGGAAAGGCTGGAGGGGGAGGGAACACACCCAGGACAGGACACCAGTCCATCGCAAGGCACCCCAAGCAGGACTTGAACCCCAGACCCACCGGAGAGCAGGACCCAGTCCAACCCACTGCGTCACCGTACCCCCCGGAATAAAAGCAGCACTCCAATAAATAAATGAATAATTACACAATTGCATTTAAATGGTGCAAAAGCAGATATAAATGTGAACAGGCAGATATGCAAACCAGACTGTGGAGTACCAGCTCTCAAGTGAAAGCACTGGGTCCTGTTCTCACAACATACTGGCTTGTAGTCTCACTCACTGCCCCTTGGAAATGTTCAGAAGGAATCGGTTCATCGTGCTGGACTGAATGTCACCTGCACTGATTATTGGTAAGAGAACTGAACAGGAAAAGCTATGAGCAAAGAGCTGGTAGTATAGTGGTTAGAAGTGCTCCTTTTGCCCTATAGGTTGCAGGTATGAATCCCAGCTGTAGCAGGAACTTGTTCCTCTGACTTCCAGCGTAGCCCTCTGTGACTGACACTCATTGCCTTTGTCCCCTTCATGTCCACCCGTTGCTCTGCGCCTGAGATCTTCGTTGACGGACTACACTCAACACTCCCAGGAGCAAGAGTTACATGGTGGGAGAAGAATGTTGTCTTTGTCACTAATACGATGTTTCACAGTAACTGCTTCCAAAACATAGGGGGATGCGATGGCGCAGTAGGTTGCACCACAGTCTT
Organism: Scleropages formosus; assembly: GCF_900964775.1. NCBI lineage: Eukaryota > Metazoa > Chordata > Actinopteri > Osteoglossiformes > Osteoglossidae > Scleropages > Scleropages formosus. The sequence continues at coordinate 2,953,316 of NC_041827.1, forward strand.
GCTCTCCGGTGGGTCTGGGGTTCGAGTCCCGCTTGGGGCGCCTTGCGATGGACTGGCGTCCTGTCCTGGGTGTGTCCCCTCCCCCTCTGGCCTTGCGCCCTGTGTTGCCAGGTGGGCTCCGGTTCCCCGTGACCCCGTATGGGACAAGCGGTTCTGAAAATGTGTGTGCTTCCGAAACGCTGAGAATAAACACATACTTGTTTGCTGAGTCTTAACAAATATAAAAAAACTAACTTACAAACAAAAAAAACAAATGTCAGATGTGCGACATGTTGACTTTTTGTGGGCTGGAGTAGGTCATAGTGTAGTCGTTAGCGCCCATAGGTCGCAGGTTTTAATCCCACCTCTGGCCATAATACTAGTCAATGAGGTACTTATCCTGAATTGCTCTAGTAAAATTACCCAGCTATATAATTGCAAGACTCCTTTTGGGGGAAAGAAGTGATGTGTAGTAGGGGGGTGAATGTATCTCATTTGTTGACTCTGCGTTCTTTTCTCCAGGACTTCCTTTCATTTAGCAGAAGGAGCTCATTTGGCATATTTTACCGAAAACCAACTGAGCTCTGTAACTCTGGACCACTCACATTCGTTACCCATTTCCTCAGGGTCGTGGCGGTATGGAGCACATCCTGGATTCACCGGGTGCTAGGCTAGGAGGGGTACGGGACCCCACCCCATTGTGGGACAATCAAACACACTCACTCACTCACTAAAGGTGATTTAGAGTCACCAGTCCACCCTGAACATTTCTTTGGACTGCAGGAGGAAGCTGGTACACATGCTGTCCATGGCATGCTTTGTCTGGTACAGCAAAGTTGGGGGGGGATTGGACCACCCAACAAACTAATAACTAGAAAACTTGTTACTAACAATCTACTTAATTCGTTCCTACATTAGTACGGTGAAGGGCTGAAGACGGAACCCTCAGATTTATGAACCTATTCACCTGCCCCTGATCCTGCCACGTCCCCGTTCTACTGCTCCCATCACTCTTCGTGTTGTTTGTTGCACAAAAATTTTATTTGTTGCAATAAAACCTCATTTCACTCACCACAAGTGCTATTTTCCAGCCTCTTTTCTTCCCACAAACTGTTCTACTGATTAAATGTCTGCAATTACATTTATTCATTTAGCTGATGCTTTTTGCCAAAGCAACTTACAGTGTTAAAAATACCTCCTATTATTCATACAACAGGGCAATTTAGGTTCAGTACCTTGCTCAAGGGCACAAGAGCTGGGATTTGAACCTATAACTGCTGGGTCCAAAGCACTAACCGCTCTATTACCAGCTTCTAGTCCCAACTAGTTGTTTTTGCTGAGCAAACAAGCACTTAAATACACTAGTTAGTCCACGTAAGAGCCAGACTCCTGAAACACATCTGAAGGTTTAGAAGTTTTACATGTGACTGAGCAAAATTGATTTTCCTCTTGTTACTGAAATTATTTTCAATCCCAACTCCATAAAATGATTACAACGGGATTCACAGACGTTGCTCTGTTTAAGGTTACGGATTGTATTCTACGAACAACATGTGGCCCGTGGCATTCCTTCTGCTGACCTCATTAAATGTTTTGGTTTTGATTATTCATCTTCTACAAAAAATTGCAGGAAAAAAACTGGAAAAAAAAAAAGACACTCTCAGCTTATTATAATGAAATAAAAACCTCGGGTGCTCGGATCTTCCTGGTTCATGGAAAATAAAGAAAAGATGGCAGAGCACACGCGAACAAATACTTTTATGAGTAGAAAATAAGCTGCACATGTGTAAACGCAAGTGATTCAAAGGGTAATTCCAAGGGTTATAGTGGCATCTTCTGTGCGGCAATGATCACCAGTGATTCATTTGGACATGTGCGCTTATACAAAACAAAGTGAAAATCATGTTCACCTGATCTCTCCATGTGTAGTGTCTTCTCTACGCTGCCCTTGCTTCACCTTTATTACATGTCTAAAACACATGCGCACATTGTTTGAAACTTCTTGTCCCAAGCGGGGTCACTACAAACGAGAGCCTAACCCAGCAACACAGGGCACGAGGCTGGAGGGGGAGGAGACACACCCAGGATGGGATGCCAGTCTGTCGCAAGGCACGCCAAGCAGGACTGAAACCCCAGCCCCACTGGAGAGCAGGACCCGGTCAAGCAAAAAGACTTAAAGACATAAATGAGCGAGCGCAAGTGCTCCATCAGGAACAAGGAGGACAAATCTCGGGGGAGCATTGTAACACAGCTGTAATGCAGCTGGAGCTCCTCTTTTTATGGAGATAGCGTCAGTAAAACTTTCGAAAAGTGGGTGGAGACAAGGACACATTAAATAAAGTACAGTACTTCAGAATGATCTTAATGTAGACATATCTGTGCACTGTTTCTGCAAATCCTGCCCTTCTTTCAATTAGTCTTTTACCCCATTTATACCATATGTTGGTTTGTGCTCCTAAAGTGCTCTGAACTTCAAAGTTTTGTATTTTAGGGTTGTATTGTGTAGGGGGGTCCAGCGGCACAGCAGGTTTGGCCTCTGCCTGCCTGCTTTCTGGTGGGTCTGGGGTTCAAGTCCCACGTGGGGGACCTTGCAAGGGACTGGCATCCTGTCCTGGGTGTTTCCCCTCCGGCCCAGCACCCTGTATTATCAGGTTAGGCTCCGGTTTGCTGTGACCCTCTGTGTGTTGCAATGTTCTTATCTTTTTTTTTTTTTCACTATTTTCAGTTTACATTACATTTGCTATAATCCTCTTCTTTACTTAGTTCTATGAACTAAGATGAACATTATTCATTTGTCCTGTTGCATGTTTTTATTTTCATCGAAGTGACATTACAGCTATCGCTGAGCCGCTTACTATATATTGTTTGGCTATTGTTATTTTGCATTGGGGGGGGGGTGGGCGTAGTAGTGCAGTAGCACAGTGGGTTGAACTGGGTCCTGTTCCCCAGGGGGTCTGGAGTTCAAGTTCTGCTTGGGGTGCCTTGCAGCAGACTTGCATCCCATCTTGGTTGGGTCCCCTCCCCCTCCAGCCTTATGCCCTGTGTTGCCAGGTTAGCTTCTGGCTCCCTGAGACCCTGTATGGGACAAGCAGTTCAGACAATGTGTATTTTGCATTGTTGGTCTGTAGATGAGGGGGACATGGTGTGTTCAGTTGGTGCTTGCTGTGTGGTGGGTCTGGGGTTCAAGCCCTGCTTGGGGTGCGTTGCAACGGAGTGGTGTCTTGTCTTGGTTGTGTCCCCTTGCCCATCAGCCTTGCACTGGGTGAAGTTCCAGCTCACTACCACCCAGCTTGGGTTAAACGGTTGTTGACAATGGATGGGTGGTCTTGATGATAACAGCAATTCCTACTTTCGGAGTGCAAACTGGGGGTAGCTGGTAGTGCAGTGGTTAGAGCTGCTTCCTTAGATCTAAAGGTCATAGGTTGGAATCTCACCTCTGGGTCTAGTACCATTGACAGTACTAGTACTTATCTTAAATTGCGCCAGTAAAAAAATTACCCTGCTATATAAAGAGGTAAATAACTCTAAATAGCTTAAGACTGTAAGCTCTTTTGGAGAAAAGCATCATCAAAATGAAATAAATGTATTTACCCATTTGTATGACAGACTATACTGCACACCGGGGTTAAACAATGCACTTTGGTCCCAAAGCAATTTAATGTTTAATTTCCTTTTTCATTTTAGTTCACTAGTTAATTTTAATCCTTTGGATGTTAGCATAGCTTCCCAGGTTCCAGGCTTTGTTCTGACCCACATGAAATATTTTTTTCCTATAACTGTCAGTCCAAGTTCCACGAGTGTGTTAAAGTTTAAACTCATTTCAGTTTTGGGGTTAGCCAGTGGGAAAGTCCAATCCCATTAACTGAAAAACACAGTATTCTGTATAAAATGGTTAATTATGTTCAGAGTTAAAGTTATTAAAGTTTTATACAGGCCTCTGTGATACGTTTTCCATGCATTTTAGGAGCAATTTAACAACTGCAACCAGTATTTCCACCAGATTTTGATTCAGCAAAGAGCATACACAGGTGTGCATATATGAATCAGTCTTGAAGAACTTTTTAGATGGGAAAATATGTCTAAAGCAAATAAACTTTTTCAATAAAGCACATACTGGAATAAACATTACAGAATTGGTTTTGATTGTAAGAAGAACAAAAACAAATCCAGTCCGTGTCAAATCACATGAAAGATACACAAGGGACCGGTGATGTTACTAGGCTACGTGCCAACTCTGGGGGGTCTTTCAGATGGAGACAGTGATCCTGTTTCGGCCTTGTACGTCAGGTGGAGAAATAGTCACACATGAGGATATCTCTTTGGCATGTGTGTGAGTGTGTGTGAGTGTGTGCGCGTGCGTGTGTGTTTATCTGAATGTCACAACGGTATCCTCTTTAAGTCGTCTAGCGCACTACTTGTATAATCTCAAAAACACTGTATCCTGTGCTTTTGGGCAAACAAAATTTGCAGAAGTGTGTTAACGAATCATTTATTACCAGTGCAAAGGAGCTTCCATGACAATAAGGATTCATTCCTTGACTGACTTGATATATTTTGTGGAATTCTAGTTTGGATTTTGTCATAAAAACTTCAACAGAATATTTTTCTTACCATGTCCTGTTCCCTGTGCCCTGGGGAGGGGTCACCAAAAGGACCAGGTCACCTTGATCTAACATGGTAAAAATTTAAACAAACGTGATGCAGCTTCACATCTCCCCCACTGGGTCCTTATTCTTATCAGTGGAAGCACGTGTGACTCAGTGATGATCGCAGCGCGATGGCAGGAACTTCCGTACCGAATGTTTGTACACGACTCTTAGCTGCTGCATAGGAATGATAATAATCTACACTGGAAATCTGGGTATATGCTGTGGGGTAAAGACACCCATGTAGACGACTTCTCATTAAAGAGTTCTTCAAAGCCATTGAAAAAGCAGCCGATAGCGCAGTTTAGGTCTGCTGCCATTACACCCGAAGGTTGCAGGTTTGAATCTGACCTCCTGTTGTAGTGCTCTTGAGCAAGGTACTCATGGTAAGTGGCTGTAGAAGAAAAAAAAGATCCAGCTGTTTGACTACATTATTTTAAGTGATTCTGGGGAATAGCTTTGGCTAAATGAATAAATGTAAAGGGAAACGCACAAGTCACAGCAGGTTTTTGTAAAATATTAACGAACTGATAATAGTGGGAGAACAACGTCACTGGTTGTTGAAGTCGCATGAAGAGTTTGATTAGATAATTAATAGAGAAAACACTTGTGTAAATGTGGCGCTATTTAAATTCATTCCAGTGATTTGAATCCTGTCACCAGAATCACGGCCCACGATTTTCAGGCAGAAGGCATGTTGGCACGGTAACGTCAGCAGCCTCTCGTCCTGGCGGTTGGCACCTTTCCCTAAGCCTACAGCTGTGGGCCCATTCAGTCGGCCATGGAAACTGGCAGGCATCCCACAGGGGCCCAAAAACCACAGAATGGGCACTGAGTTGATGTTTAATTACCATATCAATGTCACAAGGCAGGTGCTACCTTCATAACGTCCTCCAAGTGTGGGTGCGTGAACATACACACCAATAAATAAAGTAGTAAGTAGACGCTAATAAAGAGCTCTTACTATTGGAATATAGTTTGCTGAGGATTTTTTGTATCCAGCCTAAGTTTAAACCCTTAAATTCTTCATGGGTTTATTTTAGACCTCTTTGGTGTGGTTCCACATTAAGAACTTGTTCCCATGACTTCCAGCGTAGCCCTCTGTGACTGACACTCATTGTCTTTGTCCCCTTCATGTCCACCCGTTGCTCTGCGCATGAGATCTTTGTTGACGGACTACACTCAACACTCCCAGGAGTAAGAGTTACATGGCGGGAGAAGGATGCTGTCTTTGTCACTAATACAATGTTTCACAGTAACTGCTTCTGAAACACTGACAATAAACACACACTTATTTACTGAGTCTTAACAAATATAAAAAAAAACAAACCCATAAACAAAAAAAAGATGTCAGATATGTGACATGTTGGCTTTTTGTTGGCTGGAGTAGCTCGCAGTGTAGTGTTTAGCTCTGCCGTTGTTAAACTCAAAGGTCAAAGGTTCAATCCCCCGTTGAGCAATGTACTTACCCTGGTTTGCTCCAGTAAAATTAGTCAGCTGGAAAAATGCACAGGTAGCTTCATGTTATAAATTGCTTGGGAGAAAACCATCAGCTAAATAAATGTAATGATCTACAAATTATGATCAGTTCTTTTTTAATGATCAAGTTCTATAAAAATATCCAATTAAACTGATAAATGAAAGTATGGTGTAAGACTAAACATATTTATTATTTTCAAAGTACATTAAATTTAGAACAAAAATAACTGAAAATATACTTTAGTTTCCACAAATTCGTGTTTAATATGCTGTATTTGCAAAAGCGGTACGTATTTTGAATATTGATTAGTTGTAATAATACTTTGCCTGACTGTCCCAAGTTTTTTCCAGAAACATGACTGCGACATATCAGGGCTTGTACAGTTCAACGAATGATCAGGCAAGGATGCTGTTTACAACAGTCAAAAGCCAAAATTCTCTATCTAACACAAACAAACAGAAGGCAAATGTCACATCCCACGGGGTCACTGCCCCTCCTGGTCAGAGGCGGCGCCACTCAGTGCCGCTAGCTAACGCTCACCTATCACCTCACAGGCTCGTAGGACATGGAGGTATAAAAGGAGCCAGCGGAGCAGAACTAGTCGCGGATTCTTAATCAGCAGTTCTCTTGTGCTTCGTTGGCGATTGGTAGTCTCTTGTTCCCTCAGTTTGTTTTCTAGGTGTGCATGTTCCAGTCCCGAGTGCCCGTCCCGTCAGTTCCTGCCTCTTGTTCTTCAGTCCTGGTCCATCGTTCCTGTCCGGTATTTCGTCACGTCTCAGGGTTGCGGTCAGACTCACAGATTAGCGTTTCACTGTTCACCGTAGTTCCAACACCGTGTGTGTTTCCCGGTCTCGTGTTTCTTGTTTCACTTCCACCGAGTGTCTTACAATATTCACCGTACACGTCTAACCTCACACTGCACGTGAAGTCATTATATATTTCGTCTGTGTTTGGACGTAATAGCAACGCGCGTCCGTGTCGGACTCCCGTCCGGACGCTACAGAAGAATCCGCCTGCTAATATGACTTCAGCGGAATGGCGTGAGCTGGCGGATCTGACAGAGGCGAACCAAGAACGGCTCCTGGTTTGCGCAAATGCCGCTAGCCGCCTCACAGATCAGTTGGGGCGGTTGACACGACTCCTCGGTCGCGGTGGGCGGGGCGCCGATCCTACCAGTTCGCAAACGCATGATGATTGGCGGACATGTCTTTTTGATCGTCTTTATGCTTCCTCGGGTCCTCGCGCGGAGCCCACGAGCCCTGTGCAGACCAATGGGATCAGCGCTACTGAGCAGCTGTCCGTTCCCTTCCCGGAGGCTTTGCAAGGTAGTAGAGGTGAGAACCAGAATTACACAGAATACTCAATCTCCAGTCCAGCCTCTCTGTTCCCAGGGCCCTACTCTCCAGAGTCACCCCCTAGCCCAGACAGAAAGACAGAGAGACAGTTCTTCCCCAGCACCAAGAGTTTTCAGGTGCGTTCCAGGTCTCCAGTGGAGAAGACATCCAGCCCCCGATTGTCAAGACCACTCTCTCAGGAGTTCTCGCCGGATTACCGGAGCAACTCCAGGTCCAGCCGGACCCCGACGCCGCCAGGGCAGCAGGTGCCCTACAGCCCTGTGGACAGTGAGCCGGCTCAAGCACGCAACCTTGTCAGCTGTGCAGGGCTCGAAGAACAGTGCGTCAGACAGGGAATAATACGACTCAGTAACGGGCGTTTGACAGAGGAGGAAAGGAGGCGCCGTTTTCTGCAACGCTTGTGCTTTTACTGTGGAGCTGCGGATCACGTTCAGGTTTCCTGTCCAGTGCGGCCACCCCGTGGATCCCAACGGACCGACTTACTGGTGAGTGATGTATCTCTCCATACCTCCCTGTTGACATTACCAGTTACAGTATCCTGGGGTTTCCAGCAGCAGCAGACGGAAGCTATGGTAGACAGCGGCGCTGCAGGGAATTTCATGGATCATGATATGGCCGCGTCCTGGGGCTTGCCCTGTGCCCGATGCCCAAAACCCCTGGCTATTAAAGCTATTGATGGCGCTCCAATCGGGTCGGGGCGTGTAGAACAGCGCACAGAGCCCGTTACTATGCAGGTAGGGCCACTCCATAAGGAACAGATATGGTTCTATCTGATTAAGTCCCCTGATAACCCCATTATTTTGGGATATCCATGGTTATGCACCCATGACCCTATTATCTCTTGGAGTGAGGGGAAACTGCTGTCTTGGGGACAGCAGTGTCCCAAACACCTGGAGACGTCTTGTAACTCCACATCCATAGAGAGCCCTAATGCAGATCTTCCCCTGCAGCTTCCAAGGGAGTATGCAGATCTAGTGGCGGTGTTTAGCAAACACAAGGCTGCAGAACTGCCTCCTCATAGACCTTGGGATTGTGCTATAGATCTTTTTTCGGGCACTACACCCCCTAGGGGGCGGGTATACCCTCTTTCTCAACCTGAACATCAGGCAATGGAGGCTTATATAACGGAGGCACTAGAAGCCGGATTCATCCGGCCGTCTACCTCTCCAGCTTCCGCTGGCTTTTTCTTTGTTGAGAAAAAGGACGGGGGTTTGCGCCCCTGTATTGATTATCGGGGGCTAAATGCCATTACTGTGAAGTACCCGCACCCCTTGCCTCTTATCACGTCGGCCCTCGAACAGGTTTCCGGTGCTACCATCTTTACTAAACTGGACCTTAGGAGTGCATATAACCTGATTCGCGTTAGGGAAGGGGATGAGTGGAAGACCGCCTTTAGCACCGCCCTCGGCCATTATGAGTACCTGGTCATGCCTTTTGGCCTGGCGAATGCACCTTCCGTATTCCAGGCTTTTGTTAATGAAGTACTCAGAGAACTAATTAATCGCTCAGTATTAGTGTATCTGGATGATATCCTGATCTTTTCTCGGTCCCGTGAGGAGCATATTGGACATGTCAGGGAGGTGTTGCAAAAGCTGGCAGCACATAAGCTGTACGTGAAAGGGGAGAAGTGCCAGTTCCATGTGCACTCTGTGGATTTCCTGGGGTACATCCTAACACCCAACGGGGTCACGATGGATCCACAGAAGGTCTCGGCAGTTCTGTCATGGCCTCAGCCAAAGACAGTAAAGGACCTGCAACGGTTCCTAGGTTTTGCGAATTTCTATAGGCGCTTCATAAGGAACTTCAGTTCCGTTGCAGCCCCGTTGACTGCGCTGTTAAAAGGAGCCCCTAGGCGCCTGACCTGGACTCCTGAGGCGAGTCAGGCCTTTGAAGACCTAAAGCAGCGTTTTACTTCTGCCCCAATCCTGAAGCACCCTGATCCCAAACTGCCCTTTATTGTGGAGGTTGATGCTTCTGAGGCCGGGGTAGGGGCAGTGCTCTCACAGCGCCAGGGAAGTCCCCTGAAGCTCTATCCATGTGCGTATTTCTCACACAAGATGTCGCCTACTGAACAGAATTATGATGTAGGAAACAGGGAGCTCTTAGCCATAAAGATGGCCTTAGAAGAGTGGAGACATTGGTTAGAGGGGGCTACGCACCCATTCTTAGTGTTAACTGATCACCGGAACCTGGAGTATCTGCAGAAGGCAAAGAGGCTCAATTCCAGACAGGCGCGGTGGGCCATGTTCTTCACCAGGTTCCGTTTCACGGTGACCTATCGTCCTGGCTCCAAGAACGGCAAGGCCGATGCCCTGTCCCGTTTGTTCGAGGTATCGCCTCAGCTCTCCCCACCAGACACCATCTTGTCCCCGACGCAGTTTGTGGCTCCTATCCGTTGGGCTTTATTGGACGATATCCAAGCAGCCCAACGTCAAGAACCCGGTCCCAACGAGCAGCCCCAAGACAAAGAATACGTCCCGTCCACTGTTCGGTCCGAGCTCCTACACTGGGCCCATGATGGTCCAAGTACAGGACACCCAGGGGTCAACCGAACCTTGAAGCTTCTCGCTGAACGCTTCTGGTGGCCATCCATGAAACAGGACGTACGAGACTTCGTCCTTGCCTGCACCACATGTGCCCAGGCCAAGGTCCCACGGCAGCTGCCAGCAGGGCTTTTAGAGCCACTCCCGATTCCCAACCGTCCATGGTCCCATATAGCGGTGGACTTCCTTACTGATCTTCCGTGTTCTGATGGAAACACCACCATATTGGTCGTCATAGATCGCTTTTCCAAGGCCTGTCGACTGATTCCTCTGAAAGGTCTACCTACAGCCCTGGAGACCGCGGAACTGCTGTTCCAACATGTCTTCCGGCTGTATGGCCTGCCAGAGGATGTCGTCTCGGACAGGGGACCCCAGTTCACCTCAAGAGTCTGGAAGGCCTTCTTTGCCCGCTTAGGAGTCTCAGTCAGCCTCTCCTCTGGGTATCATCCACAGTCTAATGGGCAAGTGGAACGCCTCAACCAGGAGGTTGGACGTTACCTGCGGAGTTATTGTGCTCAGAATCAAGCGGATTGGAGCAGATACCTCCCCTGGGCAGAGTACGCCCAGAACTCCCTGGTCCATTCGTCCACAAACTTAACTCCTTTCCAGTGTGTGCTCGGTTACCAGCCTCCGCTGTTCCCGTGGACGATGGAGACCAGTGGGTTGCCAGCTGTGGACGACTGGTACAAGAGGAGTGAGTCGGTGTGGGAATCCGCACATGTCCGTCTCCAGGAGGTGGTATCCCACCAAAAGGAGAAGGCCGACAAAAGGCGTAGGACTGTATTGTACCAGCCAGGGCAGAGAGTATGGTTGTCCACCCAGGATCTCAAACTGCATTTGCCCTCGAAGAAGCTTGCCCCCCGTTTCATCGGCCCCTTCAAGATCCTGAAGAGGATCAACCCGGTTTCTTACCGTCTTCAGTTGCCCTCGCGTTATCGTATCTGTCCCACGTTTCATGTTTCGCGCCTCAAGCCCCATTGTGTTTCCGCCCTGCAGAGCCCAGCAGTTGCTCCACCTCCACCGTTGGATGTGGATGGTTCTCCTGCCTACTCCGTCAGGGCCCTCCTGGACTCCAAACGGAGACGGGGTACGCTGTACTATCTGGTCGACTGGGAGGGCTATGGGCCGGAGGAGCAGTCTTGGGTACCAGCACGGGACATCTTGGACCCAGCTCTTATTGAGGACTTCCATGAGTGTCATCCAGATCGGCCTGCTCCGCGACGGCGGGGGCGACCGCCTACCCGCCGGCGTTCTGCGGCTGGAGCCGCCCCTGGAGGGGGGGGTACTGTCACATCCCACGGGGTCACTGCCCCTCCTGGTCAGAGGCGGCGCCACTCAGTGCCGCTAGCTAACGCTCACCTATCACCTCACAGGCTCGTAGGACATGGAGGTATAAAAGGAGCCAGCGGAGCAGAACTAGTCGCGGATTCTTAATCAGCAGTTCTCTTGTGCTTCGTTGGCGATTGGTAGTCTCTTGTTCCCTCAGTTTGTTTTCTAGGTGTGCATGTTCCAGTCCCGAGTGCCCGTCCCGTCAGTTCCTGCCTCTTGTTCTTCAGTCCTGGTCCATCGTTCCTGTCCGGTATTTCGTCACGTCTCAGGGTTGCGGTCAGACTCACAGATTAGCGTTTCACTGTTCACCGTAGTTCCAACACCGTGTGTGTTTCCCGGTCTCGTGTTTCTTGTTTCACTTCCACCGAGTGTCTTACAATATTCACCGTACACGTCTAACCTCACACTGCACGTGAAGTCATTATATATTTCGTCTGTGTTTGGACGTAATAGCAACGCGCGTCCGTGTCGGACTCCCGTCCGGACGCTACAGCAAATGGCTTGTTAGCCTCTACAGGGGGGAGAAGAGAGAGAGAGAGAAAGAAAAAAAAATAAGACTCTCTGAGAGAAACAAACTGAAATGGACCCTCAGCCCTCACAAACCACAACTGTCTGCCTCCAGACATCCAGCAAACAAATCCAGCGGCTTCTGTTTTCAGCCCCGCAGGCCTTTTATTGTTGTACAGAGACTGATTGTTTCACTTGGCCGCACCTGGTACTCATTTTTTCACAACATATCATTGAATGTGGGAGCTTCAGCCTTCCACAATCACAAATCTCTTTCGAAGTGCTTAGCAGAAGTAGTAGTAACAGTAATACTACTACTACTACTACTACTGCTACTAATAATAATAATAATAAAATTATTATTATTATTATTATTATTATTATTATTTTTATTATCATCTCTAAACAATTATATAAAGAAAAGGCATGTCTAAAAAATACTAAGAAGGTGATCAGGAATCGTTGATGTTCAGACTTTTATGTAGCTACTCGTGTGATGAACGTTGGTTCATATGGTGGAAAGAAAGACACTAATTGTACTTAAGAATCACACGTCTGCAACTAAGCGTCTCTTTCTGCTAATGTAATGAACAAATTGTATTTTCTATGAGATGTATGTCGCTTTGGAGAAAAGCATCTGCTAAATGAATACATGTAAATGTAATAATAATAATAATAATAATAATAATAATGGCATGTTTGATGCTCTTAAAGTGACATACTTTCTAACACCCAACCACATGCAAGGTGTTCACTTGACAGAAACAGAGTAAAGTTAAATGCAATGGTAAGATAAAACTGTTTTTACATTGAAGAATACCCCCCTCTAAGAAATTTCTACCACAGAATGGACGCTGAGCTGGTGTTTCATTAGTATTTCAATGCCTTGTGCCTATGTTTTTCATTAACCATCCCTGCTATGTTTTCCCAAGGCACCGGATACTTCACTGTTTATCATCTACGCTGATTTTGCACTAATATTCTATGGCAGTCCCACAGGCCTGTGCGAAAAACAATAAACTGCTGCTCTCTTATTTCCTCTGCACCCTGAACACCCAGCATCAAGAAAATATACAGTCGAGCTAGATCTTATTTCCTTAAGAGGGCTTAACTTTCCCCTGACATTTCAAGTTAATATCACACTTTATAATTAAAAAAAAATGCTTTAGGTGAGGGGGTGCGGTGGCGCAGTGGGTTGGACCAGCTCCTGCTTTCCAGTGGGTCTGGGGTTCGAGTCCCACTTACGGTACCTTATGACAGACTGGCATCCTGTCCTGGGTGTGTCCTCTCCAGCCTTACTGTGGTTTTTTACACCAAGAACGAATCCTCGAAAGTTTTGTAAAAGAAAGGTTCCTGCTGGCCTGTAGGGTTTAAGTTGACAAAGGAAAATTGTTATTGGTTAGTTCCTAAAAGAAGCGGGAACCGTTATTGGGGGCACTATATATAACGGGGGCTTTTTCGCGCGAACGCAGACGAGGTTCCGCGGTGTGAAGTGAGTTTGTGACGCGAGCTACTGTTCTTAATAAACTCTTTGTTTGCACACTTCAAGTGTTCCAGTGCTTTGTTTCAGGGAAACCTCCAAAGAACGGTGTACCTTCCTTTTCGGACACCACACTTACCCCCCATGTTGCCGGGTTAGGCCCGGGCTCCCCGCACCCCCGAATAGGACAAGCGGTTCAGACACTGTGTGTGTTTCAGGTTATGAAGGACTGATCCTGGGTTAGCTGTTATATTTTGTTTTACTTAAAAAAACTTGGCTGGGTCCTGCTTTCTGGTGGGTCTGGGGTTCGAGTCCTGTTTGGGGTGCCTTGCGAAGGACTGGTGTCCCGTCCTGGGTGTGTCCCCTCCCCCTCCAGCCTTGCACCCTGTGTTGCTGGGTTAGTTTCCGGCTCACCTCGGGACGAGTGGTTTCAGACTGTGTGTGTGTAATTCAGGGTTAGTGTCTCGCTCAAGGGTGCTACAGCTGGAGATGGGATTACAACCTTTGGGTCCAACAGAAGCAGCTCTTACCACTACACTATCAGCTTGATGTTATAAACCCGTTCAGCTGAATAACCAGTTTTAGTAAAAGTACCTGCCAAGCAATTACTAATGTATTGACAGAAGGAAATGATTGCCAATTGTAAGATTACCTACCATGCAGTCTAAGAACATGTTGATTTCACCGTATAAATTATGCATTCAACTTTCAGTACACACTGTGAATGGGGGATAATTTACATTTGTTTGTTTACAGAGATTATAGCATTGTGAATATACATTGCAACTTCGGTGTATCCCATGATGTAGTGAGTTTGTGCTGTGTGGAAACACACAACTCCTGGGTCCCTTAGTTTTACCACAAAACGGTTATTTAATGAGAATCAGTGTTTCTCATGTGATAAAATAGTGTGTAAAGAGAAATTCCATATGTTGCTTTAGAGGAAATTATGTGTGCAGTACAAACACACAAGTAGTGCAGGTGTGAAAAAAAGTGAATCCCAAGTTACACTGGTTACACCAGGTAGGTAAGTAGAATCAGAGGTGTAAATTATAGTCATTTATTCATTTTATAACTTTATTTTAGGATTTAACATTCAGATTTTATTTCTGTTTTAATATTTTATACAATGAATAATAATGACCATCCCTATTGGGGTCACATGCTTTCAAGTAGAGCTATATCTCATAATTTTCTGATTATTTAAGATTTACATTTTATTAATACGTTTATTTTAATATTATATTCCAGAATAACGACCACCCCTATAATAACGACCATAGGGTTCACACACTTTGACGCAGCGCTGTATGAAGTGTCTTTGCATGTCAGTCCCGGGTGCACAATATGAGACATCGCCTGCACAAGGTTACAAAAACAGGGATGCATTTTTGTTTGGTACAGCATGTCCTAACACTTGACCCTGAAACTGTTCTGTCCATGTTTTCACTGTCCTCTGTTTCCCATGTCGCCCTGCTGCCTTCGTGGTTATGCAACGTGCGCTTGCTTCCCTTAAAACAGAGTACTAATTGGGGGTGGCCCGGCATCATGGTTCATTTGCCGCGTTTTAGAAATCATATGATCAGCACCAAATGAGAGTGGCTGGTTACTGAAGCGTCACAGGTACCGTATCCAAAATCGCTCCGACGAGCGTGTTTTTTTCGGGGGGAGCCGCAGCAAAGGCCGCGCTCGCAAGAACCAAAGAACTGGGATCATCGGGCAAATTGCATCATGGCCTCGACTTGTCGCGGCCTGTTCCGTTCACCGCTCTCGCGAGAGCAGCGGCTGGGCCACGGCGTCGTGTTTCCCCCACTTTATTCTAGAAAGTTCCGGAGTGGAGCTGTGTACGGCGCTGTGATCAGCTCAACTGTTGGTCTCCAGAGAAAGAACCTCCTGTTGCTGGGAGGCAGAAGTGGTGTCCTTCCTCTGCAGTTACACAGTCACTAAAATCACCAGTGAAATATCGCTGAAAGCACATGTGGCCTCTTGTCTTCTCCAGTTAAACACACTTTTTTGATTGCCTGTCCTCACTCGTAGGATCACTTAAAATTCATTTTAGGGGTAATATGACGCAGCAGGGCGACAGGAACATGAGCGTGTGTCCGAACCCACAGCTCTCCAGCCACGGTTGTTTTCACAGTGTTTTTTTTTAATAACACATTTTCTTTCTAATATTGTTCAAACAAGCTGAAATATTTTAAAACTTCTCAGAATATCAACTTTTTATACAATCTCTCGCTGAGGGCAGGTTAAAAAACAGTGGTAAAGGACTGTGAAAGGTGTGTTCATGTCTCCCTCTACTGGAATATAAAAGTGTAACAAACAACCTTTCATAACAATAATATTTCGTCATTTGGTATAATATTGTGCACTCACTTCAGGAATATGAAATAATTGTTGCAATGGCCCTCGGGTTAATACTGTTGGTGTTTCTGGAAGCACTGTGGTACCCTTGAGCAAGGTGCTTACTCCTGTAAAATTACCCAGCTGTGCAAATGGGTAAATAATTGTAAATACCTTAACATTGTCAGTCGCTTTGGAGAAAAGTGTCAGATAAATAAATGAATGTAAATGTGTGATGCAATATTATGAATTTACTCGGCAGATTTTTGCGAAACCCAGCAGGAAAGCTTACCTTTCTAAATATGCATATCCTGAGAAACCATCAGGACTTCGCCAGAATAACACTGTTAGGTACCTTATTTATGAGTTTAAAAGTTTGTGCATCACCAGGGCCTCAAACTTTCAACTTTTTTGCCCAAGTGTAATGCAGTCCTGTATTTGTCATTAACACTGAAACCTGTGTTTGAATTTTAGGAATATGTCTGCTGTCCCTGCTGTTCTGAGGCTGAGTGTTGAAGCACACACACACACACACACACACACACACACATTTTCAGAACCACTTGTCCCATACAGGGCCGCAGGGAACCGGAGCCCACCCGGCAACACAGGGCGTAAGGCTGGAGGGAGAGGGGACACACCCAGGACGGGACGCCAGTCCGTCACAAGGCACCCCAAGCAGGACTCGAACCCCAGACCCACTGGAGAGCAGGACTGCGGTCCAACCCACTGCACCACTGCGCCACCGCACCCCCTAGTATGGAAGCAAGTTTTTCAAAATATTACTGTAGAAAATGTTCAGTTACTTGATTACAATTTAATTTATGAAGAGCATAATTTAAATATTCATGTACAGAATTGCCACTAGATGGCAATATTCTTACACTGGAGGCCAGTGTATGAATAGTAAATAATGAAATAAAGTATGACTATTTACACACGCACATTGATTGAAGCCGCTTGTCCCAAGCGGGGTCGTGGCGAGCCAGAGCCTGACCTGGCAACATAGGGTGTAAGGCTGGGGGGTAGGGGACACACCCAGGAGGGGACGCCAGTCCATCACAAGGCACCTCAAGCAGCACTCGAACCCCAGACCCACCAGAGAGCAGGACCCGACCAAGCCCGTTGCTCCACTGCACCCCCCCGTACTATTTATGTTGTAATCAATCTAAGTTTATAGTTTTTCTAAAGTTGCCAGTGAGAAATATATCATGATCTATTATAACATATGCCACATAATTTCGAATACACCCCACATTCAACAGTTACACAAACACCACTGAAATTCATTCTTTCATTCATTCTTTCATTCATTTCCTGTGGTACAGTCCACACTGCTGAGGTGTCCAGCTGTCCAGGATGTTTGAAATCTGTCCAGGTGTCTGGAGCCCTTCCCTCCACATTAGAGGTGCGTTTGCTGCGGCCTTTTGGGTCCATCCGAGTGCGTGCGCCCCCCACTGCGCTCACCTGGTCACAGCTCCAGATGTGTGTTACTCATCAACGTGCTACAGGCAGCCGGTACACGCAGCGTTGACACAGATCTCACACGGGTCTGGCGGAGTGATGATGTCGACTGCAAAGGCGACAAACGGAAGTGAGTGTTGACTTGTCGGCGGAGCAGACATTTATCAGCGTGACTAACCCAAGGGACCCTTCAGGGTACTGATAAAGGAAGGGTGTTGCCCATCACTCATGTTTACAGTGCCTTTAATGTCCTCCAAATGGTCTTTATGCTGCACGTACTTTTATTGGCTTTCCACGCTTTATTTGGTTTTCGACACGCTCTTATCAGGCTCGCTCTTGAGCACCTCGCACCTACACCTTGTGTGCCGGCAGGATGTTCGGCAAACGCAACAGCTGCACCCCGCCGAAGGCACCGCCTCGGCTGCTCACGAAGCCCACAGCTGGTATACCGCAGCTGGATTGGAAGGCGCGGAGCAGCTGGCTTTCTTTCGCCAAAAGTGGGGCGAAGGAGGTGGCTCCTGAGCACGATGTGGGCGTGCTTCATTGTACACTTCCTTCAGTTGCTGTCGGGATTTCGTACCACCTGCTTTCTGAGGCTTCTATAACTGCCCATGTTTGATCAGGGGACGGAAGGTCTTGCAGCCCCCCCAGCAATCGCCTTTGATAGGACTGATGAACAGGCAGCTGGAGGTTCGCCCTGTTTTGTGCCACAGTAAATAAAAGAAGGCCACGGGACAGAAGAGATCAGCTGAAAATGACAAGGACCCCTAGAAGTGGTCCAGATCTAGTCTTACTGAGCCTGGAGAAGACTGCGCTCGCTTCCTCGCTCTGGCACAAGGGCTGCAGCTCCTCTGGCAGCCCGGGGTTTGTGCACACGGAGGCTGGGCTCGACTTCGTCAGCCGGGTACCATCGATCATGGCCTTCAGAAGCTTCACAGACTCTAGGGGGAAGCTGAAGGGACCATCCTGGGGGAGGAGTAGAGGAGAAAGAGTGAAGAAGTAAACTTTGCCAATGTTATTACAAAATAAATATTTACAAAAAATAATAATATGATCTTTCTATTATGTCTTTTTAATTATATTATACTGTATGTCTAGTAAATGTAATATTAGAAGAAGAATTTATAATTAACTGAACATCAGTGTTTCATCTTCTAATAAAATATACATATATCTGTATCATATGAAAATAAAAGAAGTCCAAATGACAAAGGTATGTCAAGGTTTGACTCTGGTACTTTACTACACTTATAAGATAAAGCAATAATTTGAAATGCTCTTTTCCAGGGATGGAGACAGAATCCACATTAAGGCTGCAAAAGGTGCTGTTGGGTCTCACAGCTGCCTACCTTCAACACTGTGGAAACAAGACAGGGCTTCATTAGATGATAAATGTGCTTTAAAAAAATGTAAAATACACACACACACACACACACACACACACACACATTTCCAGAACCGCTTGTCCCATATGGGGTCACGGGGAACCGGAGCCTACCCAGCAACACAGGGCGTAAGGCCGGAGGGGGAGGGGACACACCCAGGACGGGACACCAGTCCGTCGCAAGGCACCCCAAGCAGGACTTGAACCCCAGACCCACCGGAGAGCAGGACCGTGGTCCAACCCACTGTGCCACCACACCCCCCGATAAATGTAAAATAAATGACAGTTTTGAAAATTTACCATTTTACACTGTCAGACCAATTTAGAGTTAATTTAGAGTACAAAATACTTGAAATTTCTTTCTGAGAATGCTAGTCTTACTGGAGCTCTTGAATCGCAACACAAATAAGATCAGAAATGAGTTTGTCAAAACTTGAGCTGCAGACTGAAATAAATAAGCAGAAGTAACCCACAGTCCAGTTGTTTCCTTGGCACAAATCAGAGCATTTCACTGACAAGAGGTGCTGAACGTGACAACCTGCGCACAACAGAAACATCCCATATCACGCAATACATCTGCTCAGATGTCCAAAGGTTATTTATGAACACAACAATTATGTGTTTGCTGTGCGCGGGGAGGTCAGTGGTACACAAATATGCTGTACTTACTGTCATTTGACAGATCAAACACACAAACATATAAAGAATATATGAAGAGAATAAAAGACAGTAAGGGGTAAAGGTGCTCATCCACCCTATAATAAACATCTGCTTGCATTATTGTTGGTGTTTACGAAGAAGGTTCCACGATTTGGCAGAAGACATGATCAACATTATTAACTTTTATTAAATGCTCTATCTTTTGAAGATGCAAAGTGACAACCCTAAAACCACAGGACCTGCAGCCCTAGCCACTACTTGTCTAGTACAGTACCATGAAAGGGCGGTAACTTCATGTTTTCAGCCTAACTGTCTAACAACTCAGATTTACATGCAAGGTAGATGGAAATTTTTGAGTAAATGGTAATGTTTTTCCATAGTATTTCAAAGTGTTTTTTTTCTTTCAGGACACCCCAGAACATTTATTTATTTAGATGACACTTTTCTCCAAAGCAACTTATAAGCGTAAAGTACCTACAATTGTTTATTCATTTATACAGCCGGATAATTTTACTCAAGAAACTTGTGGTACGTGCCTTACTCAAGGGTACTACAAGTGGAAACGGAATCTACAGCTGCCACTTATGGGTCCAAGGGCAGCAGAAGCTCTAACCAATACACTACCAGAATTCACAATAAATGAGAAGTTGTTGAGGGGGCCATGGGGGCACGGTGGCGCAGCGGGTTTGGCCTGTGCCTGCTCTCTGGTAGGTCTGGGGTTCAATCTGCTTGGGTCGCTTTGCGAGGGTCTGGCGTCCCGTCCTGGGTGTATCCTTTACCTATCCAGCCTTGTGCCCTGTGCTGCTGGGTTAGGCTCCAACTCATCATGACCCTACTTGGGACAAGCGGTTTCAGACAATGTGTGTGTGTGTGAGAAGTTGTCTCCAGGAAGGAGGCAGTCTAATTCGTACCGTGAACAACCTGTGTTTGGCACAGTACGCTCATCCCTATGACGCTTGAGCTGGAATCTTGGTTAAACTCCACCTGAAGTGACTAAGGATGAGATATAACACTACCTGTTCCAGAACTTTCCAGAACCACACTAAGAGGGGCCTGTTTCTATTTTGCCATCTCACCAAGACTGATCCCAGTTTAAGACGTGTCAGAGATTCTGCCATCGGTATTGTGTCTATTTAGTAGATGTAAAGACAATAGAACGCATGTTCTACCCGCACATTTTCCTGTGGCCTTCTCACTCTTCATGATCGGGTTTGGTGACTCCTGCATTAACCTATCTGGCACTAAATGTAAGAATAACATATAGTACAAAATGACTGCCGTCATGCTTTACAATTTTGCTGAAGCCGGACGACACCTGACTACGGTCCTCACACCTATGATTCTGGTTCGTCTTCGCTACGCCGCAGTTTGTGCAACAGTCACGAAGTCTCATCAATCATCAAACTTGAGCCGTGTCCCCTGGGCAGGAGCGGCAGAACCCCGCGGCGGCAGCGAGCGAAACTCACCTGGACCATTACTCCTTCCGAGCTCCACAAAAGGCAGGGAACGAGAAGCAGCGACACAGAAAAGGAGCTCATTCTGCAGAGCACATGGGAGCTGGGTGGACTCTGAGGTTTTTCCGCTCTCAAGGGTATATCAGCCCCCGTTGGAGGGCTTACTAAGTCACTTATTAATACTGCAGGACAGAAAGGACCCTAGAACCCGAACATCTTTTGGCTCTTTGTTAAATAAAAAGGATGGAAACATTTCGAAACAGGATCCTCTTTTTTTCCTTTATAGACCCCCTAAATTACGTAGACACATTGTCGCTGAATGGGGACGATAACACTCTGTTTGTTTAGGAGTTAAGCTGATAGCCGGCCATCTCCGTGTTTGAATAAAAAGGCTCGACTGAGGCAGACTCACGTCATGCTCTTTGATTAACAATCCGATTGTTATGTTCACACCAAAGTCTCTCAACGTGTTTTTCAGCACGCGGAAGTAACAGGGCCTGGTTACGGACAGCCTGCAAAGCTACGAAGACCTTGTGCTTATGTGCAATCCACTGATCACTGAACTCCCGAGAAAATACAGTAGATGACTGTGATTGCCTTGTTCTGAAATGAAAACAAAGTGAAATTCGACGGACTAAAGACAAGTTAAAGTTAATGCTGATGAGTGTGTAGTGTTTTTAGAATGTCCAGGACAGTGGGCAGCCACTGACACTTTGACCCCCCAAGGATTTTTTTCTCCCTTGCTTTCTCTTGGGAGTTTTTGTTTTCCTTTCCTCCGCAGCCAGTTGGCTTACTTACAGCATTAACAACAAAGAAAGTTATTGTAATTTAATGCTTTGCCAACCTCTGTTATGTCTCCTGATCCTAAATTCAGTGCTTCATGTCAGTGTGTGAGAAGACCCCCGTAAAAATAAATCGAATTGAACTAAATCAAATATTAATGCTCTCTGCTCTTTGTTGATAACTGATTTTCGATGGAAGGCAATCAGCTGTAGATAATTTCATGCAACTCAGTACAAGGGAATGCAAACACTAGCACTGAATGCAATAAAACTATTGGTTAATGGTGATAAAAGAAATAAAGGAGGTATAGGAGGTTACGTCTTTGGAGTGGAAAAGGAGCGTTCAAGTCACATTAGGGTGAACATGTTTAAGACATGTCAGAGCATGTCTGGCCTTGAGGTGCTCTGGCAACTGACATGCTGCAGTCGATTATAGACTTATATTTCTTAAAAACGCTTGCAGAGGTCCTTTCACAGCTTATTACAGAACACATAGACATCACTAGAAAAAGACACGCTCATCTCCGTCCTTGTTTCAGGCTTCAGTGAACCTTGAATTTTCTTGTTAACTGATGAGCTTTTTAGTGAGTGAGACCCCAGCCAGGTACGCATGAGAGAATGAATTTGAATGTGAAATTTAACATATATTTTTATATTAGCTACTACTTGTACCTGAAAGTTGCAAAACTGGGGAAAAATTACAGACATATGTCGCTCAATGACGGGGATACATTCTGAGAAATGCGTTATTAGGCGATTTTGTTGTTGTACGAACATCACAGAATGTACTTATACACACCTAGATGGTTTAGCCTCGATCATAGAGTGTACTTACACACACCTAGATGGTATAGCCTTGATCATAGAGTGTACTTATACACACCTAGATGGTTTAGCCTCGATCATAGAGTGTACTTATAGACATCTAGATGGTATAGCCTCGATCATAGAGTGTACTTACACAGACCTAGATGGTATAGCTTGATCATAGAGTGTACTTACACACACCTAGATGGTATTGCCTCGATCATAGAGTGTACTTACACACACCTAGATGGTATAGCTTGATCATAGAGTGTACTTACACACACCTAGATGGTATTGCCTCGATCATAGAGTGTACTTACACACACCTAGATGGTATAGCTTGATCATAGAGTGTACTTATACACACCTAGATGGTACATCCTCGATCATAGAGTGTACTTATACACACCTAGTATAGCCTTGATCATAGAGTGTACTTATAGACACCTAGATGGTACATCCTCAATCGCAGAGTGTACTTATACACACCTAGATGGTACATCCTCGACCATAGAGTGTACTTATACACACCTAGTATAGCCTCGATCATAGAGTGTACTTACACACACTTAGATGGTATTGCCTTGATCGTAGAGTGTACCTATACACACTTAGAAGGTATAGCCTCGATCATAGAGTGTACTTATACACACCTAGATGGTATAGCATCGATCATAGAGTGTACTTATACACATCTAAATGGTATAGCCTCGATCATAGAGTGTACTTACACAGACCTAGATGGTATAGCCTTGATCATAGAGTGTACTTATACACACATAGATGGTATAGCCTCGATCACAGAGTGTACTTATACACACTAGATGGTATAACCTCGATGCAGCCAAGAGACGCGGTAAACACGAGATTTACGATGCTGCTGCCGGCATAACACAGTACACTGTTTCACAGTAAACCTTTTTTAAAGAGAGAGTAGAAAGAGTACACTAAAATAAGGATAAAAAGTAGAGCATAGTAAAAACATAAAGCAGTAACATAGGTGTTTATTATCATTATTAAGTACTGCGTACCGTACATAATTGTACGTGCTACACTTTTATACAACTGGAAGTGCAGTAGGTTTGTTTAGAGCAGCACCACCACGAACATGTGAAAAAAAAATCTTATCGACTAGCGACGTCGTAACCGTTGTAACGTCGCAGCACAATGTGATCGATAAGAATTTTTCAGCTCCATTATAATCTTATGGGACCACCATCGTATATGCGGTTAGTTGTTCAGTGAAACGTTATTAAGTGGTGCATGACTGTATTTAAAGTTTGTACTTCACAGCCAATAAAAGATTAGGAACAATGGCTGTGTTTGTTTTCACACTTACGTGTTTTCACACGTACGTGTTGTGTTTAAATGTAATGTTAACTGTTACACTTTTAAGATAAGAGTCTCTGCTGACATTTGTTTTCAGTTTTATGGTGTCAGATTGAAATATTGTAGATAAACCCACATAAACAAGTTTCAGCATGGTCTGACATTTCAGCTTCTGAAAGGTGGTTTATTACAAAAGGAGGGCAGCAATTTTTTCTCTGTAACAGCACTGCATGTCAAGATTTCGTAAAGAAAAAACTCCCAGCAATACTGTCGTTCAAAAATTAGCCATTTGAAAATAACTTAAAAATAATATATAATGGATTACTAAATATAATTGCTTCATAAATCTGCATTCAAATTACTTCAGTTTATACAATGTACCTCATTAATTTAATTAATTCAGATAAAACATGCACTTTATACACAGTTTAAAACACATCCAATTTAAACTGAAGTACACATACATGTTGTGTTGCGATAGAACATTTACATCCACTGTCCTGTGTCTTCCTTGAAGACTCTGGTCTTGATGTATTAGATCAGACAGATCACCATATATCATCCTCCATCTTTAGGGTTTAAAAGTTAAGTTATTACCCTCTACATATTCAGTATTGAACATACTTTCATTTGCCATTTTTATTAACTGAGAAAGAAAAAATATATAATTTATTAGACATTATAACATATGTGTATGTATATATTATTTGTACATATAAAACACCCTTTGGATAGTCTATTTCAGCAAAAAAACACCCCAAAATTTGAGACAAGGTTTATGAAACAGCTGACTTGGATCCACTGCTACACCCTTTGAACTGATAATTCATTCTCCATAATTTTCAACAAATACATCTGAGCTCAGTGTAGTGTGCGTAAATTATAAACATTGCGTCTTGTGAAAATTCCACAATGGTGCAATCCCAAAACGTCACACACATTTCAAAACACAATAAAATACATTCTGTGGCCAAATGAATTTCCATTGATTTACTGAACACGTTTTCTCACTCACTTCTTCTTGCTGAAAGGAGTTTAATGTTCTGAATCATTTCTGCATTTTAAAGCTTGTTGGGTGATATATTCAGCCATGACTCAGACCTAAAGGTAACTGTGCAAAGTATGTGTTCATTAAACCAACCCCAGCGGAGGGGTTTTGTCTGGGGATTAGGCTAGGGTCAAAGTAACAAGTCTTTACTTTAAAATGTTAAAATGAGACTGCTTTCCGGCAGGAGGGGTGCGGTGGCGCAGTGGGTTGGGCCGCAGTCCTGCTCTCCGGTGGGTCTGGGGTTCGAGTTCTGCTTGGGGTGCCTTGTGACGGAGTGGCGTCCCGTCCTGGGTGTGTCCCCCTCCGGCCTTATGCCCTGTGTTGCCGGGTAGGCTCCGGTTCCTTGTGACCCTGTATGGGACAAGCAGTTCAGAAAATGTGTGTGTGTAATTTCCAGGGAATGTGAACACTTATCAACTCATTGCTTTGGCTGTTTTTTTCCTCTGGACAACGTGGAGTTCTACTCTGTTTTAATTTGCTTCTAGGATGAGTACAAACACATTACGCTTTTAAAATACATTTAACGGTCAATAAAAAGACAATAAAATGAGAGTTTGCACAACTTTTAGAAAGAAGGGAGTATCTCGCATCCACTTGTGCCATCGTAGAATCGGCCACACCTGTCAATCACAGCTTTCATTTCAATGTGCTCAATGAAGTAAAGGAGCTTCATTAATACAGAAATTTAACCTGTATTCCTGGAAACACACACACTTAACACATTTTCTTGGAAACACGTTATCATTTAACAGCGGATACACTTCTTGCTGTCGCCATGATTTCTATAAATTGTTCCTCATACTAAGGGGTGTAGTGGCGCAGTGGGTTGGACCACAGTCCTGCTGTCTGGTGGGTCTGGGGTTCGAGTCCTGCTTGGGGTGCCTTGCGATGGACTGGCGTCCCGTCCTGGGTGTGTCCCCTCCCCCTCCGGCCTTACGCTCTGTGTTGCCGGGTAGGCTCCGCAACCCCGTATAGGACAAGCAGTTCTGAAAGTGTGTGTGTGTGTGTTTCTCATACCTATATTATGGGGCACACCTGAAAAAGAAATGCTTATTTAATTAAAAGCCTTTAGAAATATATTTGTAAATGTGAAGCAAAGTCTGAGATTTCAAGTTATTGACTGACAGCCTCTATTTGCACATTTTTCAATTTTTATCAAAATTTCAAACCACAGAGCTTTCAGTTTTAATCAGGACATGTTATTCACTGCTCTTATGTTAAATGAGAACCTTGTCCTCTGTACTCCCTTTTACTTAAAGTGAAAGTCTGGTCTTATGAAGAAAGTATACTTTTTTGCTGAATATTTGTTGTTATTATAGTTACAACCTCATTATTATTGTAATAACCCTGTCAGCGGCAGAAATTAATACAAATTTAAACTGTTTTTAGCTGTATTTTATTGCATGAAATATGAAAACAAGGTTAAGAATACACAAATTCCAACATTAATCTATATAAAAATAGTTTCTAATATATTTTAAATAAGTAATAAGCTTGGAAGACTCAACAGCCTTGTAACAAAGAAAAAGCAAGTCCTAAGGACAGGATTAAAAACATGTTCAAAAAGTAACAACAGCCTCTAAATAATTTTTCTTCACTGATTGCACATTTCTCTATTACAATTTGTCTACTGTATGGTTATAAAGTGAAATTAAAACACACAGAAGAATTTTTATCAGCTACGATAAACACACAAGCAATTTTTTTCTTTTTTTTGCAGGGCACAGTACATCGGCATGGAATAATAGTGTATTCTTAATAAAAGCACATTTCGAATGAATTCGTGGATGGAGAAGGAGTCGGACTGTGTGTGTGAGGATCTGTCCCCCGGATGGCTCTTGGTCTTTGGGAGGGGGCTGTACGCGGCTCAGCAGCCGGTGCAGGCAGCAAACGCACAGATCTCACACACATCCGAATTGTAGGCCACGGAACCTGCAAAGTGGGGGGCGAAAGGCATCAGTTAGTGGCATGCCACACACACACAGTGCACAAATTCAGATTGTCCAATACCAAGTGCACCCCCACACTAGGACTTGGAATTGACAGTAGTACTGCTTTATTCTCTGTGTGTTTACGCATAAAACCAGCTGGTGTCGTTTATGATTAATAGTGACACATGACTGTTGGCACAGTTTTGAGAGTCATGTCAATTTTTTTCAGCATTTTAACCCACGGCAGAACAGATCTCTCACACATCACCCAAAGCCAATGGCGGCTTCTTACCAAGTCTGTAAAATGACAGGGCTGCGCTCTTGCTCTGGCACACTGGCTTAAACTCCTCTGGGAGGGCAGGGTTGGCACAGAGGGCTGCCGTGCTGGTGCTTGCCAGGCGGGGGTTTGAATCCTTCACCACCCTGACGTCCATCAGGTTTTTCAGTTTTTTAACTGACTCCAGTGAGAAAGTGAAGTCTCCTTCCTGGAAGAGACAAGTAGGCAGAACGTTCGAGCTTTTCATGGCTCACGTCTAAGGCCAAACCGGTGGAAGAAGTGGAGAATCGCCAACTTTTTCAGCATTTATGACTTCTTTGAGATATAGACAGCGGTGGTTCACACTGTCATTCCTCACAAGCACCCTGGGCTCCAAATAATGCCAATCAGTTATGATTACATATTATTACCGCACATCCTCAGCAATTTCAGTTTATTTCAACTGAAGTGTAGTATCTGTGTTTTCACGATGGTCTCTAGTTCAGCAGAACTTGAGCTCCGATCTAAGCAGTAGTAGCACTTCCAACAAAGTGTAGCTCGTATAGAGATGGGTGAACTGGAAAAGCGATGCACTTACTTTGACCTGAACGGCCTGAGCGACCAGGCAGTAAACGGTCAGCAGAAGAGCGAAGAACAGGAAGGTTTTCATCTTCTTCTGTTACAGCTTTTCTTTGCTGCTGCTTCTATGGCTCTTGTTTCAGTCGAGTTTCGCCCACTGTCTGTCCTGCTCTCAGGATGTCGCCTATTTAACCACGGGTACAACTTGCTATTGGACGAGCCGCGACTGAGCAAAGTGTCCGTGCGTTAATGAGTAGATAAGGTTGTTTATTACTATATCGTAAAGAGGAACTCATAAAATCTCTGACCTCATCAGCAGTCACAAAAAGATCAAAGTCACCAGAAAGAATGGGCTCCCTGAGCAGCTCCCAGTGCTGTTTGCAAACACTAAATCATTTTTATAAGAAGATATTGAAACTGGTATAACAGGAGAGCTCAAATCTTTCATGAAGAGTGCACGTTCTGTACAATTCTGTTGTATAGCTGTACAATTGATGAATTACTTTTCAATAGCAAAAAATATATTAAAAATTATGTGGGGATGATCTTTTTCAGGACTAGTAGTAGTAATAGTAATAATAATACACAGTGACTGAAACCATTTGTCCCAAGTGGGGTCCTGGGAAACCAAACCCTAACCCGGGGTGAAAGGCTGGAGGGGGAGGGGACACACCCACGATGGGACACCAGTCCTCGCAAGGCACCCCAAGCAGGACTCAAACCCCAGACCCACCAGAGAACAGGCACAGGCCAAACCTGCTGCACCACAACACCCCTCTTAATAAGAGTAATAACCCCCTTAGCCTTGTGCCCAATGCTTCCAGGATGGGCTCCAGTTAACTCAGGACAAGCAGTTATAGAAATTAGATTAATTGGATACTACTACTACTGCTACTTCAATTCAATTTTATAAATGGTCAGAGGACCTTTTTACAGAGCACTCTTCTCATGCAGTGACACTAATAATACTACACACACACACACTTTCTGAACAGCCTGTCCCATACGGGGAGCCGGAACCTACCCGGCAACACAGGGCATAAGGCCGGAGGGGGAGGGGACACACCCAAGACAGGACGCCAGTCCATCGCAAGGCACCCCAAGCAGGACTCAAACCCCAGACCCACTGGAGAGCAGGACCCAGTTCAACCCACTGCGCCACCCCACACACACACACACACACACACACACACACACACACAACCGCTCGTCCCATACGGGGTCACGGGGAACCGGAGCCTACCCGGTAACACAGGGCATAAGGCCGGAAGGGGAGGGGGACACACCCAGGACGGGACGCCAGTCCGCCGCAAGGCACCCCAAGCAGGGCTTGAACCTCAGACCCACCAGAGAGCAGGACTGCAGCCCAACCCACCACGCCACCGCGCCAATAATAATAATAATACTAATAAGACACATATTCCACTCAGACATCTTGCTGATAGTGTGAAGAAAGCTAGGAATCTTTCCTCAACACAGTGAAATGAATGAAAAATTCTCCAGAAGGGTATGGAGAAGCTATATCAATCTGAAGGGGAGTGCTCTGGTCACAAGCTCAATTCTTGCATCAGATGGAACCTTACCATTTAATGAAACCAGTATAGCCCACTTAATGAAACTGGGTGGATCTCATGCAAGCCTGGTTGCCTTGTAAAAAATTACAAGTGAAGAATGATGAAAAAAGAACATTCAGAAAGTTTTGTTAGAAAAGTACAGTCTTTCTATGGTTCTGTAGTGTCAACAGCATATGCCTTTGCAAAACTGCTCAAAGCTTCTTTTACTGTTGGGTCAAAAAAGGTATCATTCTTGTTTGGACATTTACTCATTTAACTGGCACTTTTCTCCAAAGGTACTTATAATGTTTACCTAATTGCAATTATTCATTTATTTTTACACACACACAGGCTGAAACTGCTTGTCCCAAGCAGGGTCACAGTGAACTGGAGCTTAACCCAGCAACAAGGGCATAAAGCTCAAGGGGGAGGGGATACACCCAGGACGGGATGCCAGTTCATCGCCAGGCACACCAAGCAGGACTCGAACCTCAGACCCACTGGAGAGTGGGACCCGGCCAAGCCCACTGTACCACTGTGTCCCCTTTCCCATTTTTACAGCTGGGTAATTTTACTGATGAAATTTAGTGTAAAGTACCTTTCTCCAGATTATTGCAGCAAGAAATGGGATTCAAACCTGTGACCTTTGGGTCCAAAGGCAGCAGCAGCACTCACCAGTATGCTAGCAGTTGGCCCTATGATGCTGAAATACCCAATAAAGGCAGTCTGTCCTGCACCAGATGCTCTACAATAATGTCAAAAAAAAAAAAAAAAAACACACCCACAAGTTCCTTTCAAACATATTGAGGGAAAGAATAAGCTGAGAGGGAATATGGGAGTAAATGGAGCACCACAAAACAATTAAGACTGTCTGGTTGTTTTCAATTAAGGGGGTTGGAGACTCTCAAGCGAGACTAAATAACCACAGGGAAATGTCGAAAATATCAATTTATTTGTGTACCGTTACAAGGTAATTCAATGAGTACCCAATTACCTAGGACTGGCTCACTGCTAAATTATACTATAATATAGTGCTGTATTATTACACACAATACTACTACTACCATAATTTACTTTATGAACAGATTTTTCTTCATATTCTTCATTTATTCAGAAGCAGTATATCACAAAACACAGTGTGAAGGAAAACTATTCCTTGACCCCATCAGGAAAGCAATGAAAGAAGGCTCTTGTAAAAGTGTATTCAATCACTGCTTGGTTTCAAAAAGCGTACGAAGAAAAGGAGGCAAAAAAGGTGTTTTATTCCCAGATGTTAACTATTGTGGTCAGTGATGCGCTGGATGCGGTGTAAGGAAAGCATCATAAAAGGAGGAGAAGAACTGTTGATGCCTGCTAGACACCATTAATTCGTAGACATGGAAAACATAGGATAGCTGTGTGTCTTCATTCGACGAGACTGGTGCTTCTAAATATATTTAGCTATCTATTAATAAAAAAACACACCAAAAGATGGCAAAACATATCCTTTGTCAGTTATTACTCACAATTTGCCCAAATTACCATGGTTTCAACAAAATGCAGTGTTTTGAGCTGGCCTGTACCACTGCTGTCTGTGCCCATACCTGACGGTGCATGATAATGTGTCCTAATGACGCAGATTTTTGAAAAATATCCACAGGTCCTTGTGAAAATCATGCAAACTGAATAAAAGTGCTTTAGTAGCAAAAGGCTGAAAATTAACTACTTAAAGAAGTAATTTTCAATTGATAAAGATGGTCGCTTCAGATTAAAAAGTTATCACGGCAGTACGGTGGCACATCCAGGGTGACGGGTGGGACAGCCGTTGTTCCAAATTGTCAGAGAATGGTGCTAAAAAGTGACCAGAAGCTGTGGGAAAAACCCTGTGGCTGAATTTAATGAGAACAATAGTTGACTTCTGCAGACAGGAGTGGGGTAAATGATCAGCCCTACTCTCTGGAAATACAGTTACCCCATGTCTGCCGCGGAGGACAAACGTCCCACCGAGGACACGCTGCCATATGACCACAGCTATGTGTCTCAGTGCTGCGGGTCTGGAGGCGCTGCATTGGAACTCTGTATTTACACACTGCGTCAGTGGTGCTGGTTTGAATTTTATGGTCAATAATTTACAGCCCTCACAACGAGCTCGCCTGCTGTTCTTTTCGGAGCCACTGATGTCATGCAGCAAAGGAAGAAAAACTCAACAAGGAGGGCTCACGTCCACATTTCGCCGTGGCCTGTGACATGACAGGCTGCTCCGAGCCGGAAAAGTTCACTCACACTAAATCAGGGCTTTCAAACCAACCAACTTCAATAACCGCTTGTCCCAAGCAGGGTCATGGCAAGCTGGGGCCTATTCCAGAGACATTGGGGCTGAAAGGGAGGGGACACACCGTGGACAGGATGCCAGTCCATTGCAGTGCCACAACTAGGCACCCAGCCAGGCAATGACACTGGAGCAATTGCAGGAGAAGCACCTTGTTCAAGGGTACAATAGCCAGAGGTAGGGACTGAACAGGCAAGCTTCAGAGCCAAAGGCAGCCACTCCAACCAAGATGCCACCAGCCACCAGGACTTTCAAACCATTTTTGGAACTCCAGGGAAGTTGAGTTGGGCGCTTCCTCCATCCGAATGCTGACTGATTGCTAAATGAGCAATTACGGAGTGGCGGTCTGTTCGAAGACAACAGGAAATGAAGAGTGAGTCTCCTTGAGTCTCAATCTGCACTCTCAACAATTTGCCCATAAGAAGCATGACAGGAGGGAGGAAGAGCATGCTGGGAGGGAATTGTCACAAACTGCCAAATTTCTCGCCTCTTTTTCTTCTGCTCCATAAAACTAGAATTGCTCTCCTGGTTTTCCTGCTTGCAGACAGCCACTGAATGTTGCAGCTACACACCCGACTCCACGAACATGTGTTAAGAGGGGAGTCTCTCTCTGGGGGAATCTACTGATTGCTGATGCTAAGGGCATTTTTGGGCCATGCTGCTCTCACTGGCAGCGAATGCCAAATAGAAATTTTCATGATGTAAGCCAAACTCATACCAGACTCACGTTTAATTAAATGAAAAATACATGTATTACGAGACAGCTGGTAGCGTAGTGGTTATAGTTGCCAGCTTTGCATCCAAATTTTACCTCCTGCTGTAATACCTGTGAGCAAGGTACTTACCCTAAATTGCTCTGGTAAAATTACCCAGTATAAATGGATAAATCACTGTAAGTAGCTTAACATTGTAAGTTGCTTTGGAGGAAAGTGTCAGCTAAATGAATAAATGTATGTAAATATAAATTATTCATGCATACACAAACAGAGGTGCTGTAAAAATGAACCCCCCACATCAATACTGGCATCTTAATTTTTTTAAGTGAATTTTTTCAGGAGTGACAGTAATCGGTTCAGAAAGGAAATTTTTGGGTTACATTATACATTTACTAATTTAGCTGACACTTTTCTGTAAAGAGACTTAAGATACTTACAGTAATTTACCCATTTATATGGGTAATTTTGCTGGAGTGATTTAGAGTAAGTCCTTTGCTCAAGAACTCTTCTGCTGAGGCTGAGATTCAGACCTGTGGGCCCACAGGCAGCAGCTCTGGTCACTATGCTGCCTGGTGCCCAATATATGACCATGTGATTAGTTAAAAAATGTTCTTCAAGATGTATGAAACTATGATGTGGGTCTGTCTAGAGCGCCATCCACTCAAGAGGATCATAACTGCAGCAAATTAGATTTCATAACCTTGTAAGAATGGGATCTGAACCAACGGTTGGTCATTAAGATGCAGCAGGAGTTGATGTTGAACTCTTGTTCACTTTCTCTATACCAACACATCTTATGCTATGTACACTCAATTATTTCCATATTCCCATATCCAGAATGAATGGAGTCTCCAGTTTGCCTGTTTGAAATTAAATTTTCCATGTATTCACGAGTGAAATCCAAATACTTTGCCCTTTTATTGGAGGTCATAACAGGAGGTAACTAGGGTTAGTTAACAATACTGGAAAGGAGAATCCGACCGATAGTCGAACCTCGGATACAGGAGGAGCAATGCGGTTTTCGCCCTGGCCGTGGAACACTGGACCAGCTCTGTACCCTCACTAGGGTGTTGGAGGGTTCGTGGGAGTTTGCCCAACCAGTCCACATGTGTTTTGTGGACCTGGAGAAGGCATTCGACCGTGTCCCTCGTGGCATCCTGTGGGGGGTACTTCGGGATTATGGGGTTCGGGGCTCGCTGCTACGGGCTGTTCGTTCCCTGTATGACCGGAGCAGGAGCTTGGTTCGCATTGCCGGCAGTAAGTCAGACCTGTTCCCGGTGCATGTTGGACTCCGCCAGGGCTGCCCTTTGTCACCGATTCTGTTCATTATCTTCATGGACAGAATTTCTAGGCGCAGCCAGGGAACGGAGGGTGTCTGTTTTGGTGGCCGCGAGATCTCGTCTCTGTTTTTTGCGGACGATGTGGTCCTGTTGGCTTCATCAAGTCAAGACTTGCAGCGTGCACTGGGGAGGTTTGCAGCCGAGTGCGAAGCGGCAGGGATGAGAATCAGCACCTCCAAATCCGAGGCCATGGTTCTCAGTCGGAAAAAGGTGGATTGCCCCCTCCGGGTTAGGGGGGAGTTGCTCCCTCAAGTGGAGGAGTTTAAGTATCTCGGGATCTTGTTCACGAGTGAGGGAAAAACGCAGCGGCAGGTTGACAGACGGATCGGTGCGGCGTCCGCAGTGATGCGGTCATTGTACCGGTCTGTTGTGGTGAAGAGGGAGCTGAGTCGTAAGGCGAAGCTCTCAATTTACTGGTCGATCTATGTTCCTACCCTCACCTATGGTCATGAACTCTGGATCATGACCGAAAGAATGAGATTGCGGATACAAGCGGCGGAAATGAGTTTCCTCCGCAGAGTGGCTGGGCGCACCCTTAGGGATAGGGTGAGGAGCTCAGTCACCCGGGAGGAGCTCGGAGTAGAGCCGCTGCTCCTCCGCATCGAGAGGAGCCAGTTGAGGTGGCTCGGGCATCTGTTCCGGATGCCTCCTGGACGCCTCCCTGGGGAGGTGTTCCGGGCTTGTCCCACTGGGAGGAGGCCTCGGGGCAGACCCAGGACACGTTGGAGAGACTATGTCTCCCGGCTGGCCTGGGAACGCCTTGGGGTTTCCCCAGAGGAACTGGAGGAGGTGTGCGGGGGAGAGGGAAGTCTGGAGGACTCTGCTCGGACTGCTGCCCCCGCGACCCGGCCCCGGATAAAAGCGGAGGAAGATGAATGAATGGATGAATGAATGAATGAATGAATGAACTGACAGACTAAGAAAAACGTGATCCTGAGAAACATTGGCCTGGGACAGTGACAAAGGATGGGTACTTTAGGTTTAAAACCATGTGCTGGGATTTCAGTTCTCCAGTTTACATTTATTTATTCAGCAGACACTTTTCTCCGGAGCGACCTCCAATGAACGCTATGTAGTGTTATTAGCCCACACACCTTATTCACCGTGGTGACTTACACTACTAGATACACTACTTACACTGGGTCACTCATCCATACATCAGTGGAACACACACACTCTCTTTGTCTGTCACTCACAGATTGTTGTTAAAAAAAGATATAGCACTACTTGAAAGTATAGGGATGGTCATTATTATTGTATAAAATATTAAACATAAAATCTGTATGTTAAATCCTAAAATAAACATATAAAATAAATAAACGACTATGATTTAGACCCCTGATTCTACTTACTTACCTGGTATAACCAGTGCAATGTGGGCTTCACTTATATTTACATCTACACTACTTGTGTGTTTCTACTACGCACATGATTTCCTCTAAAGTAACATATGGAACTGGTCATTACACATCTGCTATGTCACATGAGAAACACTGATTCTCATTAAATAACCATTTTGTGGTAAAACTAAGGGACACAAGGACTTCACATACTTTCAAGCAACACTATATATAAAAGTTCACAAATATTTCTGAAGTTTGTCCGTGTTTGTCACATCACAGTCATTACATTACATACATTACATGTAAAATGTTTATAATGATGAATACAGACTAATTGAAATAGGACTACTGATTGGTCTAAATTTATAACCCTATTTCCTTTTCAGTGGATCTCTTTTATAAATGTAAAGTTTTTACTGTGAGAAATAATAAAATAAAATAATTTGAATGCTACTGAACCCTACTTATTATATATATTGTTTGTCCTTGCCTACAAGTTTTTGGCATCACGGGGAATAGAGCTGGAGAGTTGATGGTGCTGGAATGAGAACAGCGGAATGATAACCAGGGTTTCTGGAAAATGAATTTTAATTTTTTTCTCTCTTCTTCTCTGTCCTTCATCAAACTCTGACTTGCTCAGACTGGTCATTATTTTTAATGGGTTAAAACATTTAGTGAATTTGGTGCTTTGTATAACCTCAGGAGAGGCTCAGGAGAATAACAGAGATGATTTTTTTATAGAAATACCTAGCTTTTTCATACACTTTATTTTTACTTTTTCGTAATGTGTATTGCTATCTATGAAAATTGTTGTAAAATATGGCAACTGACAAAACACAAAGAGGAGATCTATAAAATGACTTGCTGCAGATATAGATTTGTCCAAATGCTCTTCTCACACAGGTATAAAGCTGGTTATTTACAGTCAAAAGACAGCAAGGTTAACACTGAAGTTTTTAAGACTGCAGTATATCAAATTATGGAAAGACGATGTTTACTGATGATGCTTTGTTATGAAGGTTATAAATCTGTCCAGTGCAGTGTACTTAGCCTACGCAAATCTTTGAACAGTGACGTGCTGTTCTGTGTACAATCTGGCAAATTTTTGCCATGTATATTATTTATCATTGACCGGAAGAAAAAAAAAACCTGGGAACAGGTGTTTAAAAATCTGAGTTATATGTGAAATTAATTTGACTTACTGAGTAAGGTCTGAGCTGAAATACTGTATATTGGGTTAATATGTTCCGACAGAATGTGGGTTTTATTTGAAATAAATGAATCAGTTTTATAAATTCGGAAGAGGTTAAAAAGGCTGAAAGCTGGCATGGTGGTGCAGCAGGCAGCTCTGTGTTTCACGTGAATTGATGGCTCCAAATTGCCTGTAGGGTGCGATTGTGTGAATGAATGAGTGTGTGTGTGTGACCAGCCTGTGATGGACTGGTGCTCTGTCCAGGGTGTACCTGACTAACCTTGTACCCCGTGTTTCTGGGATAGCAACAGGGCTGATGTGGTCCTAACTTCGACAAACAGTTACTGATAGTGAGTTTGAGCCGGTGGGCAGTCCAACCCAGGCCAGGAAGTGGGGACAACAGGAAGGACAGCTTCCAAGACCCGACTCTGCCCCAGCTGAATTATGACGGCCAGCTGCTGGTCTTTAAGGACTAGTTCTAAAGACTATAAAGGCAGCTGGCCTGAGGACTTGGGAGTGCTGTTTTTAGGAAGAAGAAGCTAAGAGCCTGGCCTTGAGGAAGAGGGTTTCTGTTTGGTTCTTGCTCATCACGCTAAGTGACTCTTTTTATTACCACATTCTCAAGAAGGACCTGTTTTGTTTCTTTCGGGTTCTAATATAATCCTTTTTGTTGTCAAAGCCCTGGTATCTATGGCCTTATTCCGACCCTGTGGCTGCCTCTGTCTCACAACTAGTCACATCAGATGCTGGAGACGTATGAAAAATGTGAATGGAACAAACTTTTTACAGTATTAATGTGAATATTTGTAATGTCAGTCAGATTTATACCCAACTTCAGCCTATCACGAGCAAAGTTAATTTCAGTGTAAACATATGCAAGTAGTTTATGCCCATTCTAAGTTATAAAGTGGTCATTTTTTGGGAAGTGTAACTAGGAAGATATAAAGCTGATATAACAGAGTACATAATTTTGTTTACCTGACACTTTTCTCCAAAGCACCTTATAATGTTAAGGTTACAATTAGTAAATGCTTACAGTTACTTAACCATTGGTACAACTGGGTAGTTTTACTGGAGCAATTTCAGGTAAGGGCATTGCTCACCAGTACTACAGACAGAGGTAGGGCTCAAACTTATAAGCTCTGGGTCTAAAGGCAGTAGCACTAACCACTATGCTACCAGCTGTCCTGTTGGGCTGCAATGCATTCCTTGATTTAACTTTATTTGTTCTGCTTCCAGTTTAATATACAGTATGGTACAAAATGTATCTCTGTGATGGATGGGTGTGTCATCCAGGATGAACCACCATCCCCCTCCTTACACCCAGTGATTCTTGGGTAGGTTCTGGACTACTGTGACCCTGATCAGGACAAAGGATCAATGAAAACAGATTGATACAGTGCAAAATACTCATTCTTTGTGGTGTCACACCCTTCAAAAACACACATGTACATGAGTAGATTTGTTTTATTAAAAATTATTTGGGTTAATTTATTACAGAACATGCTAGTGCACAACATGACACACTTGTAATTTTGACTACTTTCTGATTATTTGACAATGTTACGGTGTCTTTTTCCTCCTCAGAACCAGTCTTATCATTGATTTATCTTCATTCAAAGTCTTCGGATCAAAGGTTTAGGTATATGGCTTCATGGATATAAATGTATTTTATTTTGTCATGCAACACCTCAATGTAAAACTGAACAACCTCAGCCAAAGTGACTCTTTTCAACACTATTATGCTTCTGAACACTGAATAAGTTAAATCGGACAATAATCATGTAATTTATAAATTGTTTTATTTGTTACAATATCAAATGATAATCGAGTGTTGCTTTAGCTATTAGTGTACAATAGAAAATCACAGTAGTGTTATACTGTAGCAAGACTGATGCAATACTAGTACATATACACACACACACACACACACACATTTTCTGAACCACTTATCCCATATGGGGTCAAGGGGAACCGGAGCCTACCCGGTGACACAGGGCGTAAGGCCGGAGGGGGAGGGGACACACCCAGGACGGGACGCCAGTCCGTCACAAGGCACCCCAAGCGGGACTCGAACCCCAGACCCACCGGCGAGGAGGACTGTGGCTCAACCCACCGCACCCCCGCAATACTAGTAATATATTATTAATTAGATTTGCTCTCTGACCTTTTGATTGATCATTAACGTTGTAATAATGGCTACCAGCATCACACTGCGGTGAACTCAATATTTTGACGCGCTGTACCGAAGTCTTTCTCTCCGCTCTGCGCTCTTCCCTGCTCTGAATTGGGGATTTTTTTTGAGTGATGAACCATATCTAAGAGCAGAAAGATTTCCAAATAGTTTGTCTAGTTTCCTTTTAGGGCTCCACTTGGGTTTGTACAATTATTTAACATCCCTAATCTGAAAGGCTGAAGAGATAGCGCCATGGGCTGCCTAGTACGACCTAATAGGTTATGACGGCTCTTATCTGGTCCAGTGAGGCAACCTGTTGCTTAACCGGCCTGTTATGGAGTTTTCATTTGGCTGTATCCCACTGCTTATGATGGGAGTGGAGCAGATGCCCCTGAGAGTGACTGTAAAAGGAAAGTGGAGTGTGACACATGTGTGGGCATGAATGGAGGTGCTGCACAATGATTGGTGCAAATATTTTGACATCGGATAAAGGACATGGAACTCTTAGCCACGCCAACAACAGCAGACTAAGACAATACACGCTGTGCACGCGTTATGGATGCTGTTCTTGCTTTTGTCATTATTTTCTGAGCTTTTATGATATTTTAATGAAAGTTATTTATTTTTTTTTACATTTTTAGAGCTGAGCATGCAACTGAAATCTGACCTGATGTGTCAATTTGATCTAATGTGTCAACTCACAGAGCAGTTAAAGAGAAACACGTTGCATAATAATATTGCAATATGAAAAACAGTCTTGGCCTTCTAAAATTATGAATAGCACACTCCTCTAAAGAGTAAAAGTTTAACAACATCTTATCAACCTGTAAAACCTATAAAACAATATCCGAAAACGTGAATACACCGGTGAGTGAAAAGCAAGGCAGTGCTTCAGTTGTAAATGTTTGAATTATATGTGAACAGCCCTTTCTCGTTGCCCTTGTAACTCAGAGGATCACACTTGTTGTTGTTACGACTTCTATCTGTTATCGAATGTAAAACATCAGTTTGCCAGGTTTTGACCTTGAGAGCACAGTGGTTTCTAGAAGATACTAATCTCAGTCAAGTAGGATAGACCACAGGCAGTAAAAATACACCCAAGTCTTTTTTGCTGAGTTTGCACGTATAATTCATATTACTACTTTATTACTCAACTGATGCTTTATCAAAAGTGGCAGTTTTAGATGTTTATTATACTAGAGTAATTATTACAACGTACCATGTTTAAGAGTGTTTTCTGAGACATGAACCTGCAGTTGCTACAAGCCAGTTTTCTAATTGCTAAAATACATGTCACTTCTGAATTTACCTATTTAGCAGCCCCTGTTTTAAATTAGATGGATTTTTAATAACTCTTAAGTTCAAGAAGAGTATAATATTTCCCTCACGGTACTGTTTCATGAATTTATTTCGGCCCTACTCTTGGCCATTTTAAGTTGTCATCAGTTTTTCAGTAAGGGCAGTGATGGAAATTAGGAATAGAAAGAGCAAGGGCCTCTTGACATTATTAATAAATCCACTTTTAATATCTCCTTTTTAGTTAACGTAATTCTGTCCATTTGCGGTTTCTAGCTGTGCCTTCAAATTAATTTAAAAGTGTTCCCATACCAGATCTGTCTCATTGCCATGTCCCTTATCACTCACTCAGCACTTTTAAGGCGCAGAACATCTTCTCCCTGTTGTAAAGATAAAAACTGCCTGGTATCTCAGAAGGAAAGTGTATAATAAAGGGACTCGTCTTAGGCTTCATTGTCTTCGGACTTCTCACACCTCAACTGCACAAGGCTATGCACAAATGTGCTTGAGGTATATACGGTGCTGGTTGAAAGTATGTAAACCCCCTGTGTCGCTTATTTTTACCACAAAACGGTTATTTAATGAGAATCAGTGTTTCTCATGGGACATGATAGGTAAGTAATGACCCATTCTGTATGTTACTTTAGAGGAAATCATGTGTGTAGCGGAAAAACTGAGTGCTCAAAAATTATCAAGAAAAGCTTGTAAGCTGGTTTATATAAAAAAGAATACTCAAGATCTCATTTGGTGTTTATCGAATGTGCTGTCAAATAGTACGAAAGGCTTTCCAGATGGGAAGGAAAAAGATTAATCAAAACAAAAGAATATAGAAACAGCTGGAATTAAGGGGAGGGGCAGTGGAGCAGTGGGTTGGACCGGAGTCCTGCTCTCCGGTGGGACTGGGATTCAGCTCCCACTTGGGGCGCCTTGTGATGGACTGGTGTCCCCTCCCCCTCCAGCCTTTTGCCCTGTGTTGCCAGGTTAGGCTCTGGCTTCCCATGACCCTGTATGGGACAAGCGGATTCAGATGATGTGTGTGTGAAATTAATGGTGTAAGGGTTATTAATTTACAGCCTGGCTCTGTTTACTCAAGTTTTAATAGTCATCACTTTTTCATTTCATATCCACGGATGGTTTTAACACTTCCTGAGGATCACTGCAGGATTGTCATTGCTGACCATCAACCTTGTTCAGATCCTCAGAACACATCTTGCTTTTTCTTCTCCTGAAGCAACTAAAGGAATTTTGTAAGATGGGTTTTAAAAAAGAAAATGGTAGGACAAAATAAACTTGTCTCAGTGAAGCTGAGACAGAGTGAGATAACACAGACCAAACAATTATAAACACTTCTGGTGTATAACATATTCCACAACACTGATTGGAGCGTGTTTCTAAGAGGTGGAGCATAGTTTTGTCCCGGTTAAAGGCTTCGGTCTCAGTCTAAGTTACACCAACAAATTGGTTGCATCAAATCACCTCTGAATCTATATGGTCCTAGGAAGATGCCATCGGAAAATTGTACAGTGTATCTGTGGCTGAGGCTCCAGCAGTGCCTTTAATTAAGCAACAATACGAAAGCATTAAACATGTAAAGGGGTGGAATGGTGCCTTGGAGGTTGAGGTGTAGGTAGGTTGGAATCTGTCTCACTCTATGTGAAGTTTACATGCTTCTCTGTGTCTGTGTGGGTTTTCTCCTGGTGCTCTGGTTTCCTCCCACAGTCCAAAGGCATTCAGTTCAGGTGAACTGGACACTCTAAATTAACCAGTAAGGTGTGAATGTGATGGAAGGGCAGCTGGTAGCATAATAGTTAGCACCCCCTTGGGTCTGAAGGGTGCTGGTTCAAATCTCACCTACTGCTGTAATACCCTAGAGTGGTATAATTACTCTGAACTGCTCCAGTAAACTTACCCAGCTGTATAAATGAGTAAATAACTGTAAGTAGCTTAACTTTGTAAGTCATCTGAACAAATGAATGTAATGCACCCTATCCAGAGAATTGCACCCAGTGATTCTGGAGTAAGCCCTGAAGGGCTGTGATCCTGACCAGGACCAGTGGTTAATGAGAGTGAGCAAAGTGGTTAAAAAAACACAGATCTTGCCTTCTTCAAAATCGCACTTTTACCATAAACTCTCCTCCTGTCATTGAAGAATTTCAGACACTCACAGTTCGAATGTCTGTGTGGTCTTAGGTACGAGAGATAACACACAAGTGTGGGATGCAGAGATGAAGATCATACCCATTATTTACAGCAAAACATATTATAATTATGCACATACAATTAATAGTGTTGCAGGACACCTGATGCAATCCTTCGCCCTAATAATAACCTGTTATCTTTGAAATAACATACAATAATATTTAAATATCATAAGACACCGGTATTCTGTGAGCGCGCAAGAAAGAGATATAGAACGAGGGGTAGAGAGAGAGAGTGAGAGACAGGGGGCGAAGAGAGAGGGGATGCTTCGCACAGTCCTGGGACTCATCCAGCCCCCTGAGGTGATGCGCAGATGTGGGGGGGGGGTTCATCAGTGAAGTGCTTTGCACGAGTCACCAATTCGCACTCCTTCCCGAGTTCCCTACAAGTACAGAAAGGCTGTGGGCATCTGCTGAGTGCACCTCTGGGATTTATTAATTCATCCTTTTCACAGTATATCTGAGGAGAGGACTCGGTGCTGCCATCCATCATAAATGCGAAATGATGAAGAGAAAATAATTACCTTATAGATTATTACCATCGACTGAGGAATTAGCGGTGGGCCACACCAAGGTCAGTGACATTGTATTGTGCTGCATGCAGTAGTTTATTCATTTATTTCAGTGTGCGGGCTGTGGAAACATTCAAACACCTTTCAGAAGTGAGAAAGAATTGGAGCTTTGCAAAATATTTGCACGGGATGGTCATCCGATCTTATGCATTTAAAACTGCTTTGTTCGAGAAAGAAACAGAAAAAGAAAAAACACAGGTTTCACTCACAAATCAGTATATAATTAAGTTAGCTGCTTTTAGCAGTGAATTGCTTGTGATTTTTCTGCTGTAAATCATAAAAATTGGACTTAGTACTGAATAATGAAGAGCAGTAAAAATTATGATTTTAGAGGATACTTTCTTTATTTACATGTTTGAGGAAGAGGTTATTTTATGTTGAGCTGTTCAGGCCACCTGATGGGATGTTTTGAAATGTCCCCATGGTAACTCCTGTAGTGCAGATTGTTGTCACATGGCTTGAAATGCCAGTTGGTTTCACTGATGTGCCGCGGTGCTCCGCTCACACACCCATGTAAGGCCATGGAGGACATATGCTTCACGTGGGCTTCCCGCGGGCTCAGACTAACAGCCCGCTACATTGCGCCCTTACACTCTCTGAACATCTCTTCTGCCGAAAGTCGAACGTCAAAACATAGATCTGTGTGGTTTTCACTTCGTGTATGTGTGTGACCCAGGTTTGCTCTAGGTTGGCTTGCTGGACAATTAGGAAAATGTTTAACTTTATTAAAAATTTAATGTATTCTTCTGAAAACCTCAAGGTAAAATGCACGGACACACATTGTCTGAAATCACTTGTCCCAAGCAGGGTCACGGTGAACCAGAGCCTAACCCAGCAACACAGGGCGTAAGGCTGTAGGGAGAGAGTACACACCCAGGAAAGGACGCCAGTCCGCAGCAGGGCACCCCAAGTGGGACTCAAACCCCAGACCCACCGGAAAACAGGACCTGGCCAAACTCGCCGTGCCACCGCACCCCCTCTAAGATTAAAAATGTTACATCTTAAAACTAAACGACCGATAAAAGTGTGCTCTCAGGTCAAATGTCAACTCATCCCACTACCTTCTGTTATACCCTTGTTACAGTACTGGGATAATTGCTTCAGCAAAAATGACCCAGCTGTATAAAGGAGTAACACATTGTAAGTCACACTGAAGAAAAGAATTAACTAAGTAAATAAATGTAAATACAATGGAATAATTTAATGTTTTTTGTTGTTATTCACTATGCATTAATAGGCCACAATTGTGATGTACAGCGAAAAATAGACTCGTAGAAGATAATTCAATGTATTTTGTCCACCAATGAACTAAATGCTCATGAAAATAACTCTTATTACGTCCATTTTAGCTGACACTTTTCTCCAAAGTGACTTACATTCTTGAAGTACTTACAATTCTTC
The DNA here is from genome assembly GCF_900964775.1 of Scleropages formosus. Taxonomy (NCBI): domain Eukaryota; kingdom Metazoa; phylum Chordata; class Actinopteri; order Osteoglossiformes; family Osteoglossidae; genus Scleropages; species Scleropages formosus. The sequence goes on from NC_041827.1 coordinate 2,996,767, forward strand.
ACCAATTTACACAGCCAGGTAGTTTAACTGGAGTAATTTAGGGTAAAGATGTTGCTCAAGGATACTACAGCTAGAGGTGGGATTCAAACCTGCAACCTTTGGGTCTAAAAGCAGCAGCACTAAGCACTGTACTATCATGCAGCTGTTACAAGAGATGAAATGAATGAAATATGAATATGTTATAAAATATCTCTTTATTCCAGTAGCTACTCCCCTTATAAAAAGAAAATTAGTTTTTGTGGAATGTCTTGTCTTTTTGACCTTTTTTATGTCTTTTTAGCAAACAAACAGCCCAGAAGCTCAGACCACAATAAGACCAACACCACACGATGATGGTCTTTTCACCATGTTCCATTCGGAAAAGGTGCAACTCTGTTTACGGAATGTGGTACCAGTGAATCCCCCTTCGAGCCTTGGCCCCAACTTTGCCTTCGCTATCTACATGACTGGCCTTTTGCGGCCCGTTTAATTTTTCAACGCTGGTTTCATATTGATTGGACTGAAAGAAACCATAAACACAATACAACAAGTAGCTGAGTGGTTTATATTGCAGAAGGTGACAAACTGAAATCCCAGCATAGGACTAGATCCAGTGGTATTGATTAAGTTGTACTTCATCCTAAAGTGCTCCAGTAAAATACCCAACTGTATTAATAATGAAATAAAACTTGGATGTTTGTGCTGGACCTTCAGAGTTTCACTGTAATATGCTAAAACTGAGAGTACGAATGATATTGGGGTAAATTTGTGGAAATATCTGTAGTATCTACATCTGAAATTAAGACGCAAACTGATCTTGGGGAACTCTGAAATGAAAAGTACCATTTGGTCCATGTCTTCATGCTTGGTTACTCTCTTTGCCTGGGGATTAAACATTCTTTGAGTTGTCTATCAAAATGTAAACGGATGGTTCCAGATCATTCTACGAAACTACTATGACAGTTTATTTAAATGTCACACCAGAGAGCAGTCACTAACACAATGACCTTCTGTTGTACTTTTCAACTGTCAAATGTCAAGAGATACCTTTTATGGCACTCTCTGTGATCGGCGTATAAAGACAATTCAAAGGCCTTAGCAACCAGTTAGAGCTCTGCAGTGCACCTTGTCACGAAAAATTAAAGACAAATGGTTTCTTTAAAATCTTTTCAAAAATTTATCTCTCAAAAAAGAAAACACAGGAAAAAAAGATTAGAAAAATAATGCAAATTGTATTGCCGAGATACAATGAAAAAAATAAATTCAATTACTGCTATGTTGATAAGTTTACTAGCAAATGTACCTTTACTAAAACTACATACACTATTTAGCGTAAGAAGGAATTGCAGCACTTTAGGTGTAAATAAAGTGTGTAATAGATATTCTTGCATCACTTTCTCTAACAGACCTCAGACAGCAAGTGTTTTAAACCAAATAATGAGGTTCTTCATGTGGGTCTGAGATGACAGAAGAATGAATTTCATTGCCAAATTTCTCATGCAGGAGATGACTTTGTTAACACGTTTTGGTTCTGATGGGCATCAAAACACAATTTTATACGTTCAATGAGTGTTGACAAAACACACACACACACACACACACACACATTTTCAGAACCGCTTGTCCCTTACGGGGTCACGGGGAACCGGAGCCTACCCGGCAACACAGGGCGTAAGGCCGGAGGGGGAAGGGGACACACCCAGGACGGGACGCCAGTCCGCCGCAAGGCACCCCAAGCGGGACTTGAACCCCAGACCCACCGGAGAGCAGGACTGCGGTCCAACCCACTGCGCCACCGCACCCCCTGTTGACAAAACAATATTTATTAAATAAATCAAATTAGATACAACACACTTTGATCTTTCCAAACCTTTCAGTCATCACTGACTTCATCATAACTAACATTAGTGCTTTTCCAGAGGCTTCCTAGAGGAACAGAATTGCATAAACTCCATTAATTTTTCATTACACTTGTGTTTATTGCATCGATTCAACTCTTCAATGTTATGAATTAATACATTTCCTAATGTTTTTAAAACCTTATATCATCTGCATTTCTGCATCTGATGACAATGACATGCAGATGTTTATTTATTTATTTATTTTATTTTTTATAGAGTGCTCTTCTCACACAGTGACACAGAGCGCTTTAACACAGACATAAGGTAAGAAAAACAGATACAAACAAAGAAGACAATCAACTAATGGCTACCATAATGAAGAACTTATTACAGAGCTATAAGTATACCTACTGGCCACCGGGGAAAGGAACAAAAACTCCCAACTGAAAGTTGCGGGAGAAAAAAAACCTCTGGGGGTCCACGGGCCAGTGGTTGCCCACCCCTCCTGGGCATTCTAGAACATAACAATTTGTAAGCCAGTGTTTAACAAGTAATTATAATGTTGGTGAATGGCATCTTGGATCCCCGACTCGGCATGGAACGTCTTGATCGTCACGGCAGATGGACATCATCCTCTGTCAGCATGGGGTTCGTCTGTCACCACTGGCCAGCCTCCTCAGGTCTTATGTAGCGAGGTAGTGCTCAACAAGAAGATAGGACAGAGTTAGTTAATTTGTTGCCTGCTGTATTGAATTAATAATGGGAAAGTTGTCATGTTGGACATATTATTTGCTCATCAGAGTATGAAATGTTATCTACAGTCAAAATCAAAAATAAAAAAGCATGCTTGTTTTACTAAATTTTCCTCTTGCTATGTGTAAGTTATTTTATGTTCAGAATTTCTTGATATAGTCTATGAGTTCTTTTGATGTTTCAGTTTTTTTTATTGTATTGTAATTGGTTGTGTGTTTTTCATTTGCCGGAGGTTATTTTTCATTAAATATTTCCTGTTTGGATAAATGTAAAGACTTCATGGTGACGGTGCTATGAAGACCATACTTATTTTAGCTGCCCATTACTAATATTTTAATTATCCCGATAGATTCTTCTGATGTTTTTAGACCTTTGTGTAATGTGAATTTTTTCTTCTTTTGCAATTTCCTGTTCAGGTGCACGAGCTCAGCACGATTAAAACGTTGCTAAGTCAGCGGAAGTGAAAGAGATCATGTCCATGAGCGCTCCAACCCAGCCTGTAATTTTCCCAACTGTTTCCTGACATTTCTCAGCTTCTCGATGCCGTACTCTAACTCAGGGGAAGCGTTCCACAACTGCTCTGTACCCGAAGTCCTTTTCTGCAACATCACCAAAAATGACAGCCAGGGCAAGTTTTATGAAAACTTAGAAGATGCTCTCTTGGATATCCTTGGGCCGAAAAGGTCTTCATTCTTCATTCCCGTTTCCCTCACATACTCGCTCATCTTCATGGTTGGATTGGCTGGGAACCTCCTTACCTGTGCAGTGATTGCCAAGCACCGGAAAATGCAAACACCCACCAATTTCTACCTTTTCAGCCTGGCTGTGTCAGACCTCCTTGTCCTTATTTTTGGAATGCCCCTGGAGACCTATGAGCTGTGGCAGAATTACCCCTTCCCCTTTGGAGAGGGAGGTTGTTACTTCAAGATCTTCCTCTTTGAGACAGTTTGCTTTGCTTCTGTGCTGAATGTGACGGCTCTGAGTGTGGAGAGGTACATCGCTGTGGTCCACCCCCTCAAGACCAGGTATGCCATGACCAACAAGCATGCCTGCCGGGTTATTACCAGTGTGTGGACCATCTCTCTTGTCTGCGCCATCCCCAATACCTCCCTCCATGGGATCTTCTACCTCTATTTACCGGAAAAGGTGGCTGAGTCAGCCACATGCATCCTGCTCAAGCCTCTCTGGATATATAGACTCGTTATCCAGATCACCACTGTCCTTTTTTACTTTGTGCCCATGGCTGTCATCAGTGTCTTATACCTGGTCATCTGCCGGCGGCTGGGTCGAGAGAAGAAGTTACCGGAAGCCAAGGTTGATAAAAACTGCAACTCTGGCAGTAGCTGGAAGATCCATCTGGAGAGCAACCGAAGGAGGCAGGTCACCAAAATGCTCAGTGAGTTCTTAATCCTCAGTGTACATACTACTCTTGTTTCTGATTTAATTTATTACAGAGGTCACAGCTGGGTCTCTTCTGACATTTCACTGACAATAGGGTCCACATGTGGCATGAGAAAAATAACACCCTGGTGTGAGCGTAATTTTCTCTGCTTTTTATTACTTTCTTTCTGTAATGTCTGCTTAGTGTTTATCAAAAAAACTGGCAAATGAAGAAGTAAAACTGAAAGAAAGGATAAATGTGCGGTATATAATATTGACCCTGCAAAAATTAGATTTAGATTTAATCCATGTTGTTATACAGAGAACAACAAAAATTTTGCAGTTGGTGCAGTTATTTGATTATTTCTAATCTGAACAGTTTTTATGAAAAATAGACAGAGGACAAATATAAACAAAAAGTACAGTTTTAAAAGTTCATGGAGAAATGAAGAAATTGAGAAATATAAGGAAACAGAAGAAAACTTCAATTAGCAAAGGTGTGAAAAGGACTAACAAGGCAGAGCCTTGCTTGTTGACATGCTTTCCCTGCTTCTGCCAGACAGCACGGTTTAAACGTTCATCTTTTCTTCATTTTTACAAAAGTACACTTATTCATAACTCACTTTAATTACTTTGAATCTGAGTGACACCAGCGGTAGAACCCAAAAACGGGATCATATTAGAAATCCGAAGGACAACGTAACAATTGTCATCTGGGACAGGCTTGGGTCAAGAAGTCGAGGAGCGAATGTTGTTCTGCAGGATGATTTGAGGTTAAAGTGGAATTGAGGAGCGAGGGTCAAAGGGGGAACAGGACTAAGGAAATGAAAAACTGGGCTGGGGTAATGAGGAGGGAGCACAAGGTATAGGTTGGCAAAGACAAGGTAGCAGGTTGAGGTTGCAGAGAGGATGTTGTCTCGTTGAGTACCTGGGAGCGGTGGTGTGGCCTTTACCCTCTGTCTTGCGGATTCCCGCTAGGTGCTTGTGTCTGGGGCAGGGTGTGCGGCGTGACAATTATAATGCTTATCAGATTTGGATATTTGTGATTGCAAAGTGTATGGAACGATTCTTCTTTACCACTACCATAAAATTTTTTAAAAAGAGCTATTTTAAAGGCTTTAGTATTTTTCATGCAGCCACAGAAAACCAAGTCTCTTCAGCTGCAGGGAAATATTGATCTTCTGTAGGAACTGAACTCTTAGAAGCTTTCATATTGTACAGGGACCAGTGGTGCTAAGATATACCGGTTGGACATGTAAAAATCTGCTTTGTTTTACATCACCACGAGACAGCAATATAGCAGGCCACTCAGTCGACGGAAAACACTGCTGCGTTCTCGTCTTCACGGAAACATGGCTCAGCGACAACACTCCAGATGCAGCCATTCAGCTAGCCGCGCTAAGTGCACATCGCACCGACAGGATAGCAGCACCGCCTGGTAAGACTCGTGGCGGTGGTCTGTGTGTTTACACAAACAACGAAGGGTGCAAGAATACTATTGTAGTCTCTAGTTACTGTTCATTGCTGGTGGAGTTTATGATCGTTAAGTACCAGCCATACGACCTGCCCAGAGAGTCCACCGCCGTGCTCATTGTCACGGTGTACATTCCACCTGGCGCTAACACAAGGGAAGCGCTAAGCAAACTCTATAGGGCCGTCAGCAACTTAGAGACAGCACATCCTGATGGATTTTTCATTGTTGCCTTGGACTTTAACCACACGAATCTGAAATCAGTGCTGCCAAAATTCCACCAGCAAGTTGATTTCGCAACCCGTGGTACAAACACTTTAGACCTTGTTTACAGAAACATTCCTGTGCTTACAAGGCTGCACCCCGCCCCCACCTCGGCTACTCGGACCACATCACTGTTATGCTAATCCCAGCCTACAGACCACTCCTGAAATGTGCCAAAGCAGTCCTGAAACAGGTGAGAACCTGGTCTGAGGGAGCCATCACAGCACTTCAGGACTGCTTTGAACACACAGACTGCTAGATGTTCAGAGAGACTGCGACATACCATAGCACCACAGACTTAGAGGAATACACAGAATCATTGACTGGCTACATCAGCAAGTGTACAGATGATGTGACTTCAAGACCATCACCACATGTGCAAACCAGAAACTGTGGATGACTACTGAGGTGCACTTGCTGCTGAAAACCAAAGACACTGCCTTCAGGTCTGCCGACAAGGCAGCCTACCTGGCCAATCTGTCCCGGGCTATCAAAGAGGCGAAACGCAACTATGCAGGAAAAATACACCGTTACTTCCTAAATTCCAAGGGCACAAAGTTCAGTTCAGGCCATCACGGACTACAAAGCTACATCACTTGTCTGTGATGGTGACGCCTCGCTCCCAGACACATTGAATAATTTCTACATACGGTTCGAAGCACGGAACAATATGCCAGCAAGTAAGACCACCCCAACTCCCACCGACCGGGTACTACCGGGTCTGTCTGCAGTAGATGTCAGGAAGGCTCTGTCCATAGTTATCCCACAGAAAGCTGCAAATCCTGACAACATACCTGGCCAGGTACTCAGGAAATGTACTGTTCAGCTTGCACATGCCCTCACAGACATCTTTAACATATTCCTGAGCCAGGCAGGTTTCCCTGTGTGCTTCAAGACGGCCACAATCATCCCTGTGCCAAAGAAATCATCGGTGTCCTGTCTGAATGACTACCAACCGGTTGCACTCACTCCTATCATCATGAAGTGCTTTGAGGGGCTAGTCATGAAACACATAAAGAACAGTCTTCCCACCACACTGGACCCAGTATGCCTACCATCCCAACCATTCAACAAAAGATGCCATATCTGCTACCATCCACCTTTCTCTGACCCATCTGGACAAAAAGAACAACTATGTAAGGATGCTGTTCATTGACTTCAGTTCAGCATTCACCATAATCTTCCCTCAGAAACTAATAATTAAGCTGAGCCTGCTGGGTCTGACTACCTCCCATTGCAACTGGATCCTGGACTTTTTGACTGGGAGACCCCAGTCCATCAGGATCAACAGCTCCACCTCCAGCACCACCACACTGAACACCAGCGCTCCCCAGGGCTGTGTGCTCAGTCCACTGCTGTTTACCCTATTGACTCATGACTGTGCTGCAAAGTACAGTTCAAATAATATCATCAAGTTTGCTGACGACACTACAGTTGTGGGCCTCATCAACAACAATGATGAGTCAGCATACAGAGAGGAGGTGAACCATCTCGCAGAATAGTGTGAATATAACAATCTATCTCTTAATGTTGATAAGACTAAAGAGATGATTGTTGACTTCAGGAGGACCCGAGTAGATTACTCACCACCGCACATAAAAGTTCCAAGTTTCTTAGTGTGCACATGACAGAGGACCTCTCCTGGACTCTCAACACCACCTACCTAGCCAAGAAGGCCCAGCAGCGCCTCCACTTCCTACGGAGGCTGAAGAGAGCCAAACTCCCCCCTCCCATCCTCACCACCTTCTACAGGGGGACAATAGAAAGCATCCTGACCAGCTGTCTCGCCGTGTGGTATGGAAACTGCACAGCCTCCAACCCCAAGACCCTACAGTGAATTGTGAGAACAGCTGAAAAGATCATCGGAGTCCTTCCACCCACCATCGACACCTCATATAAAAACTGCTGCATCCGCAAAGCCACCAGTATTGTGGATGACCTCTCTTACCCCTCTCATGGACTCGTCGCCCTGTTGCCATCTGGCAAGAGGTACATGAACATCCGTGCCACCACCAGCAGACTCTACAACAGTTTCTTCCCTGAGGCAGTCAGATTACTCAACACCCTACTGCCTCCCAACGCTCACCTGGCACAGTCAAACAGCTAACCCAGCATGACTCCATACACTACAAACTGTCTACAGTTTACAGCCTGTGTCCGCGTCCACATAGTGGCCTGTATATCTAATTACTGTCTTGTACTCTTGTTCTGTGTTGCACCATGGTCTCTGGAGAAACGACATTTCATTCCACTGTATACAGCCTATATAGAGGAATGTCAATAAAAACAACTTGAACTTGAACACAACCAGATTTATTGTTATTGCATAAAAGGGCACACTGTGATTAGTTAGGCTTTTCATATGAACCTCCAGCATTTTTAGAAGAATTTACATGTTTGGACCCATTGTTTCAGTGAGTGTATATTGAGTTTTTGATTGAATATGGTTTTGTACATTGAAATAGACTGTCCTGGAGGTTGTAAATGAAAGTATTAAAAAAGACAACAGGGCTTAGTGAAAAAAGAATATGCACACTGAGCAAAATTTTATAAATATTTTTAATGTATTAACTTTGAGTATTAAAGTACTAAAAACATATGGCTGCACATTGCTAAAGACTGTGATCAAGGGATTAAGGAGCAGCTCCAGTCACAAACAGCAATTGACTTGATTGACTTGATCTGAACTTTGTTCACATTACAGAAGCACATGGATGAAATGGCAAATAATACAGTAGTAATAATAGAATAGTAAAGTTATATGAACTAAACTGAGCAAAGCTGATTTTCATGAGAGTATTGAACTCAAAAAAGGACCAGAAACTTTTTGCTGATGCTTAAAATTAACGAAATATGTCTTACTTTCTAATATTGAATTTCCTCCTGGGCATCAATGAAATATTTATCTATCTATCTATCTATCTATCTATCTATCTATCTATCTATCTGAAAATGTTGTGTTTTGTGTCATTAAGGTTGAACTAAAGAATTTTTGTTAGACATGCATAAATGCAACCTGCATAGATAAGACTAATGTTCAGTTTTGATTTATATGACAATAGGCACTGTGGTTAAGAGCATCAATTTACCAGCTCCTTGAAGAACCCTATTGTTAGACTGTTTTGAAAGATAGAAGTCTGGAGGAGTTGCTCCAGCAAGATATAGGGCTACAAAAATCAAGATAAAAATTTTGGATAAAGATTTTATCTAAGTAACGATGATAGCACACAGCAGTAAAAATAACATTTTCAGTCTGCTGATACTTTTACTGAAAATTTTACTTTTGTGGTCTATACTCGTGTCATACAGACGGGCTGGAAACAGAAGGTCAGGTAATGGACCCAAGTGCGAGTTGGCTTTATTTCAGGACAGATTTGCTGGGACAGACGAAAACTGTGGTCAGGGACAGGTGAGGGTCATTCTAGGCGCAGACGTCAGTAATCAGGCGAAACAGGACTCAGTAATTAGGTGAACATGCGAGCGTCAGAAGCCAGGAGATCAGCACACAAAGCATAAACAAAGGCAAGGAGTAAACGCTGATTTTGCACAATCCACACAAGGAGGCATTTGCAAGAATCCGTAGCCTTGTGTGGTCACGGAACTCCCTTTATACCAGGCTGGGTTAACAAACTGCAGGTGTGGTCGCTTGGCTTGATCCCAGGAGCGTGACAATTAACATGACGTGTGCTATGGGTGAAGAATACCTGGGATCAGGTAAATGAGTGGCAACAGTTCTTGACAAACTGTATTTTGATGTCTTACACATGGGCAAGCACCGACTTGTCCTAATGCTCTCCCTGCATCATCTCCAGCTTCTGGCAGCACAACAATAAAACTGCATACATCTTAACTGTTGCTTAACCTGTCATTGCAAACCACTTTTCCCTCCAGGTTTATGAGCTGCTGTCTCAGGTTTATCCCACTCAGCCATTGAATGATCCTTGAGTGTTTGATGCATTGACTTTCAATGCTGGACAGCAGTAAACAACTCTTTGTGCACTTGTCTCCTTCGTCATCTAGCTGTTGTGGTGATAGTCTTTGCCATCTGCTGGGCCCCCTTCCACCTGGACCGGTTGCTATGGAGTTCCATCACACAGTGGACCGACACCATGCATACTGTCTACCAGTACGTGCACATCCTGTCGGGCGCCCTCTTCTACCTCAGCTCTGCTGTCAACCCCATCATCTATAGCCTGCTGTCATCACGTTTTCGTGAACACTTCCATGAACTGATGTGTAGGAAAACTAAAGGTGGTAGCTCCCCACCTTTCTCCAAACCTCAGAAGAGCTCCTCAGCCCTCATGGTCCAGTGTCGATCTACCAGGGGCCTGGGACCCTCCTTCATCTCCAGCTGCTGGGTGAACGAGGACGAAACTACTTACATGTGAGATGCCCCAGGACCATTCCCTACACAAGCATTATGCATGATGTGGAAAGCCTGCCTGGAATTTTGACAAAAACATGGAGCATGAATAGCTTAATATGATTTATTGTATATGTGAAAATGACAGTGATCATAATAGCTTCTCAGGTAGGATGAGGGGTCACAGCAATTCCAACTAAAAATTATAGTAAATGCAAAAACTGTTTTGGTTTTCATCAAAACTGAAAGTGTCAGAATGCTTCGTACTGGCATGTCATCAGCGTTAAATCTATCAGCATGCTGAAGTTTGCGGGAAAAATGCTGTGTTTTAAGTGAATGAACAAATTAATATTTTAAATGAATATTGAGGGTGACCCCCCATAAATACATAGTTACTTGGGTAATGCAAAGTGAGAGGAGCATCAGTTATTCACTACATCTATTATGTGTTTTTTTTTACTAGTTTAGCCAATGCCTTATTTTATTTTGTTGTTCATGTCAGTGTATGTCAGCTGCCGGGAGTTACTGACTTAGTTACCTTATGTACATTTCCTTTAGCATATATTTAGCTGATGCATGGAATATATAAAGTAATTTATTCATAATATCTTGTATGTAATGTCAAAAACAGTATTTCTGTGTTTCACCTGGTGTGTCTGTACAGATTTGACATTGACTGGAAATACAGTGCTGCTTGAAAGCATGTGAACCCCTTGTGACCCATAGTTTTACCATGAAATTAGCACTGAATGAAAGATAACAAGTGTCCAAGCTGTAAGTACAATATATGAGTTACATACATATAGTACATGTTATGGGAATACAATATCAGCAAATAATTTAAATAACATGCACTGCTGCTTGAAAGTATGTAAAACCGTTGTGTGTCTTAGTTTTACCACAAAACAGTCATTTAATGAGAATCAGTTTTTCTCATGTGACATAATAGGTGTGTAATGACCAATTCCATGTGTTGCTTAGATGAAATCATGTGTGTAGCAGAAACACACAAGTAGTGCAGGTGTAAAAATAAGTGAAGCCCAAGTTGCACTGGTTAAACCAGGTAGGTAAGTAGAATCAGGGGTGTAAATTGTAATTTTTTTTCATTTTATGTTTATTTTAAGATTTAGATTTGATAAGTATAATTTCATGTTTTACACAAGAATACTGACCATCATTATAGGGTTCACATACTTTCAGGGAGCACTGTGTATATGTAGATATCACAGATTTTGGTACTTATGGAACTGAAAGGTTCTTTTTCTTTTTCATTGTGTTTATTATCATGTACAATTTTGTAATGGAAAGAACTGGCTGTTTTTGATCTGAGTTATGAAAAGCTTGTGGCTTGGATAACATACGTTGACTGTATTCCACTGTATACTCTTTGTAAGTTCTTCCTTTTGTAATACATTTACATTTAGTTGATGACAACCTCCAGTGGTGCCATGGAAAGAATAAATATTTGCACTATAATTTGTACAGTCCTTAAGCAATTTGTCTGGTGGCCATGACTGCTATTTTCTAAATGCTATTACAAAGCAGTGCAAACAACATTCGGGTGAGAAACACAGTATGGTGCTGTTGGTCTTTGTAAGAGATGCTTTTGTGTGACTGGAAACTCAGTATAAAGTTCAGTCCCTAGTATAGATGCACTTGCATGATTTTCCTCTGGGCTCTTTAGGATGGGTCTCTACATTTACATTTATTTATCAGACACTTTTCTCCAAAGCAACTTCCAATGAACTCTATGTAGTGTTATCAGCCTACACACCTTTTTCACCATAGTGACTTACACTAGGTTACTCATCCATACATCAGTGGAACACACTCTTTCTGTCACTCACACACTATGGGTGAACAGTACAGCTTTGGAGTACAGGAGGAAAGCAGAGCACCCAAAGGAAACCCACAGAGAACATGTAAACTCCACACAGACTGAGTAGGGATTGAACCCACACCCTCTTGCACCACCCAGGTGTTGTGAGACAACAGCACTACTCGCTGTGCCACTGTGCTGCTGGTTGTCCAGGGTGTGTCCAGCTCATAAAGGCCAGCAGCGATGGACATCTCATCTCATTTTCTGTCCCGCTTGTCCTGAAAGGGTTGCGGTGGCAGCAGGGAGAGCAGAGAGGCCCAGCCACCCCTGCCCCCAACAACTTCCTCCAGCTCAGCCTGGGGGATCCCCAGCTGTTACCAGGCCAACTGCGAGATATAATCCCTCCAGCGGGTCCTGGGCTGACCTCAGGGCCTTGTTCCAGTTGGCTGTGCCTGGTATACGTCCAAAGGGAGGTGCCCAGGGGGCATCCTTATCAGATGCCCGAACCACCTCAACTGGCTCCTCTCAATGTGGAGGAGTAGCGGCTCTACTTTGAGCTCCTCCCGGATGTCCGAACTCCTCACCCGTCATGGAGAGTGAGTCCCAACACCCTGCGGAGAAAACTCATTTCGGCCGCTTGTATCTGCGATCTTATTCTTTTGGTCATCACCCAAAGTCGATGACCATAGGTGAGGGTAGGGATGTAGATCGACCAGTAAAGCTTCACCTTATGGATCAGCTCCCCCTTCACCACTACAGTCCGGTACAGCGACCACATTACTGCTGCCGCTGCTCCCAGTCTGTGGCCGATCTCACGCTCCCTTCTTCCCTCACTCGTGAACAAGACCCCAAGATACTTAAACTCCTCCACCTGGGGCAAAAACTCTCCCCTTACCTGGAGGGGGTATACTATCCTTTTCCGTGAGAGAACCATGAACTCAGACTTTGAGGTGCTGATCCTCATCCCCACCGCTTCACACTCAGCTGCAAAGCATTCCAGTGCGTGTTGGAGGCAACCATGTGACGGTGCCAAAAGGACAACATCGTCTGCAAAAAGCAGAGACGTCACGTTCCTACTCCCACACAGAATGCCCTCCTGGCCTCGACTGCACCTTGATATCCTGTCCATGAAAACCACAAACAGGAGTGGGGACAATGCACAACCTTGGCGGAGTCCAACAACCACATTAAACGGACTTGACTTAATGCCGAGTATGCGGACACAGCTTTTGCTCTGTATCTACTGAGACCAAATGGCCCGCAGTAGTGGCCCCAGTACCCCATACTCCCTAAGCACCTCCCACAGAATTTCCCGGGGAACATGGTCATAGGTCTTCTCCAAGTCCACAAAACACATGTAGACTGGATTAGCAAACTCCCATGTCCCTTCAGTTATCTGTGAGAGGGTAAAAAGCTGGTCCACTGCTCAATGACCAGGGCGGAATCTGCATTGTTCCTCTTCAATCTGAGGTTCAGCTATCAGCCAGAGCCTCCTCTCCAGCACCCCGGCAAAGACTTTCCCAGGGAGGCAGAGAAGTGTGATGCCCCAATAGTTGGCACACACTCACACTATATCTAGTTGGTATTCCTCAACCTCTTGCACCAGTTCTGGCTCCTTCCCCCCGCAGTGGGGTAACATTCCACATACCAAGAGCCAGTACCTGTCATGAGTGGCCGTGACGGCATGCACCACACCGCCCCCTCCCGCTGCCTGGTATACATTGCACCCGACTCCCCATGTTGGACCTTGCAGGTGGTGGGCCCACATGGCCCCCCCACGATGCCTTTTCGGGCTGAGCCCGGCCGGGTTACGTGAGCTGCCCGGCCACCAGGCGCTTGCCTAGGAACACTACCCCTAGGCCTGGCTCCAGGGGTAGGTCCCGGTGACCCTATTCTGGGCAGGTAAACGATCTCCTGTTTACTTTTTCCATGGAGGTTTTTGGATCATGTTAGTCTGGATCTTCACTCCGGACCTGTTTGCCTTGGGAGACCCTACCAGGAGCATAGTGCCACGACATGGCGATGGACAATTTAGAGAAAATGGAATTTTCATTACAGACACAGGCACAGTTACCACTTAGTTTGCGTATTGCTCCTCCACCTCTCCTGGGAGCAATAGTTCCACTACCATCCCCGCTGGGAGCAAGACTTAGCTGATACCCATCCCTTGGGTAAAAAAACGTGTTGTAATGTTGCCAGAACCTGGAAGAATTTAGATTCCTCATGGCTTGATGATTTCAGAATTATATATGTTCTTTTCATGACTTTTTCCTGCAGATGCAGACCCAACACTCAGCCTTGATGAAGGCAAGTGCTGTAGTTTGGTTATAATAGGAGTCTTTGGGTTTTAATTTCCTGGCTTGCCTGGGTCTACTTGGCTTTTCCGCCATGATGGCTAATGACAGATGATCTGAAAAAAAGTTTGCAGGTTTGCAAAAAGCTAATGGAGTGTACTTTTTTAAACACATTGCTTATATGATTCAGAAACACAAAAAGGCCAATGGGATGTGTCCTTAAATGCTAGTTTGGCACACAGATTCCATGCCAACATGCTGGAGAGATACCCCAGATTATTTTTTTCTGATTTCAGCTTTACATGGGTACCGCTTCCATGTGGGTAATTTATCACATTTATTTTAAGCAGGAATTTTAGTTTTTTTGACAAATATTTAATTCCTTTGTGCTTAAGGTCTTGGATCTACTGAGCAGGGTTGGAGGTTATAAATCAAGTTATGCAGATTCAAATCTCAGATTCTGGGAATATTGAAAGTAATACATATTGTTCTCTGAAATGACTCACCAAACACTGTTTTGTGCAACAAGGAGGTTGGAGGGCAGCAGTAATGTTGGGTAGCAGAGGCAAAATCATTACATCTTTTTCAAGAGTTGAATTATTCTGTTTTTCCCCGAAGGAAATTCTCCGTTTTGGGATCAGTAAACTGCATGACTGCTGATGAAATATTTCACAATTCAGCATATTTTATCCTCCCCATTCCATTCCAGTAAAGAAACACACCATCACTGTTGATTATAAAACAAGTAACAAACTGTCTGATAGCACAAGTTCCCAAAATGTGAGTATTACTAATGCTTTGTAAACTGAATATTAATAATGGTTCATTAAATGTTTTATGGTTTTATATTATTTCACAACAATGCAAGTTCACATCCACGGAAAAAATCACTTCGTTAACATATTGGTATACAGCATATTTTTCAGGCATTGTCTCTGCTATGAAAAAAAGAATTATGAAATCTCTGAATGTTTTTTTGGAAAAAATAATGCTTTGCAATCCAATATTTGTCACTTGTTCTTCCCAGTAATGCATGTTATTAAGGGCTGTGAGCTACAAAAAGACCTTTGCACTGCTAATCTACATAATGCAACATTATAATGGAAGTTAAATACTGACGCATGCCTAATTTCTCCCATTCCCATATTCCCAACATTGAACAACTGTTGAAGATGAACATTTCAGAAAAGGAAAAAAATTCCATTTGCATGGATTTGTGTGCTCTGATTACTAATCTTCTGCACTTAACTTTGAAATGTACTAATCCCGTCAAATCTGTCCTTGTGAGATCGTTGGGTGGGGACTAGGGCACATTTCTTCCAGAATGGTCTTATATGAAGCTTTTACACCTTTGATTTACAATTTCAATTATTCCCTAGCTTTGGAAAAATTAGTTTTGCCTGGAGTGGAACAGAGGAGATGATTTTCCTCTACCAGTTGTACACATTTAAGAGTAAAGTGCACATAATTTGGGTAAAGCACATGTAACAATGGAGAAATCTGACATATGAACATTTGATGTTTCTCTCATTCTAGATGTGTACCTGTCATTTGTAGGCCACAAAAAGGTAAGAAAGGAAAAAACCACACCTTCACACTGCTGGGAACGAACAGTACAGATGAACTCAGACTTACTAGTGCTTTGGGCAATTTTGGGGAGGAAGTACTGGTAAAATTTTATGCTGCTGAATCTCTCCGACATGTGATTTCATAGAATATGACAGGTGCCTTTGATAAAACTGAACAGCATTTACTTTAACTACTCCATATGAACAGTCAAAACAGGCGGAAGCGTAGAAGGCATTCCATTATTAAAACGACTGAAGAAAATCTCCGTCAAAAATGGAAAATTATGTCAGAGTATGAGACATTTATTCATGTTTGGCAATCAAAATATATTCTACACCTGCACAAAAATTTATTCAGGAAAGGAACATTGCTAATTGCAAAGTTTCTTGTGGTAGATAAGTTATTCATCCTTTTAATTTCCTTGAACTGCCTTTTCTTGACTTTCCAATGGCTCAATAGAATGCTAAGAGTGAATAGTGAAGGAAGACCTCAAAGTGAATAACAATGGAAAATGGTCACCAGATCTAGAAAGATAATCAAGATAATTTAAATCAATATATGTCTATGTCTCCGTGCTGTGCTGGCAGGTAAAAGACTTATCCCAAGTCTTACACGGCAACCCCAACTTCTGCTGCTGCTTAAGCAAAGGTGTCAGAATCATGGTTACAAAGACCAAGATCAGAGGTCAACGTCAGGAGAAAGGAACTGATATACTCATGGTAACAAATGTGAAAAACAGGCTGGAAGTCACTGCAAACAGTATTTGTATAAAAACGTACACATATAGCTGTGATTATTAGGATGATTTAAAAAACTAATATTATGAGTACACAAAAATTCACAGATCCATGTAAAGCAGGACAGGCTGTCATGCAAATGTTTTCTATAATTCTGAACATAGAAGTGAACATGTACTGATAAGTTTGGTATTTTATACATATACTGTATATATAAAAATATATATACTGTATGTATATTATATACTGTACCTATAATATATAAATAAATACAGTTTCTTTTTTACAAAGTTTCACTGTTGAACTTGCTCTTTCCAACACCTGGTATCCAAACTTTGTAGCCCTTGGTTTTCTAATGTGAACAGCACTTCATGTGCAGAACCATCCCTGCCTTGAACATGCAATATTGTCCAGGTTGATCCAACCAGAAAGTCTTTGCACACCATACAAACTTCCCCGGGTGTTAGAAAGACTAGTTAGAAAATGTTGGTCTGCGTGTTATACGGACAACATTGTACGTGTTTAGTCCTGGAGCATCAAATCCTGGAGACACACCCTTCTTGTCGAAGATGTAGAAGTTGAAAAGCTGCCCGTCCTGTGCTTCCAAGGACACGGAGGCAGTGCTGACTCTTAATACACAGGGGTATTGCTTTTCAAAAGCCACTCTAAAGATCCTGTCCTCCAGATAATTCAACTTTATTGTCCTATAGCGCTCTGGGATGAGGTCCTCAATCTGAGGTCCAAACTGCTGCATAATGAGCACTCCATCTTGCCCGGCTTTGATCTCATAGAAGGTGAGGTTTCTGTAGGTGTAGAATCCTACATAGGGTGCTGGGTTGGGTGGTGGGTTCAGAATGTGGTTGGCATCTCGGAAGGCCCCCTCCATAGCGGGGATGATGTAACTGTAGGCTTTTGTGACTACATCCATATCCTGCGGCCTGGCCCCAGCCATTAGAACCACGAGACCAAGTTTGAGCCGGGGAACGAGAGAGAAGGTAGCGGAATAGCCATCCAAGTCCCCATCCTTGCGCACAACCTCATAACCAAGCTGCTCGTTCACCTCCCAGGGCGTGCCCGTGCGATTCGCAAAGTAGTCTTTGTCGCAGCGGAACAGAGGTGTCAGCATGATCTTGAGCGTGTCAGGTTCCAGCAGCTTGCGGTGGTAGGCCCCCAGGAGCATCATGGCAAGCTTGGCCAGGTCAGCTGCTGTTGAAAACATTTGACCAGAGGGCCGGTACCAGCCCAAGTCATAGAGGGGTGCCGGTTCCCCATCCGTGTAGACACCTACAGCCATCTGGCTTTGAATGCCTGGGGTGATGTCAAAGCCTGTGTCCTCCATCCCCAAGCGATCCAGGATATTATCAGTAATCCAGCGCTGGTAGTCAATGCCAACCACCTTCTCTGCCAGCACGTGGGCCAACAGGGAGAAGGCCAGATTACTGTAGTGGCATCTGTAGAGAGAATCAAAATTCTCACCATGTAAAACAGGAAACAGCAACATTATGAAATTAAATGGTGACATTATTTACTCTCATTCTGCATTCTACTTGTCAGAAGACTGTAGGACTTTATATTTATTCACAAAATGCTACAAATGCCTTTTTATGTTTTTATGCATACTGGCTCCTCAATTTATGAACACAAGTGGGACTGGACTTCAGTCAGTACCTCAATTTGTTCATAAATTCAGTCTTTTTCACCACTAAAACACAATCAATAAAAGCTTAACAATATAACATCCCTCAATTTATTTGATTGATTAGGCCTGTAAAACCTAGGATGAAACTATAAGGAAAAACTATTAACTTGTTTATTTTTATTACTCTAAACAACATTAAATTAAATCTAAAATTAGTTTGTTATTTCTACAACCTCCCTATCAATCTCAACAGTTCATCCTATAAGCAGATGCAATGTTTTTCATCTTCTGGCCACTATCAGCTTTTTTTATGATCCACATAACAAACGGCAATGATACAGGGTTTGGTTCAGTAAAAGTCTTGGATAAAGCTATAATCTGTAAAAATACTTTAATGTTTTATTTGCACATTTTAAACACACACACACACACACACACACATTTTCAGAACCGCTTGTCCCGTACGGGGTCACGGGGAACCGGAGCCTACCCGGCAACACCATTTTAAACATTAAAATTAATTTCAAATAAAAGATGTTGTTTCCAAAAACTCCTGTGTAATGGTTGTTATTTACTTATTCAACCCATAAATTTGTGCAATGTTTATCATCTTGTCGCTGATGATGGACAATCACAAACAACTGATATGAAAGATAAACAGACATAAATTTTATAAAACATATTAATGAAGAAAATGCTATTAAAATGAATAATGTGGAACATGCTTGTACCTTTGAAAATTCATAACTTGAACATTTGTATGTCGAGGACCAAGTGTCTATTATTGAGTGCTTAACATGGCAATGGATTGCAGAACAGATCATTAGTGTAAAATAGTTTCTAGAAGAGCAAATGCACTGGATCTTACTTTGTACCAGGGTCCGCTATGAGGACATCATCCTGCAGGAGATTGATCGCTGTCTGAGTCTTTCCCTTCCAAAGCAGGTTAGTAGCCCTGAGCCCTCTTGGTAACCCTGAAAAAACCAAGAACCATAATTTCATTGTATGATTACCTTACAGACCCTATAGCATCTTTTCATTACATGAACTAAGAAACTGAGTGGGCTTCAGTCTTGCGAGACCACAAGATATTGCTGAATCTGAATTCTGAGGTTTTGAATTTAAGGAGGGGGGCACGGTGGCGCAGTGGCGCAGTGGGTTGGACCAGGTCCTACTCTCCAGTGGGTCTGGGGTTCGAGTCCCGCTTGGGGTGCCTTGCGGCGGACTGGCGTCCCGTCCTGGGTGTGTCCCCTCCCCCTCCGGCCTTACGCCCTGTGTTGCCGGGTTGGCTCCGGTTCCCCGTGACCCCGTCAGAGACAAGCGGTTCTGAAAATGTGTGTGTGTGTGTGCTGTGGGACAAAATGCCTGAATAATTAATTTCAGTGGATCAAGAATTAAATTTGAAATGCTTGGAAGCCAAAGGGTTTTGGGTAAGTGGGATATTGGAGAAAAAAGATGGTAAACAGTTAATAATAAACAGTTTATATTTCATATAGTCTATAATTGATGTGTAGCCCAACTATTCTCTACTGCCTCTTTTTCAGTCATTGCTCCGAATACTTTTTACTCTTATAACTCTGCTTAAAAATCATTAGGTAGGTAATATTGTTAGGCAATTAGGTAGGCAACATTGTTCACATATGGTTTATATTCACAGTGAATGTCTTCTAAACGTTGGGGATTGTGTCCCAAAAGACCACATCATAAGTGATCTTTAGTCATTATAAGTGATCTTTCATGTAACTGAAATTAGATGTTAACATGACTGCTATTCTTAGGGCCCAATGGAGCTGTAGGGTGACTCCTCCTGGTTTCACCACTCAATGGGACTGAGTAAATCATCCTAATCTGCTCAACTACTTGGGGTTCAAGACTCCGATCTTCACTGGTTCAAATCTTAAAAAAATCTCAGATGGCACTTTCCATTTTCAGTACAATGCATTCAGGTTAAATGTGAATGGATCTAAGGGCCCATAAAAATTCCAGTTAAAGGAATTTAATCTGTTTTATCAGACATAATATGGTCAGCCTGAAAGATGAGTGAATTATTACATGAACTAAATGGACATTTATGTGGGCAGCTGTGTTCCACTTCTTTCATTTGAATCTCAGTAACATACTTAAGCCCTTCCTGCTTATAAACAGAGAAGCTTGTTGCAGAAGATGCCTTCATACATGACTTTTAAAGTTGATTACTGTACTTGTCTATGAGAAGTTCTAAGATTCCCCACCTGGTGGTTTATTTTCCTGGGCAGATTCATATTAGTTTTGGGCACAAATCAGTGCACAAGTACAAAAAGGCACTTTGAACAGTATGAACACACCATCTGAGCTTCACAGGGAAGGTAGAAGGCAAAAATCCTGCATGAAAGTAAGTGAACACTGTAGATATAGTCATCATTATTGTGTGACATAGTAAACTTAGAAAATCTAAATGTTAAATCTTAAAATAAGCTCATCAATACAATAAATGATTGTTTTACACCCCTGATTCTACTTACTTACCTGGTGTAACCAATGCAACTTGGGCTTCACTTATTTTTACACCTGCACTACTTGTGTGTTTCTGCTACACACATGATTTCCTCAAAACAACATATGGAATTGGTCATTACACACCTATTATGTCACCTGAGAAAAACTGATTCTTACTAAATAATTTCATGGTAAAACTATGGGACACAAGGGGTTCACATGCTTCAATCAGTACTGTATTTGCAGTCAACAACTTGATCAATACGAACAATTGATTTCATTAGATTTCTTTCAGAGCTTGAAGAAACTCAAGCTGTTATTTTAGCAGCAGACAAACCATCAATACATGTACATTTATTTATTTTGCAGATGCTTTTCCCCCAAGTGGCTTCCAAGGAACTCTATATAGCATTATCAGCCCAAACACCTTACTCAGCAAGGTTACTTACACACTATGGGGGAACCTGAACAGCATGTCTTTGGACCATGGGAGGAAACCAGAGCACCTAGAGGAAACTCAGGCAGACATGGGGAGAACATGCAAACTCCACACAGACTGAGTGGGGATCAAACCTACATCCTCTTGCACCACCCAAGCACTGTGAGACAGCAGCGCTACTTGCTGTGCCACTGTGCCCAACATATAACATTATTATAATAAATCTGCTTAACAGCATAAACAAAAAGAAAACAAAGCAGTAGCTCATGACCACTATTACACTGTGTTAGCATTGTGTTTTGTGAAAACATCACAAAATGAAGAATCTTTCTCACCAGTGACCCTGATTTGTCTTTGTAGATGTGTGTCTATTTCCTCAGGGATACAGGACTGGGATTTTAATGTCTCATACTGGAGGACTTGAGCTAAACCTCGAGTGCAACTTCACCGGAATGAAATATTTACACTCTTCACACAGCGAAAAATGTTTTGAAGGAATTTAGTTACTGCTAAAGTGAAGCGCAGCAGATCCCCTTGAGGGATATAAACTTTGAAGAGTAGCATCTCCTTAGTTTCTGCCCCATAATTCTCTTTTCTTACCAGAAAGCTGGCTGGCCATCCGCCGCAGAGTTACAGATGAGGAACGGATCTGCACCTCCCCACTGTCCAAGAAGATCAGCCCATCAGTCACGTATTTCAGCTCAGAGTTTCGGGTCTTTCCCAGCGGGTTTTTGATTGTGAAGTTCTCCATGTACTTCTCCAGAGGGTCATCCAGGGAGCCCACCTTCCCTTCCTCCCACAGCTTGTAGAGCATCAGCGTGGGGAAGATCTTAGACAGGCTGGCAATCCTGCAAGGGTGTAAGGAAAGTCTTTGAGGTTCCCCAACATCGCACATAACTGAAATGTCGGCTAAACTATCTGCTTTCATTTCATACAGATTCTCGTTTCATCCTGGAGCTTCTGTGAAGCTCAGCAGAGATTTTTCTGTAAGAAGCCTGAGGATTACAAAATAGACACTTTTACGGGGTTTTTTAACATTTCACTGGTAAAGTTTAAAGATAGACTGTACAAAGGTGTCTTATTCTGTTCTCTTTGTGGAGAAACGTGCACACACACACACACACACACACACACACACACACACACACACAAATACTGTCATCTATGTCCTGACACAGAAGGCACTGGCCATTCAACAGCAATTAGAGTCACACAACACTGTGAGGACAGTGCTTTGGAGCCAAATGGCAGAATTAATTGAAACTATTAAAAACTTTTAAAAAGCCACTAGGCTGTATTTTTAGCTGTTCCGTGCTAAGATACGACTTGATCTGGATAAAGTCCCTTAGAGTCAGCTCACCTGGAGGCTAACCTGCTCTGCCCTGTGTTGTCTAATCACTGCCTCGCTACCAAGGTGGACTGAGTTAACCCTCACCTGTATATCGTGTACTCGTTGGGTGGGGTTGAGAGTGGGTCGCTCCCATTCCTTTTACCAAAGTTTCCTGTCCAAAGTACGGTGTCATTGAAAATGACAATGGCTGACAAAGCTGGGAGGCTTTTAGGGTTGATGCTACGGCGTAGAAGAGAGTCCACCTAGTTGGACAGAGACAATTCATGGATCAAGTGGTCTAAAGGGTTTCAAGCATTTTTATTGTTTAAGTTTCGTGTTCTGAGAACGAACAGCACACCTCGATGTCAAGGTAGAAATTCAGCATCCTGTGCACACTGCATTAGTACAAAAAATTTAAATACAGACGGTCACCGACTCATGATGGGGTTACGTTTTGATAAACCCATCGTAAGTCGAAAATGCATTTAATACACCTAACCTGCCGAACATCATAGTCTAACACGCGTGCGATGGCCTTTAAAGGCTTGTCGCCTTCATGCTGGGCAATTATGCTGAGTTTCTCCTCAAGAGTAATTGCCCTCCTCTTTTTCTTCCCACCAGTAGCAGGAGACACAGAGGGGCGTTTCATAGACATGATGGATACAAAAAAGACAAACGTAGATACGGGTGGGAGGGGTAATCTAAAAAAAGGCTGGCAACACAGAACCCTACAGTGTCAGTTGTATACACTAGAGACCGCGTGGCAGACTGGGAGATGCGGATTGCTGCTCAGCTACCCAGCATGACGAGAGAGTATTGTACCGCACGTCGCTAGCTCAAGAAAAAAATCTAAATTCAAAATTCAAATGCATATCACTATCACACCGTCGTAAAGTCAAAAAAATTATAAGTCTGACCATCATAACTCGGGGACCGTCCGGATATGAAAGATAACAAGTGTCCAAGCTGTAAGTACAATATATGAGTTACATACATATAGTACATGTTATGGGAATACAATATCAGCAAATAATTTAAATAACATGCACTGCTGCTTGAAAGTATGCGAAGCCCTTGTGTGCCTTAGTTTTACCACAAAACAGTCATTTAATGAGAATCAGTGTTTCTCATGTGACATAATAGGTGTGTAAAGAGAAATTCCATACGTTGCTTTAGAGGAAATCATGTGTGTAGTAGAAACACACAAGTAGTGCAGGTGTGAAAATAAGTGATGCCCAAGTTACATTGGTTATACCAGGTAGGTAAGTAGAATCAGGGGTGTAAATCGTAATGTTTTTCATTTTATGTTTATTTTAAGATTTAGATTTTATAACTATATTTTAATATTTTGCACAAGAATAATTACGATCGTTGTAGGGTTCACATACTTTTAGGGAGCACTATACGTAGATATTACAGATTTTGATGCTCATGCAACTGAAAGGTTCTTTTTCTTTTTCATTGCATCTATTGTACAATTTTGTAATGGAAAGAACTTGCTGTTTTTGATCTGGGTTATTGAAAAGTTTGTGACTTAGCTTAGGTAAGAAGAATCAGGTGTGTAAATCATAGCAATTTATTCATTTTATCAAGTTTATTTTAAGGTATATCATTTACATTTTATAACTGCATTTTAGTATTTAGAGGGGGGGTGCGATGGCGCAGCAGGTTTGGCCTGTGCCTGCTCTCTGGTGGGACTGGGGTTCGAGTCCTGCTTGGTGTGCCTTGCGACAGACTGGCGTCCTGTCCTGGGTGTGTCCCCTCCCCCTCCAGCCTTATGCCCTGTGTTGCTGGGTAGGTTCCGGCTCCTGCTCCCTGTGACCCGGCTTGGGGTAAGCAGTTTCAGTCAGTGTGTGTGTGTGTGTGTGTATGTGTGTATTTTAGTATTTATAGAAAAATGATGACCATCCTCATAGGGTTCACATACTTTCAAGTAGCAGTGTATGATACTAGGCTTCAGCACAAGAATACATTCAACCCTTTCCTGTCTTTTTGAATGATGCGTTACTGCCTTCTCATTTAAATTTAAGGCACTGACAGACAAAGAAACCGTCAAGGTCAAGTGTCTCATTGAGTTTATGTCTTCCACCATGCCGATCTCCTCAAGCGATCCAGTTCTGCAGCCTAGCTGCTTCACTTTGCCCTGAAAACTCCTGATTATGCAGCTGATGAGCTCTTTTATTGGACAGCATAGGGACACAAAAGACTTATTCAGGGCTCACCTTCTCAAGGGCCTCCTTGAGACTAGGGATAGGGTGCTCCAAGGACGTGGGTTCTGGAAAACGAGGGCACATTGTCTCCGATTTGGTATTTCCTCCTACACCTTCATCTGCCACAAGAAACAGACATGTGTTGTCAATTCATCCACACTAGTGAAGAAAATGACAGATAAAGAAAAATATTACCATTTCCTACATAATCAGTCTAATGTGATAAACATACTGTCATTTTTGTCCTTGATGTCATCAGTAACTGTATTACACTAAATCATTTTGATGGCAAAATTTTCATGAAGTTTTGCAAATGTCTTTTACACAGACCTGCTGGGGCAGAGTATATGGCAATAGACACATTTACACAGAAATTGCTTGAGAACAGTAACGATCGCAAACGATGAACCGAACCACATAGACCCTTCACAGTGAGCTTTATCAAAAACTGATATGGACCATACACAGCATAAACCATGTATTGTATACTGTGTAAGTACTGCTTTCACGTTCTTGGCAGCTCGAAAGACAAGTAACAGTGAATCAATAAAGCAATCAAATTTTCTTTACAAAAAATTTTATGGACTACGCCATGCCAGCTGTCTCACTGTGCCTGGGTTGTTCGGATGTAAGTTCAAATCTGACTCTGTCTGTGAGGATTTTGTATTTTATCCCTGTGATTGAATGAATTTCAAGAAAGTGCTCCGGTTTCCTCCCACAGTCGTAAAAACATGTATTCCAGGCTGATTCTAAATTGCTCATAGTGTGTTATTGAATGTAGTGTGGTTAATACTACCCTGTGATGGACTGTTGTCACGGCCAGGGTGTACCCTCATTAGCTTAGTACTCTGTGCTTTTAGGATAGGATCTGGACCACCGTGCCCATGACTTGGCCAAATGACAATGATACTGAACCGCTCTGCTTGTCTCATCCCATACAGGGTCGCGAGGAGCTGGAGCCTAACCCGGTAACACAGGGCGTAAGGCTGGAGGGGGAGGGGACACACCCAGGATGGGACACACCCAGGATGGGACACCAGTCTGTCACAAGACACCCCAAGCGAGACTTGAACCCCAGACCCAGCAGAGAGCAGGACCCAGCCCAACCCATTGCGCCACCACACCCCACCGTGATACTGCGTGAGTATAAAAAATTTTGATGAGCAAATTGCTACTAAGTGCTATACAACAAATTATCAAGAAAGAATCTAGAGTTCAGATGATGCTGGGTTGGCTTCAGAACATGCCCTGGGGACAAAGTAGACTTACATGACAATTTACAGGACAAATATGCTTAGAGGTAAAAATTAGAAGGCAATTTTAAAATAACCTCCCGCACAATGATCTCGACCTCAGGTGGCTCAGTCAGTCTCTTACAAAAACTGTGCTTGGCTGTGTTTAGTACATTAATCCCACCTAAAGCGAGAGTATAATTAGATCTAAAACCCTACCTCAGGTGACCACTGTAAACTGTGGACCAAGAGCACTTAGATTTCCTTTGATGCATTTTTACACCAAAACTGCATTCCAAACTGAAATTGGTGAGGAACATGAACCATTTAACCACCGGAAATCCTTTGCAGTAAAGGTGAAAGGAGGGCACCACCGCCCTCAAAAGATTAGGGTTTTAGTTGCATGTTGCAAGTCACTAGCATTGATTGTTTCATGCAATCCTTAACTATGCCTTCCGATATGCTAAGAGCACGACATGCTCGAGAACCTTTAAAGACCATTTCTTAAGCACTCTTCGCAATGCAGAACATCCTAGAGTTCTACCAGTCTACTATATCTACATCTGCAAATGAGGTTTCTTCAAAAAAAAAAAAAGATTTGAACCAACTCCTTGATAGATCTCAGGACATGCCTGCAACTGCCTTTTGTTATTTTGGGCAGCAAATGTCATCTGAGGTCACAAACACCGCCAGATACTTTCAGTACCACAGACATTCACTTTAATTTATTCAGCTCATTACCTCATTTTTTTCATTCCAATTTGTGTATTCCCTAAATGAAGACGCAGAGGGAAGAACGATCAATGTCCACTTTTCGAGGAAATTTAGAAATTAGCGGCACTTAGTTGATGACACTGAACCACATATTAATACTGGAGTAAAATGAGAAAGCCATCAATGTCCATGTGTTTTGCAGGCCGTGCAAATATAGCCGAAAGTGAAAGAACAATCAGAGTCCACAGTGTAAGAACAAATTGATCAGTGTTTTGATGCTTTTAGTATGGCACATGGTCATGAGTAAGTTGTTTTGTTACCATCAGTAGATTTATTTCATCTTAGAAAAAGTTGAAATCTAAAAATTCTAGTAAATAGACTATTCTGATGGACGACCAAGTGTTAACAAAGCTAAAGACACCAGTACCACGGATGAAGAGCAATAAGTTACTTTATGATGGCCTGACACCTATTTCTAGAGCTTTGCCATGAGCTTTTACATGACCGTGAACTCACACACACAATGGCTACAACTGCTTGTCCGAGCAGGAGCTTAACCCAGCAACACAGGGCACAAGGCCGGACGGGGAGGGGACACACCCAGGAGGGGACGCCAGTTCGCCACAAGGCACCCCAAGCAGGACTCAAACCCCAGACCCACCACACAGAGGGCACCTGCCAATCCCGCTGCACCACTGCATTCCCCACTGTGAACTCACTGAGTGTTTCAATTTATTTTTCCTGGAATTAATGTTTTTGGACCTCAATCATTCTTCCCTCTGCATCTTCAGATGTATTCCTCTGTGGATATCCGTGACTTAACCACACATGCATTGCCACAAATATGTGTAAGGAGAAGCTGAGAACTGCTGGCTCACCTGGTTCCACCTTCGGTAGCTGGTACTGCCAGAGGAAGCAGGCTGTCATGACTATGGATAGCAGCAGGAAAAAGATTAGGCCCAACTGGGTCCATTTTACCTTCATTGCGGTGGTGCTGCTGAAGTGGCTCACTGGTCCACCTCGGGCAGGCTGGGAGACACAAACAGTGCATCACTTAGAGTTCCATCATTTAATCTCAGAAAACTGGGTGATATCTTGTTTTTTGATTAAGTCTTCTTTTGTAAAAACTAACGTGCTACAGCAGCAAACCATTTTATTTAACTAATGGCAAAATAAATGGCCATATTCAACATATGAATGTGTGTCATCTGAGACTAGTGACCCAGGGACTCACATACAGAACTTTCACTGCATTGGAACATTTTAAAATACAGCTTTGTAATGCCTCATTTATATGCATATATATATACATACATACATATATATAGTATATATGAACTGAGTGGAAAGATGTGAAAAATTAGTCATGTATAAATATGTGGTACTTGTCATTGATGACACAAGTACAATAAAACACAATCTTGCAATTGTTATAATTAACTAAATTCATAAGGTAGGGTTAGAGACCACTGAAGTTAATATCTATTATTTATAATATTATTATAAACATTATATTATAATTATTATACTAGCAAAAATTTTCCAATTCATTTTCAAATTTTCTGTTTGCTGGGTTCTAGAACATAAACTTGTTTTGCTGCAGATATAAACTGCTGAACATCCATCCAGTCATCCTTAAAGCAATAATAATATGACCAAATATGACATAAATCCTCATTGTAAAAATAAAGGCTTACTTTTAAACATAATTTATTTATTAACTGCATATTGGATTGGTTTTTCTGTCAAGAAAACACAACGGGTGATTTAAATATAAATGGAATTCAGTAGTCCTCATACAAAAGTACAATCTGGACCTTGTTTGCCTGTCTGCTTTTCCATCTCAGTTTATAGCTCTAGCAGAGTTTATGGGAGCAATCATCAAAATCATTAATTTCCTAATTACAATAGTTTGTTAAAAACAAAGGTTTATTCAGTACAAGTTTTAAGGTGGTGCAGCTAACATCCAGATATGTAAGATAGTGCATTATTTTTACGCAGAAGTGAGCCATAACAGTTAACATCCCAATCATTGGTACTTACCACAAGCTTTGATGATTTCTCAGGAAAAAAAGCAAAACAATGTTTTTTAAAAATCCCACCAAGACCCAAACCCAGGTTACCACGGTTTATTCTGCAGCATTTTCACAGCTAAACTGGAACCTCCGAAAGGCCATATTTGGTACCCTGGCTGGGACGTGGAGAGCCGATCCCAGTTCAGCCCATGCATGGCTTAACACTCCCAACCGGTTTGCCCAGCTGCGCTGTAATCCCGACCGCCACTGCTCGCTGGACAACTCAATTTCCTCTCCTCCCGCTGCAGACCTCCACGTCATAATCCTTCAAGATTAAGGAGGCTAAAGCCTAAGAGAGTGGGGGGATTCTTAATCTGTAATCTGTGCAAATCGATTGGCAGTGGCCTTTCCATGGTCCTTTCCATCAGCAATGCAGCCTCTGTGGTCTCTCCCATACCTTGGCTTCTAAGTGAAGAGGAAACTCAACGCTTGAGTTTATGAAAGTGATATTAGGGTTGACATGTCGTGTCAAGTAATATTATTTATGTAGAGGAAAGTGTAGTATTTCATGTGACTTTGGTGGCAAGTGTGATTGCTAAGTGGAGCGTGAATAACACGGTGTTTCCCCTTCTCTAGTCTTTCCGTTGACCCTGGTATGTGCGCCCATGCAGCGCACGCCAACACATGTCGCTCAGCTAAGTATGGAAAGACATTGCTGGCTTTGTTGTGTTTGGTAAAAAGGTGTCTAACTGTGATCCGCTTCCCACTGCAGGGTTATTGTGTTATCGTGTCGTGTTAGGCCAAAGGGAGATCCTGGAGCTTTCACACAGATTATGATGGAGCGCTAGAAGCAAGTCAACTGTAAAGGCTAATAAAGTCAGGTGATCGTATCTATAAATAAACAGCACAAAGATATCCAGGTTAAGACAAAAACACTTGGCAGAAAGTCAGTAAGGTCAGAGGCGGCTGTTTCTACTTGAGTAGGGTCCAAGTCTTAGCAAGGTTCTTCAAGCACAAATTCCATAGGTGACTGTTGGTCCTTATTTTGTGACGAGCCGAATGCCATTGTATTTAAAAAAAGAAATAATGTAGTAACTGACTGTGTCAATCAACTACATGCGTTGTGCATTACAAACAATTAAGTTAATGGACACATCATACATATTGTCTTATGTCGTAGAAAAGCAGACCTGAATGATTAATTTTCTATTCTGTAAATCCGATGAAGGTATGCCACCATCTGTTAGCATTCAGAACTATTACTTAAACAGTTTCAGACTGAGAATGTGGTGCATATTGCCACGTATTTATTGACTCTGGCCCTTTAAAAAAGACAAAAGCAGATTTCACGTTTTCCTTTCCCAGTATCTTCGTAAATTCAAAAAATATTTAATTTTCTAAGGGGCGAGGGGGATATTGCCAACATTGCTTTTCAGCCGACATTTTAGTAAAAATTAAGTAACTCATTTCAATCCTAGCAAGAGCTGACAAAATTCACCGGAGAAGGGAAGTTCTAAAGAGCGGTTCACTCTGAAAGCAATCTGATCAATAATGAGGGTGAGGACAGTCACAGCAATGTGTGTTTATCCCCATTGCAGAACCTCCTGATACTGGTAGGACACAGACGCTACAGTATTAGAGATGCAGAGCTGGTGAGCACACACACACACACACACACACACACACACACACACACACACACACACACACACACACACACACAGAAAGAGCTGTGCACACAGTTGGAAATAATGAAACACAGCCGAATTATGGCAAACAATACTGAAAATTGCCCTCGCCCTTGTATAGGTGCAAACATTTCATAAACATTTATTCCTATGTCAGCAATAAATCTTGCACTGTTTAGTTCCAGCACTGGTCTGTTGTGAAGGAGAAAAATTAAGTGCAAACACAAAGTTGCTGTTCATATATACCTTCAGTGGCAAAGGCAGTTTGATTCTTGACTGCGGAGCTCGTCTGGTAGAAAGTTGTATGTAATTTGTAGTGTTTCATGCTCGTAACTAGAAAACAGAGACCTTGGTCTCTGAGACATTTCCCAGAGGAGCAGCTCTCTGCTTTACCTGCGTTTGGACGCCGTCCATAGATGTCTCCCGCAGGACTTTGCTTCCCGCTTTCCCCATGGCTTTGGTCAACGCTCTGGAAGGACAAAGGATAGTGAAGGGACAGCGCAGAATTCACCATCAAATTCGCCATATGGGAACTTCCGTGAAACGACCAGGAAATATCAAGCAACCTTATATGCTAGGAAAGCTGCTCTGGTCACGTGAGATATATGGTAAAAGACATGATGCTGGTAAAACACATCTGGAAGTTTGGGATTGTTTTAATTCAACTAGTTTTCACACAGTGGTTGTGTGGCGGTGCGGCAGGTTTAGCCGGTGCCTGCTGTAGGGTGCTTTAGAAAAAAACATCCACTGAAAAAAAATATAGAAATGTATTTCACTTGGTGGGGCGCAGTGGCACAGTGGGCTTGGCCGGGTCCTGCTCTCTAGGTGGGGCGGGAGGTTTGAGCCCTGCTTGGGGTACCTTGCAATGGACTGGCATCCCGCCCGGGGTGTGTCCCCTCCCCATTCAGGCTTGCGACCTCTGTTCCTGGGTAAGGTACCACGACCCCGCTTGGGACAAGCAGTTGTTGATGATGGATGGTTTTCACAGTGTTCACAGCTCTTTTCAAGATGATAAAGGGTGACAAAAGATCATGGGATGTGTCCGTTAAAGGTCCACATTGAACAGGATTTTAAGCAATTTTATATTACTTTTAACTTTTTGTGGCTCAAAGTTAATGCAAGTTAATACAAAATAATGTGTAATGTCTTCAACTGAAAGAGAACTTGAATGTGAAACAGTGCCAAAAAAAGTCTCAGGCTGTTCTATAAATTTTTTTCATGAACACATTGTATTCATCAGTATGATGAAAGAACTGTTAACAGCGGAACTGTTAGTTATCACTTATTTTGACAGTTGTATACAATAAACTCCAAATAGAGTGATAGATAGATGGAGAGACAGTGACATCAGCCACTGCTGTGGCATTACTGTTACAGCATGCATTTAAAAAATTGCATAAATCTGTAAAAGGGTTACATATGTCATGTTCCATTCCTCAGTGAAATACATTTATATATTTTTATTCAGGGGGGTGCGCTGGCACAGTTGCACAGTGCGTTGGACTGGGTCCCGCTCTCTGGTGGGTCTGGGGTTTGAGTGCTGCTTGGGGTGCCTTGCGATGGACTGGCATCCAGTCCTGGGTGTGTCCCCTCCCCCTTCAGCCTTACGCCTTGTGTTGCCGGGTTAGGCTCCGGCTCTGGCTATGGCTCCCTGCAACCCCGTATGGGACAAGCGGTTTCAGATGGTGTGTGTGTGTGTGTGTATTTTTATTCAGTGGATGTTTTTCTCTAAAGCAAGTGGTAATGTTAAATTACAGCAATTTGCCCATCTCTTCAACTGATTAGTTTTTATTGGAGCAGTTTACCATGCTCCAGGGTAAAATAGCCAGATAAAGGATTCCAAGCTGAGTGCTTTGAGTGTAAAGTGGCAACTCCAGCCGCAGTGCAACCCACTGTCCCAATTGACATCAACTGACTTAAACACATTAAAATTAAAAGCATTACTAATTATTTTTACCACTGATTTGATGACATCTGTTATTTTTTGAAATAACTCCAAAAGGTTTCCCATGTGACATTTTGTAAAACAGAAATACATTTTCGCTATATATGCAATTCCTGGCTTCGAGAAAGATGCTGTGAATCTTGAAATAATCATCCATTACTGAGCACAAGCAAGCAGGCCAATGCGGACACTAGGAGGTATAATGTTATATGCCAAGCTCTTTGTCCTTCATGTGTAGTTACAGTATACTTTGGCATTTGGCAAAATATATTCTATAAGAGGTGGAGCTGAAAGAAGAAAACTGAAAAAGGGCAATGAGCGTTTATGGGGACCGTTTTGGCTGTTGTTGCCTTTGAGGACCAAATATTTATAAAAGGGTTCGGTGTCTTCTTGACGTGCCAGAAAGAGCCTGACATCTTCAGTAAAGGAATTACTTCTCACTTTGTCACAGTCTTCAGTCAGATGGATTCTGCTCATTTAAAGCAGTGAGTCTCTAGACATGAGGTGGGAGGATAGTCTGCTTTGCCCGCCATCACTTTGTCATTGTCTGATAATGCTTTAAAGCTTCTTCTTTTTTCCAATGTGCATAGAAATGCTTTCATTCTGTTGGCCTCAAGGGGATCTTCATAAACAAATGATGATTGCGTAACGTTTATGCAACCAGTCTGTAGCACAACCTCGGCGGTGTCACGTTCGAGTTTAAAATCATCAGAGATTAACTGAAAACCTAAACCTACATTGTGGAGGCACCTGTAATCACATTTCCAGCAAATTAATCTGTCACTTTGAGTCTTGATACCAGGGTACAGTTTTAGGACTCAGTGTTTTTATGCTAAGACCTTTTATGAAATGTTTATTTTATACAAAGTAAAGATCAGTGGGCCAGGTGCTGCACCACGAAAATATTAATAACCGTAGCTCTGCGTTCTTAGTCTGGGGAAATCTGCAGGCTCTTAATAGATTGTGCTCTTTTGCTCTTCGTAGACAAACATTTGTTTATAATGGTTTTAAAAAACTGAAACTTCTAAAGTATTTTTAAGCTTTAAAATATATATACATACACACACACACTGTCTGAACTGCTTGTCCTACACAGGGAGCCAGAGCCTAACCTGACAACACAGGGCGTAAGGCCGGAGGGGGAGGGGACACACCCAGGACGGGACACCAGTCCGTCACAAGGCACCCCAAGCGAGACTCGAACCCAAGACCCAGCGGACAGCGAGACCCAGTCCAACCCACCGCGTCACCAAATCCCCAGCTCTAAAATAATCCATGCAAATAGTCCATTTCTGAACATGTCTTATTCTACTGTCATGCCTAACATTAATATACGGTTACTGTTAGATGTGAAAGAGCTTAACATTCATCACTGTGTAATCAGAAGTTCTTTACATGTTTTACTCTCCGGTGTATGGTGCTTCTTCACTTTTCTTCATCACTTGAGTTTTTCACTTTTCACTGATTGCCAACAGAATGTTAAAAATAATACTGAATCTGATATTTTGTACAAACAGTGAGCATCATAAAATCTGATATGTATGTCTTCCTTTTTCTGCAGTACTTCATCTCAACCAGAAACTGGGAAGAAATCTCTGAAAATCCATCAACTGGTAAACCACTGGACAACTTCCAGGGTGATTATTTTGTCAGAAGCCATAAATTAATGTAAAGAATCTCTGTGTCTGTGTTCTAGAACATGCAGTTTGCCATTTTGCAATCACTGCGCAGTTATTTTGAATTACAGTAATGAGACTTTCTGCTGACGGCAGGGTCAGGTCAAAGCGATTTTTCTGCGTATTCAAAAAAGCTCATTCTCTGGCTGTACAGCACATCTGCTGGATGGAAAACATTTTTTTTTTAAGATAATGCAGTTCGAACATTGGTAAAATGCCTCGCTGTCAAGCGGTTTCAAACAAGCAAAAAATATCTTGCAGAACTGAAGACCTTCCTATGAATCCTCAAGAATCAGCATTTTTTATGTCTAAAAAGTCTGCATTAAGGCACTACATTGTGGTTCTCTTAGGTGTCTAACACATGTCTACTGAATAAACTATTCAGACATGCATAACTAAAGTCATGTTGTTGTTAGATCACCTAGACCACCCTGGCTGAAAAAAATAGCTCAGGGCATCTAACTGTTATGACCGAAAATGTCTCTGCAGTGCTGATATTAAACAATTATCGAAATTTTAATTTCATTCCATAGCCATGTCTCGACAGCGCACGCAGGGCCTTCCAGAACACCTTTCCCGTGACTCACCGAAACGTCCTGGTCGCCAGTTTGAAACGCTTTTTGCAGGACTAGAGGTATCCAAAGTGCTCGTTCTTCCCTCTCCCGATGTGGGACTGCGGTGGCCTGACAGATGTTGATGGCGGCCGGGAATAAATCCTCAGAGAGCCTCACTGGGATCTGGGATTATCTGCTGATTCTGCTGCAGTGACATCTGCCAGGGCTGGGGCAAGAGGTGGTTTGGCAGTGGGAGGATGCATGCATTCTCGGTCACTTTCTAGAACCTGCTTCCAGAACCCGTCATGTGGGAAAGTAAAAAGTTCACCTAAGTGGGACAACCAGGCTTCAACACTTCTACACATTGAACTGCTTTAATGGGTTGCTTTAGCCACGACTTTTACCTGAAACAGGAACATTGCAATTATGGCCACACATTTCAGGCGGCAGCATGATGTCGCAGTGAGCCATTTTTCCCAAGAAATGGTGTATAACAGCGAAACTCAATGACTGCGTCCCATCCTGCACACTACTGACCCCAAATGCTACAGTATGTGGTGTATGAGACGTAAGAACATTTATTAAACATTAATAAATGATCCGAAATTCACGGGATGTTAAAATGCCGACGCTTAACTCTTTTCTTCTCTGCCTCCTATTATCTTATTATGACAAAATTTTCTTGATTTCAGGTCATTGCTGTTTTTGTCAGCAATTGCAGCATCCATAGCTCCTTCTTATCACAACTTTCGGGTTATTCTCCACACACATTTTATCTGTCATTTCATACCTCTTCCTTAAACCATACATGTACATGATGCCGTGGCACTAGTCCACTGGCCGAATAGCTGGAAACAACTCACAGCTGACATACACATTCTCCTCATCTTCCAGTTTACATTTACATTACATTTATTTATTTAGTAGATGCTTCTCTCCAAAGTGACTTAACAATGAACTCTATGTAGTGTTATGAGCCCGCACACCTTATTCACCGCAGTGACTTGTGCTGCTAGATACACTACTTACACTGGGTCACTCATCCACACATCTATGGAACACACACACTCTTTCTGTCACTCACACTAGGGGTGAAACTGAACAGCATGTCTTTGAAGTGTGGGAAGAAACCAGAGAGCCCAAAGACTTACACTGCTAGATACACTACTTACACTGGGTCACTCGTCCACACATCTGTGGAACACACTCTCTGTGTCACTCACACTCTCTGGGATTTCAGTTGATTTCAGATTAATCAGCAAAATCATTCTAGACCCCTCACATCCAGGCCACTTCCTCTTCGAACCCTTGCCATCTGGCCGGCGCTACAGAGCACTGTGCACCAGGACAGCCAGGCATAAGAAAAGTTTCTTTCCTCAGGCCATCTACCTCATGAACACCTAAATCTCTCCCCTAGAGAGTAAACCGTGCAATACATAATGCTATTTATATTTATAACTATTTATCACATTTCTCTTACACTCCCTTGCATTTGTATCTAGTGACTATTTTTGTATATTGGGTACTTTATATTTTTAAATATTTTTTATCCCTTGCTCACATACTCTATCTTCTCATCTGTGTCTTGTCACTGTCATTCTGTCTGTGCTGTGGTAGTTCCTGTCACCAAGACAAATTCCTTGTATGTGCGAACATACTTGGCAATAAAGCTCGTTCTGATTCTGATTCTGATTATTTTGCTGTTGTAAATGGAAATGAAGAAGAGATGGATTTAAAACGCAGTCTCTCAGGCTACAAGCTGCCATAGAACACAGTGTATAGGCCAAAGCCCTGAATGGATGGGTCATCCCCAGAATGTAATAACAATTCATGATGGTGCAAAATGTTATTTATAGGTTTAAAATGGGGAGAAGACAACTAATGGACTGTTCTGCATGGGAAAGGTTTCAATTAATCAGAAGGAATTTTGCCCAATGAATAATGCGCTTTTTGGCTGCCCACAGAAGAGGATGGGGCAAAATCAAATTGCTACTATTGCTGTCAGAATGGAAAGAACCATTAGCTTGAAGGAGCCAGTTAATATTCTGATTGTCCTGTTTTTAAACCTGAACCCATAAAGTTTGCAGAAAAAAACTAAATGGGAACAGCAGGCTTCAAAACACAGAAATGGCCCCATTTATCTGCAGTGTGTCTCAAACTAGACCTCAAATAGTTAGATAGCAATAGTTACACTGTGCTAGGAGGGTAAGGTACAGTAAGTGCCATCGTGTCAAATACGACTCGTGGAGATCCCTGGTATAGTTTTCATGGTGAGGAAGGGTAGAGGAGTGGTTCACCATTGCCTTCTCCCATACGTGTTTTTGGACTGCGTGAAGAAATCTATGTGACACTGGAGAAAACCTCACATAGAACTGAGCTGGATTCAAACCCCTGTCCAAAAGCACAGCCCAGGCACTGTGGGGGGCACCACTGTTACCCTCGGAAAGGTGCTGCACTGAGAACATGTCCAGAACTCAGGGTCATGTGAAATGCTTCTTGAACATCCTATGACCGAGATCGGAGTTCTCTTGAACGGACGATGTAGTCTACGTTACATTAATTACTCTAGAGTGGCCTTTTACAACTTCTGTCATTATTCCAGTTTTAGACTGAAACTGAATTAAGCTTCAGGAAGTCTTTAGTGAATCAGTCCACCTACAGCCCGAACTTTCAGCTCTCCTTTCAACAATGTCACTGTGGTATGCAATAAGGGCCAGAAGCAGGGAAGTGGGTAGAATCTTCCGGAAGATGTATCTCTGAGTGTTTTCAATTAAACGATATTCTGGGCCTCATCTTAAAAAAAATCTTTAATTTTTGCAGGAAACTGGTAATAGCGAGTTTTAATTGTTCAGATTTTGGTAACATTCTTTCTTTCATTTATTATTGTTAACCACTTGTTTGAGCAGCATCGTGGCGATTCAGAACCTGTTATGAAAAGCACAGAGGAATGAGGCCAAGGACATCCTGGATGGAGCAGCAGTCCATTGCAGGGCAGTCACACACTCTCATTTACGCATACACACAAACAAAAGGCAATTCTGAACCATCTATTCACCTAAACGCATCTTTTTTGGACTCTGGAAGGAAACCAGGAGAACATACAAGCTCTGCACAAAAGATGGACCCAGATTGATTGTGAAAGACCCCAAAAATACTAGACTGCGGTTCAGTGTGGTGGGGAGGAGGACCCGTGAGAAAAAACAGGTAGGCTGCAAGAGGCTCCAGCAAGAACTTTCAGCAGTGACAGATATATGGAAGGATTACTTTGTAAGGGTGTGAATCACGGCAAAGCATGGTGAATCCACTTGCACCGTGAGCCGGTGGTCAATACGGCCCTGGGGCAGAAGGCAGGATTTACTCAGTGAAAGGCCCCTCCCCTGGCTGAATAATGAGGACCAAATGCTCCCACTTAAGGGCCCATCACAAGACTATAAAAGCAGATGGCCTGAGGGCTTAATAAAATAAAATTAGATAAAATACATAAATAAATACACACACACACACATTTTCAGAACCGCTTGTCCCATACGGGGTCACAGGGAACCGGAGCCTACCCGGTAACACAGGGCGTAAGGCCGGAGGGGGAGGGGACACACCCAGGACGGGACGCCAGTCCGTCGCAAGGCACCCCAAGCGGGACTCGAACCCCAGACCCACCGGAGAGTAGGACTGGGGCCCAACCCACTGCGCCACCGCACCCTCTCCATAAATAAATAAATAAATAAAAACGAAAACAAAAAAACAACATCCCCCACACCCCCCTGTTATCCTGTGCCTGAATTCTGCCCATATGGCTACTGCTGTATGCCAACAATTAATGTCTATATTTTGCAAGAAATGTTTTTTTTTTTTGTTTTTTTTTTTGCTTTCCCTGTTTGCAAGAATCTAATAATGTATTTTGATGCAATGAAACCTTCTGGTGGACCTGTTGTATTGGCTGTAGCTATACTGTATGTTAACTGAGGACCATTATCTCATTCTCTCCATGAGCGAGGGAATAAGTTGGGTTTTATGTTTCGACTGTGGCCTGAGTGCTGATTTCACTGAGAGGTCGTACAGATGGGACCAGTTGAGCCCGAGAGCTCCTCAATAGGTTCTTCATTAATCGGGTATGAAGGTTAAAGGATATAGATTAACCAACTTGGAATGAGAATAGAATGTACTGGAAAGAAGTGCCTTAACTGGCCTGATTCTGTCCAGGGCCGGGAAGAACTTAGAATACAACGTGTTATGCTCAGTTTTTGGGAACTTCCTCGGTTTGGTTTCGTAACGCAATAATTGTTCTGATATTGAGCGTTTTCCCAGAGGTCATGGCAGGCTGCGCAAACAAGAAACATTAAACTATTGCCCTTGTCTCATCTTGGACATCGCAATTTCAGCTGAATGAGCTGTGAGAACTGGATGACCTACTGACTCCAGAAGGCAACAAATGGCTGTGACTTGGGGGCGAAGATGAAGTACCCAAGTGCTCCAGAGTGCCACCTACTGGCAGTGAGTTTGGGGGGGGGGGCTGTTAACAGACATTTCTGGATTGATTATGTTTTTACTCCAGTCAACTACCTTATTGGTGTAACTATCAGTATGATTAGCGTTTATGTAAACCTCTAAATATGTAAAGTTTTAACTGCAGGCATTAGAATGAAAAAGCTTTTTTCCATTTTATTATTCAGTGCAACTTTCAGACTTATTGATTATTTTTTTTTGCAAATTTTTTACTATCAACACCTTTGGACGATTCGAGGATGACGGAGGCTGAATTATGCCTTTTTTTTCTTTGAATTTTACACAACCCCTCTTTGTTAGTAGAATGCAAAATAAATAGGAACGGGAAATATAGGAGAATATAGGAACAGCTGCCAGCTGCCCTGTGTCCCCTGCCAAACATGTTGTGGTGCAGCCAAACAGATACTGAACTTGGGTACAACTTGGGAACAGCTTTTACCCCACTGCTCTAAGAGTATACAACACTAACCAATGTGCTACCTTTAGTAACTAGAGTTGGACTGCTCCACCCAAGCACATTGGTGAATAACACTTGTCACTTTAAGCATTCGCATTCTCATTCTCTCGTTCTGAGTTCTCTGACTGTCAACTGGCATTATTGTTACTACTGTTACCATTATTTATTGCTATTGCTGTTGCCCTACTCACTGTCATTGTCACTGTTTCGTTTGTGCAGTGTTTCTAATGTCTTTGTCCACAGTCTGCGGAGAAGCATTCAGGAGGATTTTCATGATACATGGACATGGTACTTGTATCTATGACAATAAACTTGAAATTTGAAGAGTGTGTAAAAAATCATGGGAATAGTGAGCAACAACAACAATGTGAAAACTGAAATACCGCCATTAGATGGAGCCCAAGGTCTTCTGTTATTTCCTGGTCATTTTTCTGGGTCTCCAATGTATGAGCTCCCAAAGTGCAGAAACCTGTCCAAGGATTCAGCACACAGGACATTTTACAAGCTGTTTGTACTGGAACTCATGGTAAAGAATGCTATTTTAAAGTCAAAATGTTTACTGAAGCATGCAGGTATTCAGTGTGAGGTCTGAATGGGTTCTGCGGTTGTTTGAACATCCCCATGGCTGACGTACTCGATGAGGAATGTATGCACGCTCAACCCTTGTTAAGCAGCGGTGTGTGGTTGTGCCAGAGCTATTGCATTGGTCAACAGAACGCATTGTTGACATTTTCCTTCTCTGTTTTTTGTTCAACTTCAATTCCGTCTCACTGAGCTGGCTCCTTGCTCGCGCCTTACGGCCGTGCTCGGACTGTTTAATTTGGCATTTTCAAACAGATTCCGTCATGTTCCGTGCCAACTGTTGCCACCCACAACATTTTTGCCTGCCCCAGACACAATATTTGCAATCAAACGGGATTGTGGGAACAGCTAAGACGTAGCTTCAAAGTTTGTGACTTGCCTTCGGACCAAATCCTCTGTGAAAGAATGTCGGAAAATTCCTGTGTACCGGGCCTGAAATATGTGAGTACAACCAATCAATTTTTCTTATCAGTAATTTCACAATTCCTCTACTAGGCTTTTGAAATTCCAGGAAATAAGGCCTGCAATTTTTTTTTTTTCCCAAACTTTATTTTGTACCAGAAAAATTAAAACGCTCCAATGTTCCAAATCACAGACACAAAAAAGCACACCCAAACAACATATCATTAAAACATTTCTCATCTTTCTTTTAGTCCTTCGAATGCTCACAAAAGAAAATGGCTTAATCTCCCAGTACACAAAGTTTATTTTCAACTAGCATATTTGTCTGTGGATCACCACAAGTGAAGCATTACAGAGTTGTGGAACAACATGTAATTTTCCCAGAATGCCACACATAAATCATAGGATTTAGAAGTTTTTTTTTTTTTTAGAAATAAACTATTTGCTCTGGCACTCCAGTTCCAACATCTCCAAGAGGAGCTGGCTATAACCTGAATAAGATATAGACTTGCGCCTCCTGTTACGAGCATAATTGGGACTGGAAGTCCTGCTGTAACTTAATAATACCCTACCTTTAATTCCTCAATCTACTGACAGGTTAAGTTCTGTTAAAAAACATCAGATGAAGCCATAATGAATTAAAAATGTGCCTTAAGACTTATATTTTGGCAAAAAACTTGTATAGTGCAGATTATAGAAAGTTTTTTTTATTAACTTGAATGAACGTTAAAGTTAGACCTACTGTAAAATAACTGGAAAAAAATCGACAATGTCCTACGTGGTGTGTTCATGCTTTATGCAAAATGGTGTAATGTTGGCACAGAGCATCACGCACCACAGGAGAACGAAAAAGTGGAGTAGAGAAAAGAGGGGGTTGCAATTCGCAGTGTAATAGAGGATCATATGGAGAGAACATATTAAAAAGTGTTTCACCTTAAAATGCTGATTCTGTGTCTCATGGTAAACCTTAGTAAAACTGGCCAAAGCTGCCAATCTGGAAGCAACAGATGTGTTACATAAATGTTTGTCAGCACCTAGTTGCCTTAATTTTCCAATAATAATAGACATGTCTCTGTATTTATTTCCTGGGTAATTTTTATAAAAGCCTTTGATATAGATATGATAAATAAGAATTATGCCGAATGAAACTGGTTCTGCTCAACTCTGAAATGCTGCACTCCTTACCCCACAACGCTGAGAGTGCCATCTGAATTTCTATTCTGACGGTTTTCTTCCTGCCAACAAATGACAGCTAATGGAAGCATACTTTTGTTCCT
Organism: Scleropages formosus; assembly: GCF_900964775.1. Taxonomy (NCBI): domain Eukaryota; kingdom Metazoa; phylum Chordata; class Actinopteri; order Osteoglossiformes; family Osteoglossidae; genus Scleropages; species Scleropages formosus. The sequence goes on from NC_041827.1 coordinate 3,038,375, forward strand.
CAGCAGACAATTATTAAAAATAGAATGGTAAAGAAGATGTATTTAAAAACAAATACACTGGGAGGTGTTATTTTGTTTATCATCTTCAAGGGTGTTATATATGCTACCATATCTTGAAAAATGTGTGTATTTCAGATATTTGTAATGAGATGTGTTTTATGTGTAATTTGTTTACGTTGTGAAATGGGTAAGGTCTCAGGATCTGAGAACTTTGGTAAGAAAAACTCAAAACATCTCAATGATATTTGCATGGCTGTCTTTTGGCCTTTCTTCGTTCAGCCCCCGGTATTGACTCTTGATTCCTTCATTAACAATTTTTCATGCACAAGCAGCTGTACACCACGCACCCTGTGGCTTTCACTTGACCCAGTCTAGGTCGTATCCCCAACCGTGTGTTTTCCATGACAGCCATGTTCTGCATGTTCTTAACTTGTTTGGTTGTCACGTAGCTCCCATTGCACATGAAAGCTTGAGGCACCCATCTGCTATGGCTCTGCTTTTTATGTATTGTGTGTGAACCGCCTCCTCCTGTTTAAATCTTCATTCAGTCATTGGTTTTAGTGCACCTTGCTTAGCTTGTTTTTGCTACAGCACTATTGTTGCAATTTGTATAGTGACCAGGATTAGGATCATTTACATTTACATTTACATGTATTCATTCAGCAGACTCTTGTCTCCAAAGTGATGTACATCTCATAGAAAATACTTTGTGTTCATTACATTAGCAGAAAGAGAGACATAGTTGCAGATGTGTGACTCTTAAGTACAGTTTGCTTCTTTTCACCATATGAACCAATGTTCCTCACACAAGTAGCTGTATAAAACTCAGAATTTCAACGATTCCTGATCACCTTCCTCCTTTTTTTTGAGATACACAAACATTTACGTTGCATTACAGGAGTAGCTGCGTAAAGTCCTATACGGGAAGGATCTTAAATTTATAGTGCATGAACATTTACACCTCACACGGACTTAAGAGATCATGGTAGAAGTGAGTCTGGAAAAGGTGAGTTTTAATATCCTTTTTTAAATGTGGACAGAGATTCAGCAGTTTTGAGTGAGAGGGGGAGGTGGTCCTACCACAAGGGAGCCAGAACTGAGAACCTCCGCGCTTTACCTTTCATGGGACCACCAAGTGGGCAGAAGTAGAAGAGTGTAGCGGATGATCAAGTCTTGTAGATATCTGGGAGCAGTTCTATTGATGCCTTTGTAGGCCATAACCGGGGTCTTGAATTTGATCCACGTAGCTATAGGAAGCCAGTGCAGAGAAACAAGTGGAGGAGATACATGCAAACACTACGGCAAGTCAAACATAACTGGTGCAGCAGCAGCGTTCTGTATGAGCTGTAGAGGATTGATGGCTGTAGCGGGAAGGCTACACAGGAGACAGTTGTGCAAAGCAGTTATGCTTTGACCAAGTCGTGCTTCCTCCAATTAAGAAGCATAGCTAAAATGCGGCGATTCCTTTGTAGACGGGATTCTGAGAAACTGCTTCATGCTTTTGTTTCCAGCAGGCTGGATTACTGTAATGCTTTATTGTCGGGTTGTCCGTACCAGACTGTATCCAGGCTACAGTTGGTACAAAATGCTGCTGCGAGAATTGTTACTAGAACTAGGAAGTATGACCATATAACACCGGTACTTAAATCCTTGCATTGGCTCCCGGTCTCTTATAGAGTTGATTATAAAATCCTACTTTTGACCTATAAGGCAATACATGGCATTGCTCCGGCTTTGTGAGATCATTAATCTTTATATCCCAGGACGATATCTCCGTTCACTAGATGCAGGTTACCTTAAAATACCTGTGATCAATAAGACCTCAGTAGGGGGTTCGTGCCTTTAGTTATAGAGCACCTAAACTGTGGAACAGTCTACCAGTTACTGTCAGAAATGCCCCGTCTATTTCTGTTTTCAAATCCCGACTTAAGACTTATATGTTCACTCAGGCATTACACCTCATAATGTAATTCAACCTGCCTTGGTTGTTTATTTTATCACCTTTACAAAAATGCATTTTAAATTTACTTAAGTAACAAATTACTAACTCTGTCCCATCTTCTCGTTGAGCACTACCTCGCTACATAAGACCTGAGGAGGCTGGCCAGTGGTGACAGACGAATCCCATGCTGTCAGAGGATAATGTCCATCTGCCGTGACGATCGAGACATTCCATGCCGAGTCGGGGATCCAAGATGCCATTCACCAACATTATAATTACTTGTTAAACACTGGCTTACAAATTGTTATGTTCTAGAATGCCCAGGAGGGGTGGGCAACCACTGGCCCGTGGACCCCCAGAGGTTTTTTTCTCACTCAGCTTTCAGTTGGGAGTTTTTGTTCCTTTCCCCGGTGGCCAGTAGGCATACTTATAGCTCTATGATAAGTTCTTCATTATGGTAGACATTAGTTGACTGTCTTCTCTGTTTGTATCTGTTTTTCTTGCCTTATGTCTGTGTTAAAGCGCTCTGTGTCACTGCGTGAGAAGAGTGCTCTATAAAAAATAAAATAAATAAATATAAATAAATAAAGTTGTAATATCCAGACAGGATGCCACCATGGAGAGTCAGTTGTGAGGTAAGGACGGATCCTACGGATGTTATGCAGGATGTATCTGCAGGTCTGGGTTGTGGCTTCGATGTGCTGAGAGAAAGACAGACTTGAGTCAATCGTCACTCCCACACTCTTAGCCGAGGAGGTAGGCAATATTGAGGGAGTTGTCCAGTTTGATCGAGAAATCATGACAGGAGGACAGGCCAGCTGGGAGGTGTAGAATCTTGGTTTTGGAGAGGTTGAGTTGGAGGTGGTGATCAGACATCCATGCAGAGATGTCTGACAGACAAGCAGTGATGTGCGCAGAAATGTCTGATGCTCCATGTGGAATACATGAAATATATTGTGTTTTTGTGACCACATGTTTGTCTCAGGTTTGGAGAAATTTCATTTAACATGAAATAGTTTATCTTCTTACATGAGTATCGTCAACCTTCAGTTAGCGAAGTACAAAATATTAAATATTAAGGCATGGGAATCATCAAACAAGACTTTTACAATAAATATGACATTTGAAGTGTAACAGTTATCACGCAAAAACGAGTTCAAAGAAATTGGTCACTTTTGTATTGCGGTTACAAGAACATCAGTTTTATCTTAGTTTCCTTTCCCTTGTCTGCTCTGTGCATCATAGAGCAAAATAAAGAGGCAAAGGAACTGAATATAACATTAAAACTGGAGTGTATTTGAAAACTTGGGAAGTCATGTGATTCAAAGTCAACATTTACTAGAAAAGTAACGTATCATAAGTCATCATTACATGCATGGCGTGTCTTTGTAATATTTAATGATGGGTTGAAATGAAGCAGGGCTACATTTCACTGGATCATCTTATGTCTGTGGCTGCCTGATGTCATCTGGGCGGAATCCGTCTCGTTTTTATGGGATACTAGTCGATCTGAACGTTACCGCTGGGTGTTTCTGGCAGAGCCTGTGCAGCGATAGCCACAGACGGGACGAGAGGAATTCTAGAGCTCCCGGGTTGTGTGCAAACCACACGCCGAGTGCCACCGAGTCCAAACAGCCTGCCCTGTGTCTTATTTACGAAGGCTTCCTCTGCTCCTGTTCAGGTTGGCACTGTAAAAGAACACGTTTTAGGGATTTGCTTGGGAAGAAGTAGAAGGCAAAAAAACAGAGGGCTGGAATCTGGAAACTTAACGGTTGCTTTATCCGCAGTTGCGTATGACATGAGCGCAGGAATGAGAGAGCTGTCAGGCCAGTCCCACACAGTCATACAAATGCATAGCCTTTCTCTAATATACATCACAGGGCATCCTGGTGTTCACAGAGAATTCTGAATGTAAAAGACTTCCTGCAAATAAAAAACATATGCACATATTAGCTGTCCTGCAGCTCTTCAGCTGGAAGTCTTTGCATGAGGATATGTCAAATTCTGTGTACAGCGTGCTGTTTAAGCCTTCGTGATCTTGTTAGTTTCTGTCAGTTTCCCCTCCGTATCATATTGATTAGACTATTGTATTGATTTATGTCAGGTCTCTGCTGAAGTATGGCATTTTTTTCCATGGTGGAATGATGGGTCATGTTTTGTTGGATCCAGATAAAACAGGTCACACTGTCAAAGGCGAAATGGGAAATCTGACCTTATTCATCTAAACAAACCTGGGTTCAAAGGGTCACACTTCACCAGCCCACGACACTGCTGTCGCACCCTTGGCATGGCATAACTTAGTTCTGTGCTGTCGACATGGCAACACTGTCTCCTCCTCAGTCGCCCTGGACTATTCTCACATTCAGCAAGGCTGGCGGCCTGCGGGGACAGTGATCAATGCATAACAAAATACACATGGCCTCCATAATCTATGGTGTTATTTTTAAAACGAATTTATTCCTTATTCATGTGAAAATCTTGAACAGCAATTTGCCATGGTTTCATTTCATAGAACTTGCATACTGATAACCCTTGACTTGATTAACTACATTTTTAGAAATGGTAACACTATCAAAAAAGGTGAGAAATAATTGAATTTTGAATTGAATGGATTACTTTGCGGGAGACTATAGGAAACTCTGGGGGATTCTTTCGAAGCACATTTGCAACTTTTAGGGCTCTGACATGTGTTTAATGATGTTCATGGAACCTGAATTTTCAAAAGGATGTTTTGTACGAGGGGGTGCGGCGACGCGGCGATTTGGGCAGGGCCTGCTATGTGGCAGGTCTGGGGTTCAAGTCTTGCTGTGGACTGGCCGTCCTGTCTGAGATCTGGCTCCTCTCCCTCCAGCCTTGCACCCTGTGTTGTCGGGTTGGGCTCTAGTTCACTGGGACAAGCGATTGTAGACATTGTGTGTGTTTTGTACAGCTGTGCCTTCACCATCTCCAAACCCTGGTCTGTAGTCGATTTTTCCAAGTCTCCAAAATTTCATGAAATGGAAACAATTTGCATATTGTTGTGTCAAGTAGTTCTCCTTGTTTCACACAATTCTTACCATAAATGTATCTAACACAAATCCTGACTGCAGGTGTTAGGAGATAGCCGGTGCTTATGGTTCAACTCAAGACCTCTAGTGCAACTCAACCCACCATTATTATTATTGAAGGTAAAGTTCACTTCAGTACATTTAATTTTTATGGACTACCTTTCTGAACAGGTTGCCTTCAACTGATCCATAAAATGAAGGCAAACATTCAACATGACATATAAGTAAATCTAAATAACAATGGTATGAGGGTTCAAGACTAACTGGATTCTTACCCCTTCAGTACATGATGCTATTTCACAAACCAGCAGGAAATTACTACCACATTTTTGTATTCTCTCAATTTCTAAAAGAAGGCACTGTTAAGGGCAGGGTTTTGTAACCAAAAACAGTTTGACCCTAGCTCTGGCCGTGATTTTCAGCGAACTTGGGTAAGGAAGGCAGGGGTGTAATAACGATGTTGTGAAAGTACAAAAAGCCAAATAAGAACCAGTTTACTCCATACTGATGTTAGTAATGGTTACTTAAATAAGGAAGCTTATGCTGTAAAATGAGTACAAAAAGAATTCCAAAGGATTTTGACAATTTCAGTGAGCCTAAGGTCTTCATGTTCAAAAGCAATCTTGAACGGAAAAATCCACAGCTGTTACTTGTCCTCATTGCTCAACCAAGTGCTGTCATCATTGTGCCTGTCCACATGCTCCCACTGAGAGTCGTCTTGCCCCCACTGTAAGAATAGAATGATAATGAATGTGATTAATGGATTGAACGAGTCTCTCATCTGCAATGGTAACTCAGACACTTACCTGTAGGGCATGACAAAGACCTAACAAGACAAGAAGAAATTATCCAAAACCCCTTTTAAAGTTTTTTGCTGCTATGCTACTGTGTGCATATAACTGGAAGATGAATTCAGCGTCACAGGTCGTTCTTGACTTATGACAAACTGCATTTCGCAATGGCTGTCCCATCAGTTTCACTCAGATAACCCTCGACTTATGCAAATAGACCGTTCTTCAACCCCTTATGTAAGTCAGATTCCTCCTCCTCCGCCAGAGGGTAGCCTACCAAAGGCATTTGTTGCAAACACACACAATGCCCATAACTGCTTGTCCCGGGGCAAACCGGAGCCTAGCCCAGGGTGCAGGGCTGGAGGAGGAGGGGGAGGGGACACACCTTGGACAGGGCACCAGTCTACTGCAAGGCACCCCAAGCAGGACTTGAACCCCACACTTGCCACACAGCAAGCCCCACCCACTGCACCACCACACCCCCTGCTGCAAACACAGCTATAAAAAATTTACACAATATAATTCTCTAGTAAATGTCAGACATTAAATGTCTGTCATATTATTATTGTTGTTTTCATGCTAGCTCTTTTATACATGCAGCATCCTTCACTATCGTATTCACAGTCGATACGGCTAAACCTAGTTCCCTTGCGATAGACGATAATCTTTGTCCACCTTCATACTTCCTTATTATGTTCAATTTCATCTCCAAATTGATTGCTGTACGCTTGTGAGACGGTTCTCATTTTTCTTCAAGTGCATGTTTACCACAAGGCATTGTAAATAATGAAAAGGGTAGAAAATGTGTGAAAAAAGCACTACACTAACGTGACGAGATGCGTTCACGGCTCGAAAAGTGGAAACTGGGAAGATGCAGCTTCCTGCCTTGTCTGGCTACGCCGACTTGGACTTAACATATTTCAGATGTCTTACATAAGTGCTCTCCATAAATAATGTGTATGCCAGAAATTTTTTGCGTAAATCCGGATTTACGTAAGTCAAATTAACTAAAGTAAAGGGGTGTCTATTATTTTTGAATCTCGGCATCAGGTCATTATGTCTACAGACAACCTTCCCATGTGCTGTATGCTAACTGGCAACACTGCACAGACATTTTTTTTTCAATATTATAAGCTACACAAATGAGCAGTACAATACCAGAGTAATGGCTGAATAAAGGTTGTGTCTGGGGATGCTTTCGGAGTTATGATGCGTGAACAGTTACACCATAGACGATCTGAAGAGCTCTTGGGTGAAGTGGATCTGTAAAAGGTGGGTTTTCAGACCATTCTTGAAAAGAGACTGCAGTTCTGAGTGACAGGGGAAGGTCATTCCATCACAAAGGACCCAGAACCGAGAACCTCCGAGCTTTGCCTTTCGTGCACGGGACCACCAAGCGAACAGAAGTAGATGAGTGAAGGGGTATGGCTGGGGTGTACCGGTTGATCAAGTTTTGCATACAGAACATGTCTATTGTCATTCCATTTAAGTTATTTTTTTACAATGGCTAGCAAGCAAAAATGTGAGTATGCTGGTAGTGTAAAACGTGAAAAACTGAAATAAAATAGGTTTATAAATCAAAGTAAAATTAGCAGTGCAACATGAATATGTGACGCTTTATATTGTTGGACCACGCTAGATTCAGATGAGGCGAAGAAGGACACACAGATACTGTTCAGTATGGACATTTATTAAAACACTAGAGCACAGCAAAAGATACTGACACAACACAGGAAAATAATGCTCTCTGTCTAAGGACCTGCATTCCTTAAGGCTCTGTAGTTCAAGGCAGCCTTTCTAGCCTGCTTAGTGCCTCTTAGTCTTTCCTGTCTCCTCAGACCGGCCAACACGCTCACCCTCTTTTATTCCCTGTGAGTCTCCATAGCGGTTGACGACTAATTCAAATTTTACCCACAATTCTCAACTATTTACAATAAACCCATTTTCTAGCTGAGTCATAACACCCCCCACTAACCCGGATTGTTACAATAAGACTCCCCAGTAACGCGGGTCATTACATTATTATTATGTATTAATATTTTTTAGCATGAATAATGTATGAAATTAGTTAAAATATAAGGAAGATCTATTATAAAATGTAGCATTCATTAACTGTTACATTACCATTAAGTTGTCAGAGCGGAACCCCTTTAAAGTCAAGGACTGCTTCTATGTCTATTGATTAACAGAATTTCTGCAGTCATATATTGGTTTTCCACACCACAAAAAATAAGTAAAATGATGTATGCATTTCAGTGAATCAGTGAATCCATAGACAATGGTATTATAATTGATGATCAAAAAGCATATGGTTCGGTTGTTCTCCCCATTCCTATGTTCTCCGAGCAGTTGAGTAAAACCAAATACCCCATTAAGTGCATTTTGCTTTCTGCTTGCTTGGACCTTTGTTCCGATCCCCTGAGCAGGAGTAGTTGCGGACAGTGAACCTGAGCAGACCAGTAAGTGCACTTTTAGCTCAGAGCGACTCAGTAACTTTAACGGACCCAGTGTTTCTAAACAAAAGGAATTGAAGGGCTTTGTTGACAAAATTGCAGGAACACTCACTGAGTTTAAACGGCATAAATAAATATTCTGAAATTTCCGTTGTTTTTTATTTTGCATTGCAAAATGTGGCAGGAAAGCTTTTTCTTGTTAAGTGATCTAAAAAAGAAGAGCCTAAAGTAAGAAATACTTGGTTCAAATGTGTCCAAAATGTAAAATAATTTCTTTTTTAGGTAATCGAAGAATTCTTAAAAGCAATGCATTATGTGTCTGTTTTTAAATGGCTTTTCGCAGGTTTTGGCAAACACAGAATGGCCTGTAAGATAAATTCATCCTTACTGAAATGTTTAATTACAATCAGAAGACTCATATCCTAATTTTAACAAATGCGAAAATCCTGGGTGGTGACATTTGGTTAAAATGTCCTCAAGAGCTTCCTAATCACACTGTAGCTACATTTGCAGACATCTTTGCCTTGACAGAACAGCAGTCATTCTAGTTCTACACTAGACTTAGACCGACTGTGCATTCTGGTGACCACAGTAGCTACATTTTGTACCTTGGCTTAGAGTCGACTGCAGGGCTCATATACCTGCTATCAAGTTAGATTGTTGAGCTCCCATTCGGGTACTTTTGGACAAAAGAAGTGGAAGTGGGGTGCTGAGATTGCTGAAAACTACACATACGTGAGTGTGAAAGCATTTATGTACAGTACACTACACATGACTGATAGCTCTGGGTGGCCAGGGTTTGATCCAGTGCCTTTATTCAAAGAAACAAACTAAATATATATTATGCTTATCATTTTGAAGTTTTTCGGAAATGCTTTTGCTGAATTACTTCAAAAAGCTTGATATCAAAAAAAAATTTTTACATTTTGAAAAAAACAAAAATCCTACTTTCATCCACACATGGACTTCTGTACCTAGTATAATACTATATTCAATTAGAAATATTTTTGTTTTAGTTTTGATATGAAAATATGAAGCTGTGTGGGTCTTCGGCACTAAATCCTCTTCTTATTCGTTTGTATGAGCATTTTTATATCCCAACCATTTAGAAAACACATTACTTTCCTTTGTTTCATATATTCAGCAATGCTAAATGAGAGGTGAAAAAGAGGTCGGTCTCAGCAGAGCACGACTTAAGAAGTTATGAAAAATGTTTCCCTATATGTGAGTCGTGGTTATTTAATAATTAATCTTTCTTAAGCTATGTTTTATAGTAACAGCTATTGCTTTTGCTATCTTAATTTTTTGAACACAATATTTTATTTACACTCCTAACCAGGCCAGATCTTTTTACAGTTATAAGTCAAAAATACATTAATCCTTATAACTATGTCCTGAGCGTCTTTCCTTAGACTTGATAAATTATAAATAATACACACACACATTTTCAGAACCGTTTGTCCCATACGGGGTCGCGGGGAACCAGAGCCAACCCGGTAACACAAGGCGCAAGGCCGGAGGGGGAGGGGACACACCCAGGATGGGATGCCAGTCCGTCGCAAGGCACCCCAAGTGGGACTCGAACCCCAGACCCACCGGAGAGCAGGACTGTGGTCCAACCCACTGCACCACCGCACCCCCTCCTTAGAAATAATATTATATATAAATTGTGAAGTTTACTTTTCTGTTGTCCCTTGAATTACCTTAGATGAAAGAAAGGGCTCAAACAATCTGTTTATTGTACTCGCATTAGTAATGAAATTTCTTAGTTTTACTGTTAAAATTCATTGTTTTTCCTCTCACTATGATTCCCACATTTCTATGACTGGCAGGTCTGTGTGCATTAGCAAAGTACAAGTTCAACTGAAATGGAAAATTTGTGGGAAAGCGAATGAAATTTGATTAAAACAAATAGAAGGTGACCCTAAGAGTGGGTACAGTGAGGAGGGCGGCAGGCTGGGGTGGTGCTGTGACAGATCACACATGATTGTTTTCACCTCACTTTCACAGTAAGAACACCCGGCCTCAGTGAGACGTGTTGTTTCCCGCCAGAGCAGCCCCCGCCACATGGGTTTGTCAGACTTGGTGCCCCTGCTGAAAGCGACAGCTTGTTGACAGCCATCGATTTCCCGTCAGCAGCTTCTCTGCATGCTGGCAGAGAGAGGTAGAAGGCAGGGCAGCCTGAAAACAGCCGACGCAGCCTCTGACTGGGTGGGCTAAGGCACATGTAACCTCGGATGAGCCTGGGCGTTCTCTGTTGGTTAGCACTTTGTTTTTTTTTCTTTTTTTATGTAGCATTTCGTCCCAGGGAGCAATTACAACAGTACAGCTGGTAGTGCAGTGGTTGGAGCTGCTGCCTTTGGACCCAAAAGGTCAGAAGTTCAGAGCCCACCTCCAGCTGTTGTACCCTTGAGTAAGGTTGCTGCACCATCGTGTCAAACCTGACCCATAGCGACCACCCGCATGGTTTCCATGGCAAGGGGGGAACCGAAGTGGTTTTCTAATGCCTTCTTCTGTATGTTGGGGGGCACACACAGGGAGAAACAAGAAACGCCACCCACCCTGAGCTGGACTCAAACCCTACACCTGCCAAACAACAAGGTACCACTGAAACCTGCTGTGCCACCACATCCCTCTTGAACAAGGTACTTACCCTGAATTGCTCCATTAAAGTTATCCAGCTGTATAAATGGGTAAATAACTATAAGTAGCTCAACACTGTAAGTTCCTTTGGAGAAAAGCATCAACTAAGGGAATCAATGTAAATGTAATGGAATTGCACTATATCTGTCTGTCTTTCTCCTGATGGGAGATGTTCTGTAGGATGGCCTTGCTGTCCATCCATATTCACACAGAAACCTTTTAACAAACCCATTCCAAACTCAGAGGTGGCAACGTGACATTAAATTGTTGTCGCTGCTCAGCATTGCGGGGGTATTTTTAAAAGCCTCTACTGTCACTACAGTCATCATTCCGATGCCAAAGTACATAAAATTTAGATTAGGCTCATAAAGGTTTAGTTCTCCTGGAGGAGTAAATCCAACAAACTTAATACACACTGTATGAGCTTTTGCAGTGTCACACATTGTTATACCCAGCTGAATACCTGCTCCGTTTGCTTGCAAACATGAACATCCTGCATTTCGGCATGTGGGATCCCCCGAGATTCTGAAAGATACATGAGATGGGCTGTTTATGCGGCAACAGATGTCATCTCAGGTCTCGGAACTCCTGACGCTAATCAGTGCAGCTTGACTCTCATTGACACGAGGTTTATCATTGCCCAATTAGCCGCAAGGATATCGAATGTCGTTTGACACGGGCTTATCCAGCATTAATCATTTATCCCCTGAGCACAGAATTAGCATTGTAAAAAACTAGGGCACAAAGAAACAAAAAATCTCCGAAACTCGCTTGGAAGGAGATGATTCTTGTCAGCCTCATAAGAAGTATGCAGATGAAGGTGGTCCAAGAGTGTCTTTTCCTAAGTTAGCACATCGCTAAAACTGTCTGCATCAATATCTTTTGTTTCTTGCTCTTTTTTGCTGTGATGAGTTTTTCCAGTTCCCTCTAGATCATCAGGCGCACGGTTGTTAGGTCACAGAGCCCACAAACGTCAGCAATGCTCTGGTCATGTGAAGGTCAGCCAGAAGGTTGCTGTTGGATTTGCATGCTATTGGAGATGTTGTGAGGTGTGCGTCGCTTCGGAGAAAAACGTCTGCTAAATGAATGAATGTAAATGTACTGGTTACTGTGTTTTGTAAAATGTATTTTACAAGGTTATGTGTAACCTTTGTGATTCGTGATAAATTCGTAGTAATGAGAATCACCTCTTGACTGCCTTCTGCCAAGGAAAGCTAAGTGTTTGGGGTCTGTAGGGCTTCACCGAGCTACACGTGATGTCTGCTCTCATTCACAGGTGGGCTGGTTCCTAACCCAAAACTGGAGACAGTGAGCAACAGGGAGGAAATGGCACCCCTAACCCTCTCTGCCTCATTTCCCTGCCAGTGGCCTGGGCTTCAGCACGATGGAGTTGAGCTTGGTGGGTGAGGGCTCTTCTCGGCCTCCCAGATCGCTGTCTGTTTTCCAGGCTGGTCCTCTGAGGAGGAGCATGCTCATGTTCCAGATATTAAATTACTCATGAAATATCTGCCTGGCCTCCCAGATCCATGGCGGTTCTTTCAGAACACTCCACTTAGCCCCGGAAACGTCTCAGAGAGCAGGCTCATGTCACCTCTCCTTGCAAGGTCAATTTTTTCAATTTAGAGCAGCGGCGATGGAGGGCCAGACGCATTTCAGCTCACATCAGCATCAAAGCCCACTTTCCGGGCCTCCTGTGGGGGCTTCTCCTTCTCCTGGCCTGCTTAACCCTTCTTTCAACCCCATCAGGTTTTAGGAGTCTGGATTCTTTAGAATAAGGCATCCAGGAAGGTGAATTTGACAAGTTTCTGAAAAAAAAGGAAAAGGAAAACACACACACGCATTATTCAGTTGTTGACACCAGAAAATACCAATATCGCCAATGTTCTCAGGTGATTTATTATGGTCTGGTTTTATGATGTTCAATGTAAGCAAAAGTAACAAGGGAGGAATGGAAGAATTAAAGTGGTCTGCTGGCTCGCTTGTCCTGGCAGCATTTCCCAAAGACACACACACACATGCACACACACACACACACACACACACACACACACACACACACACACCCCAACACATACAATTACAGACAAGCAAGACACCTTTGGGAGGTGGGAAGATGCTGGACCATCTGGCAAACAAACTTACATGAATATGGAATAGAACAGAAATGAAAATGAGGACTTTGGCTGCCTGCGGCAACAGCAGCAATAACAACAATGCCACCTTTCAATGCGCCTTGTTCCTTATGAAATGTGACTCGTATACAAAAAAGGACAGAAATACTGCGGGAACTGCAGAAGCTTCCTAGATCTCACCAGGATTAGGTGCCCTGCTCTGTTAATCCATACATTAAAGTTGGACCTTTATGCTTAGATTTATTCAATTTAGTTGTTATTTAGTTCTATTTATAAAGGAGCATGGACTTTTTTAATCCCCTAACGCTGCATCTGAACAGCACTCATGAAAATGAAATTACCCTCACGTTTCAAATGAGATTCGTCTTGCAGCTGTGTGTGGTTCATTCGAAAGTTAATTTGGTTACCCACAATCTACAGGGTAAAGGTTTTCCTCATACAGTAGGCTGCTTTGTGTGGGGAAAGAGGAAAATTGTTTTCTCTACGGTAAACAGTAATGTGTTTTGGAGGATGGGATGAGTGTATCATGAGACAGAGTGTCAGTCACTCATCGTTCTCTGTCACTCTTTGTTTACACTGTGCACCATCGTAACCTCCGACCCGCAAGTCCCACATCGAAGAATCAGACATCTCACATGTGCTGATGGCCAACAGCTCTGTTCTCTTTCAGCAAGTGCTTCTACTGTGCCTCTCTAGCCCTGTCAAAAGCTATTTGGGGGGTGAAGGTGAGAATCCAGTCACCCGTGGATATTACCAGCCCACTCATGAAATTCCCAGCCGAGGGCTCAGCTCTCTGTTGGAAGCAGAGTACTTTTTTGGGGTACTGTGACTTAAAGAAATCTGGAAAATGTATATTGTGGCATGCAGCACCATGGGTTTGAATGGGGCAAAGAAAAATGAACAGGCAGTGTTCATCTTACACACATTTTATTTGAATACTGACACACAAAGAATTAACACTGTGGGTCCAAGAACACTGTTCCCTCAAGAAGCTGCACTTCAAGCCAGTCTTCACCAGTCTGCTTAATACCTCCAGGCTCTCTCTTCCCACTCCCAAACACAGTCACCCCATCATTTTCCCCATAAGTGCCCCCAGTGGTTGAACATCTTATTTACAAGTTACCCACAATGCATCTATTTACAATAAATGCATTCCCTGCGGGGGTGCGGTGGCGCAGTGGGTTGGACTGGGTCCTGCTCTCCGGTGGGTCTGGGGTTCGAGTCCCGCTTGGGGTGCCTTGCGACGGACTGGCATCCCATCCTGGGTGTGTCCCCTCCCCCTCCGGCCTTACGCCCTGTGTTGCCGGGTTGGCTCCGGTTCCCTGCGATCCCGTATGGGACATGCGGCTCGGAAAATGTGTGTGTGTCTGTGTGCATTCCCTGCTTGAACTCGCAGTAACACAGCGCGTTACAATATTTTGTTTTGTCACAAAAGAAAAAATGCACTGATTTGGGGTGAAAAATACCATTTGCACTTGAAATGGATTGTTCTGTAAAATATATAGCTTGTATAAATTTGATTTATGTAAAATAACATCTCCTGAGTATTTTTAAGTTCTTGTTTTTGTTTATTGCTTTTTCTTGGGGTCTGAGATATTCCAACCAAAAACAGAAAGAGTTACTTCATTAATTTTCCTTTCCTTTCCTTTTAATTGTCCTAACCCTAAGGAGGAAGCATGTTTCCTGTCTCACAGAGACGCTGGACTGAATTGCAGCTGTCACATCCACGCCCACAACTTAACCGACAGCACCTGACTCTGGTCCAGCACCTGACTAACGGCTCACCCTTTGAAAGACCCTCCTCAGCTCCCATACCTTTGCGGAATCTCATCAGAGACAACCGCCCTCCCTCGTGATGTCCAGTGCACACTCAGCACTTGTTCTTCGTTCTCGTCTTCTGGTTTTTGTCCCTTCGCTTTGTTTCCCGACGACGTCCATGGATCTTCGTTCAAACGCCGACCGTCGACTGACCGACCTTTCGCTTCGTCCCAACCTCATCCATGGATAATCGCTCTAACTCCGATTGCCGATCGACCGACCATTTGCCTGTCCCCGACTCCAAGAACTTGCCTTATCCCCTGAATTCAGACAAACGACTCGGCACTTGGGTCCTGCCGTCCCGGTTCTCTCGGCCCCGCATGACAGCATCAGTATTCAATAAAGAAATTTAGCAGTTTTTCGGCAAATAGATGCCACTTCAGTTCAGTCACAAGCTTCTTGCCTTTTATGAACCATCCAATAACCAAACTTTAATGCATGCTTCATGGCAGTTCCTTATATATGTAAGAGGCAACCTAGTACATTGCAGATAGCCATAAACTCCGTTTATTGACATATAGCATTACATGAAGTTAAAAGGCTGTTTTTCACTCTTTTGCAGGAGAGAGTTATGGCTGAAACGCGAGGGAGGCTCTCTGGGGTTTGCAACAGACACTCACTTCCACTGCTGAGTCACAGTTATTTGGAGCAGTATTTCTGCAATGCTATAACAGTACAGAATGTATGGCCCATTAGGCACTGAAAGATCTTCATGGTTCCAGCGGAACCAAGAGGAAAATTAGCTGTTTGTTTACAGACAACGGAAAAAAACTCAGCAAAAAAAATGCAGTAGTATCAAGAATGTAATAAATTCAAAAAAGAGCATACCATTCAGGAGTAATAGGGACTGGCACCAAACATAAGTGAAATAGCTGTGCTCTTTCATGGAATGCAAGTTGGGAGCCTTCAGTGCATCTTTTCTTGTGCAGCAAACAGTATAGAATGTTCATCTAGACAGCACAGCGGCACTGTGACAAGTGCTGCTGTCTCACAGTACTTGGGTGGTGCAAAAGGATGTGGGTTCAATCCCTGCTCAGTTTGTATGGAGTTAGAATGTTCTCTGTATGGGTTTCCTCTGGGTGCTCTGGTTTCCTCTCACAGTTCAAAGGTAGACTGTTCAGGTGAATTGGTGACTCAAACCCAT
This sequence comes from Scleropages formosus, assembly GCF_900964775.1. NCBI lineage: Eukaryota > Metazoa > Chordata > Actinopteri > Osteoglossiformes > Osteoglossidae > Scleropages > Scleropages formosus. Next base: position 3,054,345 of record NC_041827.1, read on the forward strand.
AGTGTGTGAATGACAGAGAAAAAGTGTGTTTGACAGGTGTATGGATGAGTGACCCATTGTAAGTGGTGTATCTTGCAGTGTAAGTCACCTTGGCGAATAAGGTGTGTGGGCTGACAACACTACATAGAGTTCATTGGAAGTCACTTTGGAGAAAAGTGTCTGCTAAATGAGTAAAAGTTCTAGTTGGGGTATGTGTATGATAGTGAATTTTTTTTTGTAGAGCACTCTTCTCAGAGCACTGAACAAAGGCATAGGACACATCATTGGCTATATGATAAATTACTACAATATTCTATAATGTTCACAGAGTATTTGATCTTTTGTGAGGTCTATTGACTTAAACTGAAACAAAGCAGATGCTCCCATTGTAACTTGACTGACTAAATGTTTTTTCAAGGACTGAAACACACCAATTCCCATATTAATGTCTTTGGGCCTTAGGTTTTTATATCTTACAAGGGAATGAGAAGAATGGTGTGGTAAAGCATTTAGGAGTCAGAGAGGTCTTGAAAGTACTACGTCAGAGCAGGGCTGCAGGATCAGGGTCATTTAGGGTGACTGTCTTCAGCTCCGCATTTGTTTTTCTTGATCAACCTCTATGTTGTGAGATGTTGTCTTCTGATGGCCGTAGTCACACCACAACATCCCTTCTTCCGTCACAAACTGACATGTCACACCTAGTCATTTATAAGTTCATTTCAAAACTGTGTCTGATCAGCTCCATCCTGGTAGAAAGGTGTGATGTGGCTCAACACGTCCTCCTCCTCCTTCTCCTCCTCGGCACACGTCACCCTGCACGCCCTCAGGGGAGACCGCGACCACAGAAAGGAACAGGCGCCACGCTCAGACAGCCAGGAAACGACTTCCCAGTTTTGTACTGAAGTTGCAGCAAATTGAAACACAAACCAGGCTGCCAAAAAGACAGACTGCGAAGGGCACACTGCTCCATCTGTCACTGTCCCGTTCAGCTGGAGAAAACCCTTTTGGTTTGATAAGGAATCTCGCAGTATTTTCGCAGACTATGTTTAAATCACAGCATAGGGCACATGAACGTTTCATCACAGCGTGTGTCTGGAGAGCCTGTACTACTAGTATGGTAAATTAACCTCCATTAATATCAACCAAGGGGGTGCGATGGCGCAGTGGGTTTGGTTGGGTCCTGCTACCTGGTGGGTCTGGGGTTTGAATCCCGCTTGGTGTGCCTTGTGATAGACTGGTGTCCCGTCCTGGGTATGTCCCCTCCCCCTCCGGTCTTATGCCCTGTGTTGCCGGGTTAGGTTCCGGCTTGCTGTGACCCCACTTGGGTCAAGCGGCCTTTGCCTGTGTGTGTGTGTGTGTGTGATGTTGACCAGCAGGGAGGATTCATTTCCAGAATGGATGGATCTGACCCGGAGGGGACCGTCAATGAAGAAAAGCCCGAATTCTTCCAGTTAGAGATCACATGCCATTTTTTAGCTGTCTGCAATGCCCACTCCATGTGTCTTCCAGTTATGTTGTGGATTTGGGAATCTGAAATATGGCCACACTGTCTCAGCCCATTTCATGCCATACCAAGTAACTGGTATGATGGGGAGAATTTCTGTGTCTCTGCATCTCTCCAGATCCCTCTGCGGTTCTCCGACGCACCCGAAGCCCATGATGGTGACTGGCTGCAGCCAGCAGTCTGGTCTGCCCTGATTGTCTCCGCATTCCCAACAGTGCATATTTTTGTGAACTCCATCAGCTTGAAGAAAATCATCCTCAACCACCCCCTCACTATTAAATATCGAGAACTTCCTTAAAGTCCAACACATTGTTTTGCAGAAATGTCATATCTATTTTGATTTATATCTCGCGTGCTGTGTATGATATAACATTTCAGTTGAGCTTTTGTGCGAACACACACATAAGTAGTGATGTACCTTCTAGGTCACCAGAATCATTGCTTCAGTAAGCCTGAGAATACTCCCCCCACCACAGTGACACCACCACACTTTACCATAGGCAGATCCTCCTGCCCCACTGGTGTCTAATGTGTTGTTGCATTACCTATTACCCTGTTTCCATAGGCAGTGACTTTTGGGAAGACTATTACCCCCTCTCTTTTACCTCTGGGTTCACATAAGTATGCAAATCTCTCTGGCAACGATGACATCACACGATAAATTTCTTAAGTTTCACCCACATTGTTAAAGTTGACTTGCAGACCTTGTACTGTGGTTCTTGCAAACTCTGCATGCTTTAATAATAACTGCTTTGTAGACATATTTGTCCAAAAGGTCTATATCATTTATCTCACAGGTTTGCTGAAGTGTTGTTTAGGTTTCATTAATTTATGACTTTGGGAATTTCAGTGGGGCATGTGTCAGGTTAAGTTACGTATCTTGCACCTTCCTGGAATTATAAATGGCAGCCTTTTGCTCACAGCCCAGGACCTTTACCTCTACTCTGCCTGCTGCTGCACAGCATTCTTGTTTTTTTCTTCCAAAATACAAAGGTCAAAAGTATCATTGTGATGGTCATGTCTGCTGCTTGGGAGTTTCCACCTTAAAAGCACATATTCTTCTATTTGATGCTGTTTTCTGTCTTTACGTTTCGCCCACCGCAGAGATAAGACCAAGTGGAAACCAGATTTACGGTTTAATTTATGACCTGCAAGTCCAGCCAGATTAGACGTGATTGGATTGTTGGCGACACGTGTGACCTACAATCTGTGCTCCTCTTGTATTGGCAGGCGAGAGGGTCAGCGATCTCCCTGGGCAAAGGTTTCCATGGGAACGACCTCTGGATCCTCCAGCGTGCAGCTTTCCGCAGCTTTGGCTTGTCTTTAGTTCCTTTATGTCAGCCCCATATTCTTCTGCTCCAATTCCTCACTCCACTCATCTAAGCTCTTGCTTCCCTGTCCCTCACCCAACGTTGTTGTGCTGGACTGACTGTTCCGCTCTGCTCCGTGTCTTTTCATTTCATTTACACAGCCAGCTATATGCTTCAATTAATCTTCCTCCCTACGTGGTGGGACACAAGCTGCAGGTGCAAATGCCACCTTGTATCCCCTCAGCTTAGCTATACTGGATAACATACCTTATGAATGAGTAACAGGTTAAAGACTCATGCAGGTAACTTGGTGGTTTAGAGCTGCTTTCTTTGGAGTTGAATGACGGATTGTCAAACGCCATCTCCTGCTCTAGTGTCCTGCAGCAAGGTACTTACCCTGAATTGCTCCAGTAAAAATTGTCCAGTGTCATGGTCCTAAAGCCTCTCTGAAGGGTTGTAACCCACTGATGATGCAGCTGGGGTTAGTGCCCTCCGTGCTGGAGTTCAGGAATTGTCCACAGTGGCTTTCTCCAATGGAGTCCTTACTATGCATACATGCATATTTTTGGCATTCACATTATATAACTATTATCTATTTCATAGAATCAAATAATTAAAAAACACGCTCATTTATTGAAAGAAATAGTATTTGTGCTGTTTACAAATTTCAGTGTAAAAGTATTGTGTTTTACTGAAAATACTTGCACCATTATTTTGTAAAATTATAAAAGAACAATATTTTTTTTTGGTGCGGTGGCGCAGTGGGTTGGACCACAGTCCTGCTGTCCGGTAGGTCTGGGGTTTGAGTCCCGCTTGGGGTGCCTTGCGACGGACTGGCGTCCCGTCCTGGGTGTGTCCCCTCTCCCTCTGGCCTTACGCCCTGTGTTGCCGGGTAGGCTCCGGTTCCCCGCGACCTCGTATGGGACAATATTTTTTTTCTTCATTGGTTTTACTTTAGGTCAAAACAAAAGCAACATTAGAAACAATTTAAAAAAATCTGAGTCATTTATCAACAAGATCCAGAAATGGCACTGAGCATATTTGTGAAAGAACAGAGAGAAAGAACACACTGCTTTCAGCTGAATATTGGTTTTCCATTGCCACTCTGTGGAAGTCTGCATTAGACCTTCAGCTTCCGCTATTCATTTGATTCTGATACTGACTGAGTTCCCACTACTGATGTCTATGTCCCGATAAAGGTTTCCAGTCGAACAAATGTCTGATTGATCTTGTACAATTTGTGTTTCTGCTTCAGGTCCCACCACAATCATGTTAAGGAGTGGAATAACCCAACACAGTAAGTCTATGTTCTCAACTCCCTACATACTGTATAACAGTATGAGGCTGATAAGCAAAGTTTTCAAAAAGCTGGTCCAGCCCACTTCATTGGAAATGTCCCAAACTATTTGGAAAGCAGGGGGGCGCGGTGGCACAGCAGGTTTGGCCTGTGCCTGCTCTCTGGTGGGTCTGGGGTTTGAGTGCTGCTTGGGGTGCCTCGCGATGGACTGGCGTTCTGTCCTGGGTCTGTCCCCTCCCCTCTCTGGCCTTGCGCTCTTGTTGCCAGGTTAGGCTCCGGCTCACTGCGACCCCACTTGGGTCAAGCGGCCTCAGTCAATGTGTGTGTGTGTTTGGAAAGCAGTCCCCTTGGTCTAGGTTACAATTAGCCCTGTCGTTCCTGGTAAAATCTGTTAATGGTGATCATGTGAGTATGGCAGTGTGCCATGGAGCATTAGAATAAGAGTAGGTATCAAAATGAAACTTGGTAGTATAGCGGTCATAACTGCTGCCTTGGGACCCAAAGATCACAGCTTCAAATTTCACCTCTGGTTGTAGTACCCTTGAGCAAGGTACTTACCCTAAAAAAATTGCTCAAATGAAATTACCCAGCTGTATAAATGGGTAAATAATTTGAGGCAGATGAACATTGTAAATTGCTTTGGAAAAAGTGCCAGCTACATGAATAAATATAAATAATATAGTCTGCTTAGCTGGGGGGTGTGGTGTTGCAGTGGGTTGGACCAGGTCCTGCTCTCTGGTGGGTTTAAGTCCCCCTTGGGGTGCCTTGCGATGGACTGGTGTCCCATCCTGCGTGTGTCCCCTCCCCCTCCAGCCTTTTGCCCTGTGCTGGCAGGTTAGGCTCCGGCTCCCCGTGACCCTGTATGGGACAAGCGGTTCAGACAGTGTGTGTGTGTGTGTGTGTGTGTGTACTCTGCTTAACGATGCTTGCTTCCTTTAATGAAATTTTTTTTAAATGTGGTATTGATTAGTTTCAGGAGAGCCTTGCTGAACATTCAGTGTGACAAAGCTCGCCATGCTTGTACCTCCTCTAACTCCTTTATGCTTCACGAGTTGGCAGTTTATGTAGTAATACCTAGTGTGCACATACCTACTACTGTAATGCAGCCCCTTGCAGAAATATTCACACCTCTCGAAAGTTAGCACCAATTTTCTGGTTTGGAAAAGACACATAGAAATGTTCTCCCAGTCATTATTTTTATTGAGATCTATTTCACGCAGTCTGTTTCAAAAGCTAAAATGAGTTATTTGTGGTCAGATATTAAAAATAAAATCTGAAATGCACTGATTACACAAGTATTCAAACCCTATGTTCCAAATGCTTAAAATGGCAAATTGTTCCCAAAAAGAAGACATGTTGAGACAAAGCACAAGACAAAACATGTATCTTACCAACACGTTGACTGACCTTGCACACCCATCAGCCCATTAGCAGGAACAACTTATATACCTTTTCCAAGTTCATGTTCAGCAAAAAGGTGAGACATTCAGGTCAAAACAACTTAAACCTAGTTCTACGTGAAGCATGCAGGCATTGATAAAAATCACCTATTTGGAAGCCAAAGGTAAGATTTCTGCAGAAAAATCTTCATGATTAATTTGTTCTTAAAGTACTGCATACCAGAGGTTTGCAAGCTTTTTGAATAGACTCACAGAAGGTGCAGCACTAACTCAAGAATCCAAAAGTAGCAGGAGTTCTCGTGATAAATTGAGCCAATTTCTTCCAGATGTAAAGGATTAATAATCTTTTTACTGGCTGTAGAATAAAGGGAGGACAGATAGCGACTGGTATCTGTGTACAGAGGCGTTTAATCTTATTTCAGTCCACTGCGACCCATTGGGGTACATGTGGGAGGCTTTGTCCTACAATCCATGTATTGCAAACCTGCTGACTTGGTGGATATGGAAGGGAAAGGGAGCAACATCGTTCAGCTAATGCTCACCGCATGAGTTACACTGCTGAGGTTTCTCTGGGCAAACCTAGCACAGCTTTCACACTGCGACTTGCCATTGACTCAGGGTCAGAGGTCGTGTTGGGAGGCTTTGAGCTCAAGTAAACTCCTCTCTCCTCACCTCCACCTTCCACCCCCCATGTATCCCAAGACAGGACATTACTGCAATCATCATCCTGTAATTTGGGGATTGTAGAGTTAGAGTGTAAAAAGGCTGGTAGGAGGTAGGATGAATTAATGAGGGTTTCAGATACAGAGAAAGAACTGCTGTAGTCAGAGCAAATCCACTTAGCTTCTAAATCATGTTTTACAGCTCTATGTGGTTCTCTTAAACGGAGGAGGTCCAGAGACAGAACACCCTCAGTGAAGGTGCTGCCAGGGATCTGGTCTGGGAAACATCACTGGAAGCTGGGTGGAGTTCCAGGAGATGTGAGTCATCCCTGAGACCTCTGTGGAATACCAGCTGTGAACTTCCGTGTGTCTTCATCGTATGATGGCTGCTGACACTTCACAGAACATTTTAGGGGAAAGGTAACTTGTTTATAACGGAGCTTCCTTGGGGACGGGCCCTTCCTTGGGGACAGAGGACAATGGAGCTCTGGATGTTTAGAAACAAGATTTATGTTTCAAAAGCAAGCCTGAAGCAACCTTTGTTCCTCTAAAAGTGGAAGTTCACCTGGGCAGCTATTATGGTCCTCTTTCAGAGACTGTATGACACATCATTTCCTTCCCCCTGACCAGACATATATGTTCACCTTTTTTCACTCCTTGCTACTCTTTGAGGTTTCCATCTCTAAGGGAATCAAACTTCACGTGAGAAACTCAGAAGCCCATGTAAGTGCAGATAAAATATTAAAAACTGCTCCATCTTTGACTGTTTTGAAATGGGCCCAACATTGTTCAGCAGCAATTGCTACAGTCAGTCAGGTAGAATTGCTCTTAACATTTAGAACACATTCCTACAGCTGCAGAAGACCAAGACCTTTCACTTTAATAGTGATTTGGAGCACTCAATACTTCAAATAGACTTCAAGTAAGCAATGCTTCGAGGCAAAATTCGGCCCCAGATTTAAATATTTCTGATGTACCCGAGGCAAAACTTATCCAAAGATTGTAACTGTTCAAATATTAAAATACGTAAATATTGAAATCAGACTAAACCAGAGCCTTAAAATAACCACTTCTAACATAATCAGCTACATCCAGCGCAAAGCAGGTAATGTACTGCAAAGGTAGACCAGCAGGTGCACTTTCCTGATTCGTGCAGCAATGTATTGTGATCCATTACAATATGTGATTTCATGTGACAATTTGCAAAGAAAAGGTGGATAAACAAAAGCTGCTGATCACAGATATCTTCTCGGTCAATGGGTTCCCAAACTTGTTGGATACTTCTCACAAAAAAACGTTCTTGATGTCTTGGCTGTGGTCGTTGGGAAGCTTGTTCTGTAAATTTTTAATGGGGTTCAGGAACGGCAGGTGAGGTCAGTTTTTCCTCTGGAAGAAGCTCCTTGGTCTGGGTTCTGGTGAACACTATCATTTGGGCCTGGTGCTCAATCACGCATCAAATTCAGTGTCATGATTGTTATGTTGACCTTGACCTGCAAGCACTTTTTTGCCTTGTATAAAGACTTTGTGTCACATCGCAGTTGTGGAATCGCTTCATGTTGGTCAGTGTTTTTCCCCAAATGCTTGGAAGACTGGAAAATGGGAAGCATCAGAGAGTCAGTTCTTCATTCTTCAGTGAATGTCATGAGGGCATGCTTGATTTACCCTGCTGGAGTGCCTTTAAAGAACTCGTAATTCTTAAGCTGTGTGCCAAATTTCATCCTGTCTGCAAAGTATTTTTCTGTCAGCAACGGCTTAATGCACTGAACAACTGGCTCTCCTGAAATATCTGTTCATTTTCCTCACTGTTTCTTAGGGACAGCTGCTACTGTAGCGGTTATAGCTACTGCCTTTGGCCCCAGAAGGTTCTAATCCAACCCCCAGCTGTAGTACCCTTGAGCAAGGTACTTACCCTAATTACCCATCTGTATAAATGGGTAAATAATGGCAAGTTGCTTTGGAGAAATGTGATATATGTAGAATTACTTGATTACTAATACCCATCAAAAGAAAAAAAAAAAACATGCAGTTGAAGAAACCAAAGAAATTGTGCTCCAAATCAGGATCCAAGCGGAAGGTTTGTCTACTACCAGTTTGTTTTTCTCGCTCTTTGTGGCAAATTTTAAACCATATATTATTCATCTAATAAAAACTGTTATTTGTAACTACAGTCACACATATTCACTAGAGTGTAAAGAAGTCAAATCCAGTTGTTAGTAATGCCAGCACAAACAAGAATGCCAGCAAATGTTTCACATAGTGCACTAAAATTATTCATTTATAATTATTCAGACTTTTTTTTACGTGGTCGAGTTTTTTTTCTAAGAGGAATCGGTTTCAGTTTCATCTGTTGCAAAAATATTCAGTCTTTCTACGTCATTAAAAATGCAGATGTTTTTTATGGAAGACAATTTAAAACTCAAACTCATCAGACTTTAAAAGCCTGGTTTGCCAAAAGGGGTTTTGAGAAAAGCATTATAAAACTTTTGGGTAATTTCACTTTCTTGGGAACGTTGGACTACAGGAATGTTAAAACAAATCGTTTCCATTTGCCTCTAATTGTTAGGGCTTCTAAAGCAGTTGGCACAATCTGGTTGTTTATTCAGACCATAAAAATTTGAAACGATGCTTTTTTTGAGACTTCTCCTCTTCAGCTCTGTAGATGAAAATATTTCAGTGTCTCTTCGAAAGGTTTTTGCTCCCCTTTTACAACATGAGCCAAAAACGAGATAATCTAAAGGTGCTTGGCTTTTATAGTCATATTTTTAATAAAGCCTAAATTTCCACAGTTCTGTGTTACATTATCACACAGTGCTTCCATAAAGTATATGAAGCCCTTGTGTCCCTTAGTTTTAAAACAAAATGGATATTTAATGGGAATCACTCTTTCTCATGTGACATAATAGGTGTGTAATGACCAATTCCATATGTTGCTTAGATGAAATCATGCGTGTAGTAGAAACACGTAAGTAGTGCAGGTGTAAAAATAAGTGAAGCCCAAGTTGCACTGGTTACACCGGGTAGCTAAGTAGAATCAGGGATGTAAATCATGGTCATTTATTCATTTTGTGATTATTTAAGGTTTGGATTTTATGAGTTGAGTTTAATATTTGTAGAAGAATAATGACCATCCCTACAAGGTTCACACACTTTCAAGCAGCACTGTACATGAATTTTAGATATTAGTTTCCATTATTTTGATAGTAGGTCTCTGCTACTTCAAAGCTTTCATTATTTTGTTTATACTAAAATTACAAAATTAAAAACAGGTTATTTTAATATGAAAGATATTCGTTGCTCTGCTCTTTCGTTCCGAAGTCTCATGTAAATAAAAAAACTAATGGGCTCAAGTTTTTTTTTTTTTTTTTTAACCTGCAGTCATATTTCAAGTCTAGATGGTCCTGAAAATTAAACCTGCTGTTAATGTTTCTCAGAAGTGTAGAAATTCATTGCCATTCCATTTTTGTACTGTTTTGCAGCCAGTGTTGTCTTTGAGCCAAAAATAAAGGCAATCAGTAAATTGAGTAATTATTTGCGAGTCATGAGCAGTGGCAAACTAAGCCAGATACAAAAATTGCTTGTGCAGTGAAACACATCGACTTGTCCATACTGCATCAGCACACTCACTTCTAATGCCACGGCCTGCATTCATTATTTTTATTCCCAAGGGACTTCAGTGCCACGGCTCTTGGGTGGCCAGAACAGTGCCTCCATATCATTGGCATGAACTCTGCAAATGCACACGGCATGATTGATTGGACAGATGAGTATCAAAGGACCCTTGACATTTCGGAGCCGCTCCGGTGAAAAGCTTAAGCAGCCTGAATCTCAGGGATTATCTGAGGAGAGAGGGGAGTCTGGAGGAGGTAGTACAAAGAGCTGTCGAGGACTGCTGACGTTTGCCTCCAGTCCACCTCGTGCCAGTTCATCCCCGACACGTGCTTCTCATTGTCAAGAATAAGCCTGATGGCCACCAGAGTCGGCACCACTATCAGAGCCCTGCTCTCTGGATCAGACCCGAGTGACAGAGAGAGTGTGATGCACTGATGTATGGATGAGTGACCCAGTGTAAGTAGTGTATCTAGCAGTGTAAGTCACCACGGTGAATAAGATGAGTGGGCTGATAACACTACATAGAGTCCGTTGGAAGTCGCTTTTGAGAAAAGTGTCTCCTAAATAAATAAATGTAAACAACGTGTGCTGTGGTAACCTTCTGCAGTTCCTCGATCCACACGTAAAAGCAGACTTGACGTGCCCCCGGCCGTACAGACTCACTACAGGGGCTCGCTGAAGGACAGAGAAAATGCTCTCCAGATTTTTATCGTTGGGGACGCCAACGGCATCAAACACTAACGCTCATCAGATTGGCAGCCGGCAGAAGCAATTGTTCATTGAAAGCATCAAAGTGTTTACTTGGTTTGTAACCCTGTAACAAGCAGCTGTGGTTCTTCAGGTATGATACAGCAGGGCAACTATGTACCTTTTCCTCATTACAGTGGTTCCTGAAAGTATGTGAACCTCTTGTGTCCCTTAGTTTTACCATGAAAGGGTTATTTAATGAGGATCAGTATTTCTCAGGTGACATAATAGGTGTGTAATGACCAGTTCCACATGTTGCTTTAGAGGAAATCATGTGTGTAGTAGAAACACAGAAGTAGCGCAGGTGTAAAAAATAAGTGAAGCCCAAGTTGCATTGGGTAAACCAAGTAGGTAAGTAGAATCAGGGGTGTAAATCATGGTCATTTATTCATTTTATGATTAATTTAGGTGTTATAAGTTTAATATTTTATAGAAGAGTAATGACCATCCCTACAGGGTTCACACAATTTCAAGCAGCGCTCTATGAAGCTGTGGTTCAGAGCCTATCCTGCAAGCACAGGACGTGAAGCAGCATCCACCCTGGATGGGATATAAGAGAACAGCGATGTTTGTAGATGTTCCTTGTTGTAGCAACTAAATTTTAACGGCGTTTATTCATAATGGTGGCAAAGCAATATAAATCAATCATGGTTGTTTTTGTTGTTATTTTTGTTATTGTTGCTGATGTGCCTTTCAATCACATTGTGCTGTGCTGCTCAGACTGGTCTATAGGCAGCTGTTGTGACAACTGTTTATTGAGATATCGTTTGTTGTTCGATGTTTTTCCTTTTCCCAAAAGAAGGATATCATTGTATGTCATTGCTAGGAGGACTTCATGGACTTCAGTGCCACTTCCACAAGACTCACCAAACACAGCACAGGGTCCCCTGTGAATCCATCCAAAGAGAGCCGTTGTAAGGCACAGCACTCTCTCCGAAACATCGCACATTTATTATTCCCGTGGCTTTGTGCCTTTTTCTGACAGGACGGACTCCTTTGCATTCATTTGTCAAAATGATTGTTTATGGCAACAGGTACTTTGTTGTACAATTCAAATTAACCACCACATAAGGTAATTAAAGCATGCCAGGGATTTGGGCTTTACGATTAAATCTGTGCACACTAATTGAGGCTCCATCCCAGAGTTGGCAAAGGGTCAAAATACTTTTTAAATATGGTCTCAAAATAAGACTGAGCGTTGTAAGATTTCTTTCACATGAAAAAAGAAAAAGAAAAAAAAAAGCTAATTGTGCCTCCTGTACCGAAACCAATTAATCCCCTCAGAAATTACCGCTTCCGCAGCTTTCGGCTCGCATTAAGGTCACATTTATTAGGTTGCAATAAAATGCTGAAGTTAAGGGTTTGCTAAATATTTGTCTTGGTTCCACAGAAAAAAACCATGAAAGAAATGCTGCTCCCAGGTCATCCTTAAAGTATTTCTGAGGAATATTAGGAGCCTTGGCGTCTGAGCTCAGCCCATATGCTCTGAATCTGTGCGGTTAATCCATGTTCAAAACCCCCCTCCCCACCATATCTGAGTGCTGTGTGGATGCTTGCAGGCTGGGGTCAGGGATCAAGCGCAGACTTGACAAGATCTGGGCCACTTTTGGCACCCCCCTCCACTCCCACCGAGTTCCCCCCCCACTCCCATCACCCCACCCCCCCACACTGTCCTCCCTTGGACTGTTTCTCCATTGTCTGGCTGGGACTCCAGTTCTGCAGCAGCCAAGGGTAAAGGTGAGGCTCATTTTAGTGCACAGAAAGGATTTTATATGTAAGAAGAAATAAGAAAGTGAATTTTTTACATGAACATGGGGGGATTTGTTTTGTTCAGCTTCACTGGTGAAGCCTTGTTTTTCTCCAGCTGTATTGTGTCAGGCTCACACACACCATCTGAAACCACTTGTCCGATACAGGGTCGCAGGGAGCCGGAGCCTAACCCAGCAACACAAGGCTGGAGGGGGTGGGGACACACCCAGGATGGGACACCACTCCATCACAAGGCACCCCAAGTGGGACTCGAACCCCAGACCAACCGGAAAGCAGGACCTGCTGAAACCCGCTGTGTCACTGCACCCTTTGCTTGTCCAAAGTTGACCCAGGATTTTTCCACTGCCAAGCGCTGCTTCAGCCTGACCTCATGACAAATGTGCAAGCTGTTTATGTTAAAATCAAACATTAACATCAGACTTCGATTCCTTATGGTAAATGACATCATTCCAGCGATCACAACGATGGGGCACAGAGCCTTCTAGTCAGTAAGACCTTTTTTCTGGCTTGTGGCATTTACAGAGTTATGAAATGCCATTTTTAAACTATTTTGGCTTAAAATGAAAATGTTAAAAATATACGCATTTAAAGAAATATTACAATTGGAGAAATAAATGCTGATGAAAATCTTTATTAGTTTACATTTTCCTCATGATATCTAGCTGGAGTAGTAATACTTTAAACATGTGTAATGGAGTCAAATGTTTCACAAATACAATCTTTAAACACAGGGAGGAGGGTTACTGCCCAGATTCTTTGACCGCCCTCAGAAATACCTTTTTTATCTTGTTCCTTATGAATTTCAAACATGGTATTTTTATTGTTTATAAAAGAGGGTGAGTTACGCATGAGTGCACTGGTATATTATTACCCTGAAATATTTTTGTCACTAACCTGTTCTTGTCAATGAAACTAACATTAATATCCGCTTATGATCAAGTGGAAAAGCTACAGCAGTGAAACGGAGCGTTTAAAAGAGTAATTTATCCCTCCCAAGGATGACAGGTACTCTGCTGGAACGACCCTTCTGTTTTTGGGGTTTCATTTCTTCTTGCTGAAAAAGTGCACCAGTGCCAGTTCAGCAGAGACACTTGGGCTTCTGTAAATCAAATCTCTGCACTAATTAATTAACACAAACCCAGGCAACATTAGCATTGGAAAAGCTACATGAAAAGACTTCAAAGTTTCAGTCTAATTCTTACTTCTTTATTTATTTAAGTGCTCCTGCTTTTTGCTGCTGTTGGTCTGAGGGCTGCCACAAAATTTTATTGCATTGGATACAATGAGGTGGAGGACATGGTGGTGAAGTGGGTTTTGCTGGGTTCTGCTCTCTGGTGGGTCTGGGGTTCGAGTCCTGCTTGAGGTGCCTTGCAATAGACTGGCATCCCGTCCTGGGTGTGTCCCCCTCTCCCTCCAGCCTTGCGCCCTGTGTTGCTGGGTTAGGCTCCGGCTTGCTGCAACCCCGCTCGGAATGAGTGATTTCAGACAGCGTGTGGTGGATAAAATGACAATAGAGCATCTCGTCTCATGTGTATGAACTGGAATGGCTGCAGGGAACTGAGCAGTGCGACTGGTGCGCACATTGCTGCTTTTCACTCTGGGTGGCGCTCTTGTGCAACTTGACTGTGTGTTTGCTTTGCTGTGATTCAAGAAAGAAAACATTCCCTTTATTGTTAAGGAAAAAGGGAACACAGTTGTGGATTTATTTAGATCCCGCAAATTTTCCATGATTTAAAATTAAACAGATTTACATTCATAGAATTACTTAAAAATTAATCCCACTTTAGTAAAAGAGTGTTGTAATTAGTTGCCAACCACAAGCTGTTTAACATTTTCACTACTGTTTTACAGAGTAAAACTGAAAAAGTCCCTGTTATGACAGTGAGTCTTTCATTAGATTTTCAGAGCTCTACTCTTCATTGTTATTTTATAAATAAGTATAAAATGTGCTTTCTTTAAGTAATGGTTCCCTGCACAATAATGGTGCATTTCATTTCATTCTAGGTTTTTCCCCTTTGTAAGATTATATAAATACAATGAATTAACTGAAAATAATACCTGAAAGTATTAGTATTAATTTAACAACAGCATTTTACCACTGTGCCTCGCTGTAGCACTGCTGGCACAATAGTTTCCTACTATTACATTTTCCTTCAAAATATTTTGACTGATTGAAGTATCAACAATATCAGAATTGAAATTTAAAATATATTTCATATACTTTATTGAATGGCATATTTTTTTCAGTTTAATACAAGTATTTAAAGGGGGTGCGGTGGTGCAGTGGGTTGGACCACAGTTCTGCTCTCCGGTGGGTCTGGGGTTCGAGTCCCGCTTGGGGTGCCTTGCGACGGACTGGCGTCCCGTCCTGGGTGTGTCCCCTCCCCCTCTGGCCTTACGCCCTGTGTTACTGGGTAGGCTCTGGTTCCCCGCGACCCCGTATGGGACAAGCGGTTCTGAAAATGTGTGTGTGTGTACTAGTATTTAATTACTAATATTAATACTTAATTACTAGTACTACTACTAAGTAAAAAAGATGAAAGTATAATGAAGATTTCTTGTTGAACATGCACAACCATGGGTGCAGAGCCAGTTTTAGAAGCTGAAAAGGTAGATGTCAGAATTTAGCAGATACCAAGGTATCCTACAGTTTGCTCCTGAGCTGACTCAAGGCTGGGAGGTGGGGGGCGGGGGGGGATTCTCTTCACATTTCAAATACAAATATCATATTACCTTTAACGGGGCAGTGAACACTGTACACTTTCTTGCATAAATTCAAGTAATACAATCCACTTTACATTTATTTGCAAGCTAATTATTATCCGTCACAATTTGCGACAATTTATTGTATCACGTCAGTCAATAAAACTGAGATTGTAACGTGTAGTTCTGGCCTTGGAATAGAGGAAGATCAGTTCCCGCTGATGGATTTCTTTACAAATACAAGTGCTTTTTGCGTCTTTCCGATCCTTCCAGAACGGCGAGCAAGACCGTTCCGATCTGAGGGCTCCGAGAGGGACAGGGCCCAGCAGCGCCTACCCCCCTCAGCCCCGTTTCGTCACATGACCAGTGTGCTGCCCACACCAGCTGCCTTCCTGTTGGCCACTTGTGACCCCGGGTTTGCACTTTTCCATCCTCCCTTTCTAGCGCGCACCTCTGCGCTTGACCTGCCGGCATCGTCTGTCATACATACCCCGACTGAACACCTCGCCGATTGGCACACAGCCGCACTTCAACGGTACGAGAAATCTCAGACAGATATCAAGACAGTTACTGTGCGTGATTCTTAACCGCTTTCTGTAGCTTTAAAGTGTATCCAGGGAGAGCTGTATTCCTTCATGTAATGTGCTCAAGCTGTGGCCACCATATTCAACACAGTTAGCTGGCAGCACCAATACGTAACAATATCTCGTACGGAACCGCGTTCGCGGGAACATTTATCAAGCTATTTTAAGGCTTTACCAAGCAAAGGGCTGCGCTGTCGTTTTTTACTCCCCCCGGCCAAGTACAAAAGTGCCAGCACTCTGTGGTTGTTGCCGGAACACACTGGGCGCACATTACACTCTTTATCCACCAAATTCGCCCAGACAGCCCCAGGGACAGGTAATCCCATAATAGCCGTGCATCAGCCCAAAGTGCGAGGTGAGGAAAAAGCTACGGAGCACCCGGGAACCCGGCTTCTCCGGCTGACTGGCGTGCGGAGCCGCGAATGGCCTGCATCCCGCCTGTGGACGCCACCCGTTTGTAAGGGTCCTCCTTGTTGGGGAACACTCATCCGAAATGAACTTACTTATTAATTAACGTTAATAAGATTTAAATACGCACCACCTTCTTTATACGGCGATGAGGACAGCGAAAAGATACAGATCATTTGAAAGGAATGTTACGGAGTGGAAATCACACTCACAGCATGTTTTAATCACAAAAACCTCATCCTGCTGTTCTTTACTCAAACAACCCATGATTAACCTGTGGGCAAATGAAGCCAATGAACAGCTTGATTTAATGTGAAAAGATGTGTGAATCTGTGCACGAAGTGCTTAAGACATTCGTTAGGACAAACAGGAATCCTCAGGATTCAATTCAATAGTGCGAAATTTTCTGTAATTTCCAGGGGGTGCGGTGGCACAATGGGTCCTGCTCTCTAGCAGGTCTGGGGTTCGAGTCCCGCTTGGGGTACCCTGCAATGGACTGGCGTCCCGTCCTGGGTGTGTCCCCTCCAGCCTTCTGCCCTGTGTTAGGCTCTGACTCGCTGCGACCCCACTCAGGACAAGCAGCCTTTGTATGTGTACTTTAAATTTTTGACACAATTTTATGACATATCAGGCATTAATTAGTAAGAATTCATCTCATGCTTTTTATACTTTTCAGTCAAAAGTCGCAAAAGCGTAACTGAGTATTGAAAATATTTCCATTTTCATAAATCCAGTGAATTCATTGCAAAAAAAGTTATTTTGCACTATATTAACGTTTTAAAATTATTTATTACATTGATGTCACGTTAATTATATAAATGTACAGTATGACACGTCACACAGTTCCCAGTTATTGTCATTAAGTCTAATGACAATTTAAAGTAAATCTAAAGTCTCTGCTATCCAGTCATATATCTTCTGTCGACCTACTTAGGACTCTGTACGCTGTTCATCGACGGGATTTGGCTGAGCGAGGCTTTGCAGCCCACAGCGTCTGACAGAACCGGTAATTCTTTTTTTACAGGGTCATATAAACAAAATTTTAAAACGTCTCAATGGCTTTGAGTTTGTTAAGTGCGTTTTTAATCAGGGTTCCACATTTACTGTATTTTGACCTCAGCAATATATATTTAGCCATGGAATTTTTTTTATGGTATGAAATTTTGACAGTGTTCTCAGATTAAAAAAAAAATACACTCTTATTTATTCTTCAAAAGGCAATAAAATTATATAATTTGCAGTTATGCAAATTACGAAGTCATAATTTGTATTTAATCATTTTTAAATGTTTGCAAATGTTATAGCTGTTTAATGCTGTTAATGAAGCTTGAAATATGAGTATTATTAATTTTTATTTGTTGAGAAATGACTCACAGGCAAACAAATATTTTAATGAAAATACAAGTAAATAAAAACAAAACTTTTTAAAACATTTTAAAACATTTTCATCACCATGAAAATGATTAAGAAGTGTAATTTTGAAGGAAAAAAAAAAATTGACACCTAAACAAACATGACTGATGATGATTTTTTCTTAATGTATGAACAGCAATAAAATCCAGAATTATTCTCCTGCATTTTTTTTTTTTTTTTGGGGGGGGGGTCTATTGGATACAGCCACTGCCTTTCACTTTAAGGAAAGTTTAGCATGTTTCAATCTGCTGCTTCAGTATCTCTCAGTATCATTGATCAAACTTGATTTCTTCTCTTTAAATGTATGTTTAAATCACAATAACAACTTTGGCAGCTTTTTTTCTATTTAAATTTTTATTGTGTAGCATTACAATGATATAAATAATGCCAGTGATTGTCAGTAACTATGACCTAGCTTTACTCGTGTACATTGACTTGAGTGAATAATCAACAATAGTAATATTGAGCACTCATACATTTTGAATGTACTTCTTACTGAATAATTCCAAACTCTGCGTACACACTGAAAGACTTATCTTTAATTAGCTCTTTTCTTATTTAAAGAAAGCGCTTGCATGTTAACAATCAATATTACTTAACAATGAATTAGTAGCACAGATTTTTATATGTAAGGAATGTGAATGTTTGTCCTATGCACAATTTCTTTATTCTCACCACCAGACTCAAAGGAATTAAAAATACTGATACTGCTGCCAACAGCATTCATGTTTTCAAAAGGTGAAAATTGTAGATTTGCTTAATATTTTCAGTACAAATTAGAATCTTTACAATGATAAGAAGCATATTAAAAACTAAAAACGAAAAAAATCAGTGCACTGATAATTATACAGTGGTGCCCTGGTTTTAGACACCTAGTTAGAAAGTACTGATACATACATACAGTAAAAGCTGCACTTTGTAGTCACACAAAATTCCTTTGCAACAAAGAGGGAAACTGACATTCTTTTAGTTTTAAAGGCCGCTTTCACTTTTGGTTTTGCCGAATGCATTTAATTAAATCCTCATTAGAGGAATCTGTCCATTCGGCAATAATTTCCTCCCCTTCACGGAATCCTGCTAAGCTCAACTCTGAGGTCACAGAAAGCACCTTCTTCATCCCTTGAATAATATTAAAAAAAAGCAAATTACAGCATTTTGCGATTACCAAGTTATTTTTCATATCTAATAAATTACACCATACATCAAAAACAATGAACGATTCATTTTAATTGTTTTTTTCTTATAATCGCATACACATTTATTTTTTTCAAGTTTTACAAGTGATTATTTGAAACAAATGTAAAAGACTACTAAAAAATTACAATGTTTAAAATACATAAAACCACCTTGGAGGAAGAGCACAGAAACTCATTAAAAAAGGTATTTTTTTAATTATAAATTTAAAAAAGAAAAAAAATTATAGTGACAGAAATTCTATAAAGTGAAGGGAATCACTGTGCTTCCTTATACATACAAATACCTCTTTGGTTTTTCATGAAGTCATCAAAGTATAAAATTACCATTAGAAATGTGCTTTTGTCCAGATGTTATCAGTCCTTAATAGGAACTGATAATTGCTAATTTTAACAACAGCTTCACAGATGGCACTTTATAGGCATATCTCATATCTTGGAGCTATGAGATTCAAAAACATCATTTTCTGCTTATTTGATAGCAGAGGACTCTGTCTGCTTGGACAGCCTGTGGCATACTCAATTAAATTACTTTAATTTACATTCTCAAGTGACCTTCTGGCAACTGTAGCTATTCTTTTTTTCCCAGAGAAAAATTATTGCATGTAGTAATGATTGATACAAATTATACCCTGCAATGGAGAGGCACCCCATCCAGGGCGTACTCCCCAGCCTTGTGTCCAGCAAGTCTGGGATAGACTGCAGACCACTGTGACCCTGACTAGTTCAAGCACTTAGCAAAAATATGTGAGTGAAATAAAGATTTTTAAAAGCTGAAAAAACTTGCACCACCAAAGTGATATCCTGATTTTTACTTACATGTGTCTTATGAAAGTTGTGCACTGAAAAGGTAGGATTCTGACCTCAGGTGTTGCACATGGAGCACCAGCAGCCTCCATGGTCCTTTATTTTAGCACAATGTTTTTTTTTTTTTTTTTGTTAAATCATCGTTTATGTTTTCCATCAATGTTGACTTTAATTTGAGAAATAATGAGAATTAATAATTTCTCCCCAAATTCTAAGCATACAGTGTTTTGGTAACCCCATGTTTCCCTCATCACAAAATTTAAATAAGCAATGTAAATAAAGCAATAACAAAAAAAAATAACAATACCACCATTACATGAGAAAAAAAATATTTCTATTTAAAGAACATTAAAATTGAGGGTGAAAAAAATGATTTCATGGACAAACAAAACATAACAAAAAGCAAATCATATGTTATTTGTCTTATATAAAATGTGTACCTCCAAGTACTCAGTGTTTCACTGTGAAAATGTCATATAACAGCAAACATTTGAAGTTAAATGTCCATGAGGATAAATCATAACCCCCCACACAAACACACCAAGGCAGTCATTTTTCAGCAAATAGAACCTGCTGACTTCAAACTAACTGCATGAGGACCATTGTGCTGCTGGATTGTGTTTTGTCATGTACTGCTTGGCTACAGGCGTTCATTCATTGCACCCTGGTTGGGGGGGGGGGGGGGGGGTGACTCACAGCATCAGCAACGGCAACATCTGGAGGCCAAAATTTGTCTCAGTCTACTCAGTCCCGGCTTTATTATAAACTCACAACTCATCAGCTTTGATTAATAACAGTGCCTGCGCAAACATCTCCTTCTTATAATTTTAATTTCAATATTAGTCATTTGATGGGCAGTTAAACAGCACTTATAATGAAATATGTCACCAGCAGCTTCAAAGGAATCCTACTATCGTTCTTTCTGCTCTCTTTAGACAGTTTACACTTTGCACTGAAATTTTCACCTGCACACATGTGATGTGGAAAATGCAATGGATGAACAACTGCATAATAACATTCACATCATTCCGCCAATACATCTAACGTCAGTGGAAATTTTATGTAAAACAGCATGTTTTCTGTCAATGCAATGGATTGTCGAGTGGGATTAGATGATAATGTTGCACCGCCCGGAGACCACGTAATACAAACCTGATTTTTCTGTCCATGTCAGTCTTTTTTCTGAACAGGATTTATTTTTCTAAAGACTGATTACAATACTGTAACAAAAACGTCAAATGGAATGTGGAAAAAAGCATCGCTCCAGAGATGAGACCTCTTTTGATCGTGGCACTATCGCTATATTTCCCAGAATTCCGCTTGGAAGAATGTGGCATTCAGCGTGGAAGTCCAGTTTGTTTACTGACATGAGGAATAAATTAATCAAATGAATGGAATCACTGATGACTACACAGTCATTTTCAATACATCAGTTATTACTGAAAAAATTAATGAGAGAAACCCCCCCAGAACGTTCTCTTCTCATCTGTCATATTTGCAGACATCAGAAAGTGAAGGCTCAGGATGAGGTGCAGGGAAAAGAGCGACACACTGAAATAAGACCCTTTTTCGAAAAACGTTACACAAGGAATTCTTTCTTTTGTAGGTATGTCTGTATGTATGTCTAAGGATCACTGGTTATCTTCATACATAATAGCTGCTCATCATTTTAAGTGAGTTTCTGAAAAAACACCTTAAAAGCATTATTTTTCCAAAAAAACATTCTTTGACCCACCTTGGTTTTAAAGATGTATGAGATGTATATGTATTTTTGTGGGCTACATTTATCCTGTCAACGCCCTGAAAATTTAAGCATCACAGATCACCAACTTAATCTTGAGTCACTTTGCTTATATACAATAACTATGTAATCAAAATGATGGGGGGCGTGATATGGTGAATACCTAAGAATTAATGTGCTGTTTACAATAATCTGCAGACAAATATGTTATATAAGGTTAACAATTGGGTTAAATGTGTGTTTTTAATCCAGGAAATGGTCATAGGTTCTGTCTATGCCCATTTGCCCAAATGTAATTTCAGGTTATCCCTACAAAACCACTCTGTTTTGACTCTCATTTGTACCTTTGCATCCTTTTGGAATGATAATGATTACACTAACAGCTGGGGAAACGGGGAACTGGTGTTATACTACTTAAAGGAGTTTCCAAATTTCTCTTTGTGGCTTGGCACATTCATCACAATAAATTTAAGATGTTCTTTGCTTACGCCAACCAAATGTGGCAACCGCAGTCGCTTAACCATCGCGATTCTGTCCACAACAGCATGTGGGAATTTTCGTTTTTTCGTTACTCCTGTTACTACTTTCATTTTTTTTTTTTTTTTTTCAAACAGAAAACCTTCTTAAATTGAAAATCACGAGTTACCACCAGGCAAAATTCCAGTAATATGCCAGCTCAATCATGTCATCGAGACTGTTGCTAGTTTATGTATAAGCCACTTGAGGTGATTATGCCCCATTATGCCAAGAAATTAAATTTAAGCGATGACAAACTTCTGATAGGAAAGCTGTGGATTTTCCTCAACAGGAATGATTACAATCTGCTCTCTTTTCAGAAGTACTGACTTTTATTATTCTACAGTGAAATAGTTACACTTTTTCATTTCAGGATATTCATAATCAATCCATCTTTAGAGACAACATATGTATTTTATGAACAAATGTATTTTCACTGAAATCCATCCATAAGGCACAAAGGAGCAGCAGAATAATTGCAGAAAGAGTTTAGGGGTCAAAAGTTTAATTTAATTAAAATGAGGGGGTCTATTCGTCCCAGTAATGCCAGAAAATGTGACAAGTTAATTGAAACAGCGGAAAACACGGTTACGGACAACAGGCATGTACAACATATAAGCCTTGGATCCATTTCCCAAAACCACCATAGCTTTACAATGATTGTAAATTCAGAGTCTTATTAAAAGAACATGATGATCATAACACTAAAGTGTGTTTTGAGAAATGGACCCATCATAATTTTACAGTATCCTAAAGTATGAACTCTTTCAGTCTCTTTCCAAGAGCTTGCAGTACTGTTCCCTTGAGCAAAGTCATTACCCAAAAGGGGTTATTACATAAACAAATACAGCTGTAAATCACTTTGGATTAGTACATCTTTAAAATAAATAACAACAACAACAACAACAACAACAATAATAATACATTGCTTTAAGTAATACATATTGGTGGTATTCCATTTGAAACAGATGAGAAGGAACTATCTATTCTTATCAAATGTGAACGAGAGGAACAAAAAATAACATAAAATTGTATAATGCATTATTTTCTAAAAAATTAAAGATTTTGATAAGTACAGTATATTATCATTAATTAATTCCTTTGGTTTGTGTAGTATTTAAAATCTATGTTAGATGTAAATTAGATAAACTGAAATTTTGCACTTAAAAATACAAAAAAGTCTTTATATTAATTCTATAAAACATTTATATTTTATTTTTTAATTTTTATAGTGATGTTTCAATAATTGTTTTTGGCATTTGGGAATTATGATTTCACTTGTTCGGCAGAATTGTGTCTTTTAAATACATGTTAAATACAGTGTAACATAACATTTTCATCAGAAAATGTTTTAATAAATGCAAGGCTGAATTAAGGACACTGGGATATATGATATGGCCTTTCATGACTCAGATCACTCTATGGGAAATTTGATTTTAATGTCAGCATCCTGTTTGTATACTATACCTACAGCGTTTTGCATAACAATGTCTGGTGGATTTTAGTTTATGTATTTTTTTTGTAAACAAGTCTTACTTTGTTTTTATAACAACATAATTACTGTGCCTCGCTGTCTGTTTTTAAGGTTAGTGCATAAAAATAAGAATAAAGCAATATTTAAAGTCTTGTATTGTGTACTGAGCAACTGCCAGTTTACATATCTGGGCACATTTTAAATAATAAATTAAAAATATCCCAAATAATGAAAAAAAACATTGTTATTTACAGTACAGTTCATAGTACATATGATGAACAGCTTTGCTTGATGCTCTTAACTTCAAAATTAAGGTAAACTTCCACCAGGTTTTAACTCAGAGCTAAAGAAAAGAAGTATATGTCATCATTTGGAGTAATAAACTGTCACTTAATTGCTATATTTGAATTTATTATGTTGTGCACAATACAATGTTATATAGTTTAAATTGCCTATATTTTTTCATATAAATCACATATCACTTATGATAATGCTGGACACTTCCTTACAAATACATGTTTGTTTTGGATTTTTTTTAACTGAGATTAGTACACTGAACATTTTCTGAAATTATATAATGTAACAATGACACCAAAAACTTGTTTTCTGTAAATAACTCCCACCATGATTTGCAGAAAGCATCATATATGACATGGCATGCACATTCTCCTGTAACTTCTGTTTGTTTGTTTGTGCCATGAGCTGTGACTTCATCAACAGGCCTGAACACTATTTGATAGCAGCCACACTTTACTGCACTTTACTGTAGTCCCTTACTCTTTACTCAGTTTCTAGTCCTTCACCCTGCTCTTTATTTTATTTGAAGGGTGGGGGAGAGGAATGCAATTATATTGTATAGGATGGGATGTAATAAATCACACAGGCAGTAACTTGCTTCATTGAATTAAACACACACACACACACACACACACACACACAGACTCAGACAACAAGCTTGAACTTCAGCAGAACTAGACTTCCAAACTTGGCTTTTGGAATTTCACCCCACATGATGATTTATTAGTAATAAATGTAATAAATAACAATATTATTGAAGTCATAATTTCTGAGTCACTTACTTGATGCTGTTTCACTCCACTCCCATCTTTTCTCACCTGTAAAGAAGAAGAAAAAAGAAATCCTGCAAAAACGCAGCAAGGCATGGTGGCGTTTAATTCCGAAGCAAGAGCCACAAGTTACAGTTAGAACTTGTTCATGTTTCTAATATTTATTGACTTTGAAGTTTGATCCGTAATTGCACGCGGCGCTCCTCCGACTGCTACAAGTCATTGAAGATGTGAAGAAAACAACTTCTTCACTCGTCTCGCCGTCAGAAGGGAAACGAGAGCGTTTAAGAAAACGGGTGCGCACCCGTCCCGCACGCGGTCAGCGGGCCACGCGTATGCGGCACGCGCGATGCTCTACGGCGCTTTGACGCGCGCAAACGGTATATCGCCCCCACTGCACCCCACCCGTTGCTGAGAACCCGCGCTGCGCCGTGAGCGCCGTCCCTCCGCGTCCTATAGGAGGTGTCAGTGTGGCGGTGCGGCCCCCCCTCCGTCTGCGTCCCGTTGGTCTCGTCCAAACTTGGTTCGGATTTTTGTTCTCTTTCCATGAGCGCCGCTTCATTCTCTCGCCACCCGACCGGCTTCACTTGCTCAATCAATGGCTTTCCGGACGCGTCTGCTCTGAATGCCGGGCTTTTACACCTCTCTTCCGCCGTGTGAGAGTCGGTGAGGGGCGCGCACTGATGGATACGCTGTGGATTTTGTGGATGCTGCCCGCGGCGCTCGCTGTGGAAGGTGAGTAAGAGGCGCTCCGGACTGTATTGTGCTTGGAAGCGCGTTTTGCCCACCCTGCCGCCTGCCTGCGCGCCGGACAGCGGCGTTTCGGCGAATGCGTGCTCTTCTCTTCGTGCCATCGAGTGTGTGTGTGTGTGTGTGTGTGTGTGTGTGTGAGAGAGAGAGAGCGTGAGCGCGCGTGCCGTGTTCCTGATGATAAACACGGACGCGCAGTAGTTTGTTTAATATGGAACGCACCATCCGAACAGGTCTCGAGACGCTCAGGTACGCGGACCCACCCCCCCACCGCTGACATAAAGGACACAGTCACAGTGTCAGTGGTGCTTAATGGATTCAATAGAATCAATCGCACTTGTTTCGGGTGCAGGATCACGATGTTTGGAGACGGCGTGAAGTGGCAAAAGCTTAATTCCGCGTGACATCTACACTATCTATATATATATAGCGTGAGGTAAACAGGGTGTTTGACAATGCGGCATTGTTTCCCCCCCTGTTTCTCGGGTTTCTGGAGGTGTGTCTGCGTCAAGTCACGTTGTGTCATACAAATCTAGTTAGTTCCTCACTCGTGTTTTATGTTCTTTTTTTAAAGTACCACTTTGTGTACTGCTGTATGACACTCGGGACAGATGGCAAGGGGTTCGACTCATCGGCACGGGGACCGTTCGGCGTGTTCGACCACAAGTACAAATGAAATGTTGCACGTAAACAGTCGCACGCTTCTGCCATTTCGCGATTGAAAAAAGCGACAACGTGCGCTTCTGCTGACCGAATCTTTTCGCGGCGGCGGCGCGCGCCCGATCACAACGGGACGCGCTCCCGCGCGCATCCCTCGGAGCGCGCGCTCTCCACCGGCCCAAGCGCAGGCCCCGCGTGGACGCATGCCCGCACGCGTAACATATTGACAAACACAGAATGCGTGGATCGTGCCAAAACGCGTAAACCGTGGTGTGCAGGTCTGAGCACGCGCCTTCCCCACCCGAAGGAGCGGAAGATGACACCCGCGAGGTGCTCCTTCCCGTAATAATGCGTTATTGATGGTAGTATTGTGTGCTTCTGAGGCGATATTATCGTCTTGAGAGGCCGCTCAGAAATGGAGATAAGAAAAAAAAGGAGTCGTAACTAGTAGTAGTAACTAGTAACTAAAAAAATGTTTTGTTTGTGTACCATTTGGACGTCTGTAAATTGTTCAAATCAAAAGCACCATTTGTGAGGCGTTTCAGGATCCAGACCAGTCAGTGTCTCTTCAACTGGACTTGCTGCGTTTATTCACATAGACTTTGTAGCTGATTTTATCTGTTTATAGTGACAAACAGTTAGGTCTGTGAGTGCTTCTTTGATGGTGTGTGTTAACATGCAGACATTTTTACATCAACAGTTGGCCGAATCGTGGCTCCGCAGCAGGGGCAATGAGAGCTCACCTTTTCACCTCCTCATCGCCTGTCTGTTTGAAAAGACAACATTCCCGAGGGCCCTGTGCTCCCTTGTCAACTGGCTCCCTCTTAATTTCTTTTTCCTTTATTTTTTGCAGTTCTCGCACAATAGTACATAGGTAAGCTATGCATCGGTTCCGTGTTTATTTCTGAAATAAAACACATTTTTAAACAGTTATTGTTTCTCACAATTGGAGCTTCACTATATTTTACAATAAGGCTTAAAGGCATATGTTAATTTACATATGCTTTTTCTGTGTGATGGAACATTCGTATGGAATTCATGCTATTTTATTTTTCTGTCTACATTTCCATTCATTCATTTAGCAGACACTTTTCTTGATGTACATCTTGTTGAAATTGATAA
The DNA here is from genome assembly GCF_900964775.1 of Scleropages formosus. NCBI lineage: Eukaryota > Metazoa > Chordata > Actinopteri > Osteoglossiformes > Osteoglossidae > Scleropages > Scleropages formosus. Next base: position 3,081,061 of record NC_041827.1, read on the forward strand.
TACGCGAAATTGTTTTCGGTAATTAAAAGGCCAGTAGATATCCCACGAGATTTTGTCATTCCTGACTTAATATGTGCATTGTTTTCTTGCTTTCTTATATTACGTTAATATTTTTCTGTGAATAATATAGTATAATTGATAGTGTTGTTATCGATTTTTTGTTGCTTTTCTCCTTATAAACTACAGTTATTCATTTAGCAGATGCTTTTCTCCAAAGGGATGTACTTCTCAGAAACATACAATGTGTTCATTACATTAGGAGAAAGAGACATAGCTGCAGATGTGACTCTTAAGTAGTTAGTTTCCTTCCCCATATGCACCAACATTCATCACAAGTTGCTGCATTAAACTTTACCAGAATATCGCCGATTCCTAATCACCTTCCTAGTCATTTTTTTGTTTTGAGATGCATATAATCATTTATGATACATTGCAGGAGTGGCTCTCTAAACAACTTACCCGAGCATGATCGTGAATAATTATACCTTACATGAACTTAAGAGACCACGGGCGAAGTAAGTTCAGTAACACTCTTTTTAAATATGGACAGTACAATTTGCATTTAATTTATTTCAGAACAAATTCTCTGACAGCAGTAGTTCACCGTTCGAAATTTCCATTCAAAATTTAGAGACTGAAATGTTTGCGGTTCCTAATTCCTGTTAAAACTTTAGTTAGTTGCTTGTTTCAGACACATAAATGGTAAGGAATTTTGCTAATATTTTTATTATTATTCACCAAACTTTAATGACACAGTTTAGCTTTCTTTTGCATAACCTTAAGGTGCCATGCCATGGGTATTTATATACACATTCCTTAATGACCGGAATTTGCCTGAATTACGGGACAGTCTGCACTTTTCCATGTATATTAAATTGATAAATATTAAGTGTATGAGCTTTTCAGAGATCATTTCAGCCTTTTTGTGGACCGGTATTGCATCTCACAGACCGCACAACAAGGGATTAAGGCCCAAATATGACATTTCTATTGGTGAGACTAGAAATGGAAGAAAAAAGCTAATGAAAAGCATATTTTTAATGCCTTCTTTATAGGTCGATCAGATTTTTTTGGTGTTATTTATGTTGAATGTTCCTTAAAGGTGTATTGTTGGGTGTTTGGTAAATCATGAGACCTTTGAGAAAAAAAATAAAAAATACAAGTCAATATTTGTTTTGTGCAGAATTCTTTAAAATGTTTCTAGTAAATATTATTTGTATTTCTATTTTTAATTCTAGACTTTCAGGTATTTTTGAATTGTGACTTATTCAGAATTAAATCATTTGTCTAAAAATATAACAAACAGCACCATTACCAGACTTGTATATGTAACCGAATTAGTCAGAAACTGAACCACGAGCACGTTCAATAAGTCTGTTTTTCGTTTTTTCAATACGATACGCAAAAACCATTCTTGTACTATGTTATAGCTATCATTTATGTAACATTAATCAGTAAATATTGCAGAAAAATACATTGCTATACAGTGATTTTTGTTACAGCAGGGATGAGTAATTTTTTCAGGCAACTCCTATGAAAATGTGAAGAGTCAAATATTAATTTATTCATGTGTTTGCTGTTATTCGAGGAAAGCAAAAGAGACAGAACTATGCTTCGGAGCATAAAAAATTGAATTTGATCGATAGTGACGTAGCTTTTCAGAATTGTGAGCGGCTGGTTACTGGCACCGCCCTCATGCCTTCGTCACGATCACCCTAGTTGGTTAACCAGTCAAAATGCAGCAACTGGCCTAGAATTAGAAGTCAAGAGTTCAGAAAGAGGTCACTGCAGCTGCAACCCAAAAAAAAACAACGCGTTTGCAGCTCTGACGTAAATCGGGAAGCAGTCGGCTTCATCTGGGAGGAAAAACGTTGCCTTTATAGGTTATTTCCCTACGGATTGCATTATTATTGAAAATGAGAAGTTGGCGTAAATGTTGCTGTATGTAATTTTTCTTCAAAAACCTGAAAGTTCCTTCCTTTATTAATTCGATTTTTTTTTTCCTTTACTTGCCTTTGTTATATATAGCCGAATGCTAACATTAATTGTCTCTATTCATTTATTAGATCTGTTTTCCTTTGAGGTTTTGGGGACTACCTGGTAATATTCTAACTTTGATTTTTAAAATATTCTTTCTTTGATGGGAAAGGTAGCTAAAAATAACAATTTAATGTTGAAGACAACAGTAACGTATATTTTTCTTGTTAAATGCAAAATATATTTTGGAAGTGATTTTATATTTTTGAAACGATACATTTCAAGATTATGAGACAGTACGAGACTAATTAAAAGTACCAGTAGGGTTAAAACATTTCAGTTATTTCGAAACATTAAATGTAATTTTAGGATTTAAAAATGTTTCTTCCAATTTTTTACTAAAAAACTGTAAAAGCATTTTGTTATGTACCAGTTTTCCACCACATTAATAATAATCCATAACGATATTTTGTATTGTTTGCATTCATATATGTAAAACCTTTTTTTTTTTTTTTTTTACAGTGTTAGAACTGATTTTTTTTGGTTTGTTTTCAGTCTGCTTGCATCACATCTCTAGATAAAGTATTCTTCTTCTCCAGACTTTAATTCTGTATCGATGGAAGGAACTGTAATTGTCAGAATCCAGATACATTGGCCATCTGCACCTTTGTGTATTGCAGCCACCGTTCTGCCCATGTGATGGGTTGGTTTTGTCCAGCTGGGGACTGAAAAGTAATGATCCAGCTGCCTCATTTACTTGGTCGGCCTGCGAGGTTTCCAGGGATTGCAAAGAAAAGTGGTGCATTCACATGCGCACCCCGGTTCACTGATTAAATGTCGATCTCCTCTTTCAAAATTGCTCAGCCCAGTCATTCAGTGGCTTCAGCTGAGCTGCTAAGTAGTAATAAATTGTCATTGGGCTCTAATCACGGTCCCTCGCGATGCGGAATTTGCTTGACTTAATTAATGAAATTACAGCGCAATGTGAGAGGCTTCATTCTCCCAGCAGTGGTGGGCGGGCCTGTTTATCTGTTTACCTTCTTTGTTTACCTGTGTTTTTCAGTCGCAGCTGCAAGCTGACTGCTAAGTGTAATGAAAGAATGGAAAAAAAATACATCCTTGGCAATGAAAGCTAGATTGAAAGTCCTGCCTTTTTCAAAGGCCTTCCCAGGGGAGAAGATAGAGGCATAGTTAGTGAGCCGGCATTTTCGAGATTTCGCTGTCTCTGGAGGAAGAACGATCCTTCCGAAGGTGTGTGGATCAATGAAAGATCTGATGATGACACACCTTTTCTTTTCTCTCCATGGGTACAGAATACCTCTAGAGGTTAATATCTACTGCTTTGCCTTTGCACCCCTGGAAACCTCCCCAAAATGTGGGATTTCCAGTTTGGTAAGTGCAAAAATCTGATTTAAATGATAAAAGTATTTTTTTTTGCAAGTTGAGCATATCCTACAGAAGGCTTTTTGTGTGTGCATTTTCCAGGCTAACCTGTTATAACAAATGCACACAAGGTGTATGTTTTACATTTGTTTTTGTTAGTATTATGTTAGAATTAAGTGTTTTTTTTGGACACCAGAAACATTTTGCATTGCTGTAGATAGTTAAATGTTGATTCTAAATCTTTAATTATCAGTGTCCCAAGAAATATGTTGTACTTCTACTCTTCCTCTTCCTTGAAGCAAATACTTTGTTTTTGTGGGCAGAAAAAAGTCATTAGAATACTCCCATTCTTTTATGGCTCACTGGCTTGAAATCATTTTAAACAGCAGATTAGGCATTGAAAAAGCCCACTTGTTCATGTGAATTCGTTTTACTCTCCTGCTTTGTGTTCTTTGCATTCATTCATTTTTTTTTTTTCTTTTTGCTTCCAATTCAAGACCTCAGGGATGCTACTTTTTATATGCGATACTTTTCGTCTCACTGTTTCTCTTGTTTTTGCTGCAGTGCTTGCTTGCGTGAGTGTGTGTGTTTCGTCACTGGTCGACATCATTTGCTTTACGCACAAAATACGGAGCAGTTTCCCATAAAAGCACTGACCTTTTGCTGTTATTGTAGTAATTGCCAGGTAGAATTGTGGTAATGGGAGAATTAAAGGATTAATTTCACCAGTCCTGATGTAGTGATGACAGATTAGTGCTTACTACTGTCACCTGTTAGCTTCAGTGTGTAAGCATGCGTGTAATAATTTGTTGTAGATATGGGGGTAATACAATGGAGGCGCACATAAGAAAAGAATTCCACCCAGGTGTCAGTGACTCCTTCCCTTTGCCGAGTGAAACGACTCGAGATAAAAGCTGCTTTTTAGCTTCAGAGCACAGCAGATGATCGCCGAAATTAGGATATCTGAAAAGGCGAGCAGTGACATGTCTCTACTGCTCTTTATTTAATTTTAATGTTTATGTAAGCTGTTGGTACGTTTAACTCCTGAGAAAAAATTACATTGAAAACGGAACATGCTTTTTGCAAGAGCGTGCAAATTCCTGAAAAGGAGTCATTATTTTTCGTATTAGTGCATATTTACATGCTGTGTGAAGCCTTTCATTAGTTTCTCTTTTTTTTCCAGCAAAACCAAGCAAGTTGCTTTCAGATGCAAATATAATGATTTTACATTTTTCTATTATAAATTTGTTTGCTTCAACTCTGCAACAGCGCCATGTGTTCAGTTTTTTTATTTTTTTTTAATTTTTTTGAATGGTCCTGTTGAAATGGGATTAAGGAGCATCAAAATGAGAGGCCCGTGAAACGTTGGGCTCCAAAGCAAGCCATATGAGCAGATGCTGTCCCCCGCTTGTCTGCGCGGCAGCCCGAGCCACACAAAGAGTCCGCTTCTATAGAGGCCCTTATCCAGTGACGCCCAGAGCCTGGCCATTGTCCCCTTGCATGCAAAATTTCAATTAGTGCTGCTTCCAGTTGTTTCCCCAAAGTGCAGCCGTTGTTTCGTTGGCCGCCTACCTTGACGAAGCGTTAAATTTGCGGATATCTGAATTGGGGGGGTGGGCTGTCTGAGGGCACAGAGATGCCAATTCGACCAAAAATCCAGTCATGTCAGTGTGCCATGACATCATTGTTTTAGCATCTTGAGCTGCCCTCCTTTCTGTACTGGATGGCATCAACGCGTGAGATGTCCCTCAGGATCGTGCTGTAACGAGAGTTTGCCGTAAGAGGAGCGTGCCGGAAGAAGCCAAAGACTCATCGTGGGTGCTTCTCTGGAGCCATTTTTTAGACTTTTGTGCGCTGGGCCATCAACGAGAAGTGGAACCAGGAAGAGAACAGTCATTGTTGCGGCATGGATCATTCATCCTTCCTTAATAATACGCCGATGGTGTTGGTTACGATTGCTACAGCTTTCGATGACTGATTGTGTCTGCCAAACTCCAAACAGGCACATGCATGTTTACAACAAAACTCCAACGTTGACATGCTTCCTTTAAGAAAAATCCCTTAAAAATATTTAATTTGCTATAGAATCCTTGCAGAAACGCTACTGTTTAATCTGGTTGTTATATGATATCCATTTACGCTTGACTGAAAGAAGTTCTCGAATGTTCGCCTCCAGTACTGTAAGCGGCAGGGGGCGGTAAAAGACACGCACTATGATTATAGTCACTGTCACGGTCAACGTAGTGCTGATCGTTCGAGCCTTGTGTCCTTACCTGGGGGGGTTCCATAATTTAGGGTTAAAATGATTTGTGAGTTTGGCTGGTGCACACAGTATGTCCTGTTGAGAAACATTAATCAGAACGAGCAATTTTTAAATATGTACCGCATGGATTTTCCGACGTATACACACATTTGATTAGATTTTACTGTTCAGTGACGTTTCGCTGCAGCGCTGCTGTTCTTCATTTTTAAAGATGACATAAACACACATATACATACTTTTAAATGCCCGGACAAATTTGGATCAGCCTTTTTAGGTTTGACTGTTGCTTATTTTCCAGTTGAGTGACTCCATGTAATGCTGCTTGCTAGCTGGCCATGAAGCACATCCGACAGTTTTTTATTTTAATTTGTCTTGATGAAATTGGCTTGCAACAATAATGCTGGACATAACCGAGTCTAATTCATTTAATTAATTAGTAATTGTTTTTTTTGTGCAAAACAAATTATACAGAATAGCAGTTAACCTTTAGAGGAGCATTTTGTTGTTTTATAACATGTATTTGGGTGGTTATGGTGGGGATTTTCCTTCTGTTCCCTGTTATTCCCGTTTCCCTCTCTTTCCCTTCTTTATCGGAATGGAGTAGAACTATAGTACGGTGTTATGCTTTCTGTATGTATCAAATGGAAAAATTTGCCTAAAACTCAACGATATAGTATGATTTTAGCTCATGTACACAGTGAATGCGACATGTTTATCTAATTTTTGTACATGACGTTTAATTGAATGGAATTTTAGATTATATTGTCATCATATTCTGATTAACTTTTAAAAGGTTGAATACACTTTACACACTGTATATGTTCTGTTATGCTCATTTAAGTTTTATTATTGAGCTTGGTGACATAGCGTTTGAAAATTTCATGAGTTTTCTCAATTTAATAAAGAGAAGAATGAGAAGGCATTGCTGTGATTTCTTTCACCACAGAGTGTTCGCTGTAAATCTTAATGTCAATTTTTGTCTTACGGGGCGTAAACATATATTGTCTGTGTTGTTTGACAGTTTTTGTCTTTTTTCTTATATTTAAAATCAAGTCAAGAAGTGTTGCTTTTAAAATATGCCAGCACCTTCACTTTCTTAGTGGTTGATTTTAAACTTATTGTTTGTTCATTCGGTGCAGTGGCGCAGTGGGTTGGACCACAGTCCTGCTGTCCGGTGGGTCTGGGGTTCGAGTCCCGCTTGCGGTACCTTGCGACGGGCTGGCGTCCCGTCCTGGGTGTGTCCCCTCCCCCTCCGGCCTTACGCCCTGTGTTGCCGGGTAGGCTCCGGTTCCCCGTGACCCCATATGGGACAAGCGGCTCTGAAGGTGTGTGTGTGTTTGTTCATTCCTCACCATGTCGGCTCCAGTGTTGGGGCACCTTGATCTATGAAGCTGTGACATGGTAATGAGGTGGATATACACTAAATGCACAGTTGTCATGGCTTCTCATTCATGAGAATGTTCCTGGTTTTTATACACAAGTTTTGGGGAAAATACTAGATATACAAGAGGTACAACAGGTTGTGGATGGGGGAGGCTTGCATGGAGAACATCTGTGCCGCTGCTCGTACCCTGGGTTCAGTGTATCTGTCGGTAGCCTGACAACAGCTGAACTCTTTTACATGCTTTTTGTGGTACATTGCTGTGTGATGGGTCTGCTTGAATCACAGGATTAGCTGTCTGATTCACTTTTTTCCTTATGATACACCTGAAAAATGATTAAAGGATGTGTGAAAGATGTACTGAAATTAACATTCATATTTATCTGTTGCTGTTTTCTCCACTGTTAAACCACTTACCATTATTTACCCATTTATACAGCTGGGTAGTTTTACTGGAGCAATTTAGGATAAGTACCTTGCTCAAATGTACGGCAGTTGGAGATGGGAAGTAAACCTGCGTCCTTTGGGTCTGACGCAGCAGTGCTAACCCCTTCACTACCGCCTAACCCTAATATTAATCATTGGGAGTCATACAGTATTTAGCACTTAAAGCAGACCTTTATTGTTGAGGTGACGCGCAAAAAGTGCCAAATAAAGTGAAACACCACGGTATGTGTCTCAATACACTGTCATACTGCGCTAGAGTGGAGTGTACTGTGTCTTTGCATGAGTTTGTTTTGTATTACTAAGGAGGTACTCTTGAGATTTTACTTGCGGAGTGTTGTTTGTTGTAAACTGGGTGAGGTTGAGGTTTTTGTCTACGGTCTGGGGTTTTTGTGGTCGTTTCGGAGAATGTAGGGAATGTGAGCGAACGATACTGTGTCACGTTGCTGCTCTCCGTGACGCGGGATGCTGTAAAAGTAGAGCCATGGATTAAGCCCTTGGACCCCTGCGGGGACCACTGTAATGTATCTCTCTTCAAAGCCCTGCTTGGTCCCTTTTTATGAATTGTGGTGGGGGGGGGGGTAAATGAATGCCTTGCAAGGCTGTTTCTCTTTGCTCCAACGGTTTCGTTTTTTCCCCTCCCAAGACGAAGAGGCTTCTTAAACCTGGGGTTTTTGAGAGAGGAACATTACTGGAGACTCCTCCACCTCATTGGGGTACCGCTATAAAGCTCAAGTCATCTGGGGTGCATCTGTGGGGAGTGTAGATTTTTTTATAAGGTGAAGCATGTAAAAGTTTTAATTGAAATCTCTCACGAGAACTTGGGCGCCTTTCTTTCCCTTTTCTCTGTATTGAGTTTCCGTCCGTTGTTATTTAATATGCGGCACAGTGGTGCAGTGCTTTGCCCTGGTGCCTCTCAGCTCCTGGCTTATGGATCTGGACATGGGTTCAAATCCAGCTCAGTCTGTGCAGAGTTCATATGTTTTCCCTGTTTTTCACTTGGGTTTTACCACACAACTCAAACAGAGGTGCGTCAAGGGAGTTAATGTCTCTATATTGCCCGCAGTGTGACAGTGTGTGTGTTATTCCTTGTGTTGTACTGGTGTCGTATCTAGTGTGCGTTCTGCTTTGCAACCTTTCATTCTGGAATAGGCTCCAGACCACCATGACCCTACAATGGACAATTGGTTATGAGTGATGGACTGATGGGTATTTTATACTTTTCTGTCCAAGCATATGAACTATTTTTTCATTGCTCTGATGTAGTGGTGACATCTGTAAATGTGACAGCTGTCACTGAAATACCGGGTCAATAGACATTAATCTTTTCCTGGTATCTTTTAAAAATTCTAATAATAACTGTAATAACTATTTGAAGTGTGAAACTTGAGCTCAAACACCTGTCGCGCATTTTATTGTTGTGTGGCGAGTGTGTTTTCTGTAGGAAGAGGTGTTTTGTAACGGTGTACAAATTGTAGAAGGTGGACAGTTGAAGGCAGACGGATTTAAGGCAAGGATGGGTGCGACACACTGGCCATCTGTGCCGAGGAGGCCCAGGTAGCACAAACTGGAGGGGTGATGGCAGGGGTTCTTCTCCCACCCCCCACTCTCTTTTTCTCACAGAGCCACAGTTACTGGGCCATCAGCAGGGCTGTGGATGGAATGGGATGGAGAGAGTTCTCCTCCAAATGTGTTACTGAAGCCTTCAGCCTGTGCACTGAAGAGAAGTGGGCGGCTCACGGCACACAGATTGGAGGTGTGCGTGCACCTGCATTTAACCCCTCTGAAGTTGGTGAGAAAAATTCATAATAATAATTAAAAAAAAAAATACTCTTGGTTTCTGCACAATGACAGAAAAGTTTAGGTGTGTGTTGAAAGTAAGTTTGGGGCTTGGAACAGTGTCTCGAAAGGGCAAAATGATAGCGGTAGTGCTCTTCCCTCGGGCCCTGTTGCTTCACCGAAATCACAGTCAGTTTGGATGCGAAGGCAGCGCCAGTTAGAAGCACTATGACTAATTCCTCGAGGATGTCTATTTTAAGCGTACTGTACTTTCCCTCTAAAAGTGAAGAAAAAATGTTTTCTTGTCCACAGGATACATGTCTGGTAATTTGATTCGATAGACTATATCCTTAATTAATAATCAACAGTAAACTGTTTGATTTCCACCTTCGTAATGTCATAAGATAGTTTGCATAAACGCTGAATGATAAATGGCCCTTTGATGCCTGTTTTTGCATGTTGTGTCACAAATTTACATTTATTCTTTTAGCAAACGCTTTTCTCCAGAGAGACTTCTGATGAACTCTATGTAGTGTTACCAGCCCACACACTTTATTCACCATGGTGACTTACACTGCTAGATACACTAATTACATTGGGTCACTCATCCATACATCAGTGGAACACATACACTCTCTCTGTCCCTCACACACTACAGGGGAACCTGAACAGCATGTCTTTGGAGTGTGGGAGGAAACCAGAGCACCCAGAGGAAACCCACGCAGACACGGGGAAAACATGCAAACTCCACACAGACTGAGCAGGGATTGAACCCATGTCCTCTCGCCTCTGCCACCGTGCCGCCCTAATACCCAACAACACTGATTAATCGATATCGCCAGCGAATGACCCTTATTTCCCTGGTCAATGCACACACTGTGTGTGTATTACCCCAAGTAGCAGCTGAGTAATAGCATGGACTCTTTAATTTGTGTCAAAAGCAAAATCTGCAACACATTTCATAGTGTCCGGTTTTTAAATAAATTATAATTGAGCATGGCATCATGACCATTTGATCAGTACCTTCCTTATTCACAATCTGTTCTGCATCACAGCAGGTGTGATCAAGCGGAGCAGATAGGGCAGTGCTTACATTTACATTCATTCATTTTCCTGGTGCTTTTTTCCAAAGCAACTTACCGTGTTAAGGTACTTATAATTACTTACCCATTTATAGACATAGGTAATTTTACTAGCACAATTTAGGGTAAATACCTTGCTCAAGGGTACTGCATCTGGAGGTGGGATTTGAACCTTCCTCCCTTGGGTCCAAAGGCAACAGCTCCTTCAGCTGCCAAATTAAGTTTCTCCAACACCACCAATCTCTCTCCCCCCCCCCCCCCCCCCCCCCCCTTCAACAGCATGTTAAAACATGAAAAGTCACAGATTAAATGTTAGTTTATCTTATTAAGCTTATACTTGCGTTTGTATCTAATTAAATGAGTGTGATTGCATAACGGGGACACGGTGGTGCAGCAGGTTTGACCGGGTCCCGGTCTCTGGTGGGTCTGGATTTCAAGCCCTGCTTGGGGTGCCTTGCAATGGACTGGCGTCCCGTTCTGGGTGTGTCCCCTCCCCCTCCAACCTTGTGCCCTACGTTGCCGGGTTAGGCTCCGCCTCGCTGCAACCCAGCTTGGAACAAGCGGTTTCAGGCTCTGTGTGTGTGTGTGTGATTGCATAACAGCGTGATCAGAAGCAGAAGATCCTGGTTGGCAGAATGCCCCCCCTTCCTCTGAAAAAGGACTTTCATCTACACTCTATGTAATATACATGCATCTTCTACTTGTGTATTTTCGGCTCTCCCCAGTAATTATTGCCCCCCCCAAAAAAAAGGGGAAAATGGTAATTTAGCTGAATTCTTAAGTGTCTTGAGTCTTCTTGTAATAAATGTGATCTCTCATGATTTATAGTCTTGTCACAAGTGTGGTCATGGACTTTTTCTCTCTATCCTCAAAAAGTGAAAGGTCTGACTATTTGAAATAATTTACTGCTTTGCCCCGTTTAATGACGTGTGATCACAAAAAAGATCACCTAGGTGGCATGGTATACCTTAACACATTGTAGCTTCTTGTTCCCGCTCCACCCCCACTCTTTGGCCCAGATGCCATATGCAGAAAGTGACGTGTCCTCACCTCGGGGGCTGGGTTTCCCGGCACTTTTGTCACCTGGAAGACTTTGCCCTGTCGGGCGTGATGTACTCAAAGCTAGAGACCCACCGGCACACCGGCTGTCAGTCCCGCCGGCCAGTCCGGTCATTCGCTCTGACTGGGTGCCATAGCCAGCAGGCTGCAATGACCTTGCAACACCACTCATGGGTAGATGTGTACGGCCAACATGTGGTCTGCAGGAATCCGACGCTAAAGGTTTGGGTGTTTTGAGGTAATTCTGGTTCCGTACACCCCAATGTTTGGTTATTGCCCTCGTTGTCCCCTGACAATAGCATGTGCACCTCAAACGTCATGCACACACCTCGTAGCGAGCACCTGTTGTGTGCAACATTAGCAGCCCACTTGAAATCACATGGTACTTGAACCGAGGTTGACAGGGTACCGGAGGGTCCTGCAAACGGTGCACCGCTCATTTCTCACACCGATTTACATTTCTTATGCTACGCTTACTCTCTTTGAAGAAATTTATTCTCAAATCTTTTCGTTCAGAGTGCAGATTTTTCGCTAACGTGCAGTCTAGCAGCATCCCGCTGGTGTAGTAGTTAGATCTGCTGCCTTTGGACCCAAAGGTTGCAGGTTTGAATCCTGGCTGCAGTACCATAGAGTAAGGGACTTAGCCTGAATTGCTCAAGTAAAATTACCCCGGTGTATAAGTGGGTAAATAATTGTAGGTAGCTTAACATTGTAAGTTGCTTTGGAGAAAAGTATCAGCTGAGTGAATTAATGTAAATCCCCATCCATGGTGTACCCTGTTTCATGCTCCGAACTTCCATGACAGGCTGCTGTGATTGTGGGGTGGAACAAGTGGTCATTGATAATGAGTAAGGGACTTGAGTTCATCTCATTATTAAATTATTCTCTGTATATCTCTAACATGTTGTAAAATGTACATATATTTTCCTTAAAATATGTATTTATTCTGCTTAACTACTTGCAGCGCGTCGCTATGGCCGCGTCTCGTTTTGTGTATCCGGCACTGAATTTAGTGATGTTTGCATCAAGGTGAAATTTTAATTTCGTACGAGATTTTATTCTGGAGCGGTAGAGTATGAGGTCAGGCTGCAGCAGACAGGCTGTCAGCCATCAGCCGATGAGCCGTGCAGTCATCTAGTTATGCAGTCATCCGGCGAGCCAGTCGGCCTGTAAATCAGTCCAGCAGCTGGTGGGCCTGGCAGCCAAACAGGACCTTCGCATCAAGGAAGAACGCCGGCGTTCGCAAGAGGTTTGTGCATCTCACGTTGTCCCCACAAATTGCTTGCTGTCCTTTCCCCTGCTTTACTCTGTCATGCACTCTGATGTTCTGACTGTCATGTTCTTCACTCCTTGTAAAATTCCTCCTCATCACAGTCCAGTTTTTAGGATCTTTTTTATATACCCTTTTAGGGGGAAGGTTACAAGCTACTGCGAGCAGCAAGGGAAATAACCGAAGGATGTGTTTGACATTAGTAGACAGCGTGGTGCATCAGCTGGGGATACAGTTGAGTTTCCATGGCCTCATGTTCTCCTCAGCGTGTTAATGAGGGCCCCATGCTGGACTTCAGTTGAAGAAGATGCAAGTGAACGTTCGATGCTTGTAAAACTCAAAGATCCGCTCAACGACATTCGCGTCCTGTTGCGTTGCGCCACTTCCTAGGAATTGCCCGAGATGATTATCTGTTACAGCTTGGGAGTGTTTTAAAGGTCTTATGAATCATCTCAACCTGGTTTTATAGTGGAGGACAATTCCTATCATGTTGCATTCTCTGATTGTGAAGCTGCCAGGCAGTCAAGCATCTGGATTCATCCGCCCGGGACTGCGGAAGCATTACGGTGGAAGGGTGAGCTGTCTAAAGGTCCCAAGTGCTCAAGCGACAGGAGCCGTTACACCTTCCGTAACGTGTTGTGAGAACGGATGCGGTCTGCGCACAAGCGGAGGAAGAAAACTACTGAATCGGAAGGTGAAAAAATGAAAAAAAATCAAAGGTGGGGGCTCACGGAGTAGAAGGGTAGTCGTGCTCCTGCTTAGCCGCTAATCGGGTCTAGTCCAATTACTGCGGGCTGCCTTAGGGGCACGGGGCTCATTTTCTGAAAGAGACCTTCTAAGTCGTGGGGTTTTTAGATTACTGAGGCCTAGCAGGTGGTAGCGGTGTGCTTTGGGTCATCTTTGTTTTGAAGGGTTTGCTGACCTGCTTAATGGTTTTTACACTTGTTTAGCGACTGACGTCTACATTTGCCCGGGGAAATGCGCTCGTCCACCTAAGTGCTTCTCGAAGGACGAGCGGACTCTGTCCTTTCGTCGCCGTTGCCGCGCCGTCCCGCTGATACACCGAAGGCGCGCTTCTGCACAAGTCATTCCCATTTGCACTAATACGTCGATGACGAGCAAGCGATACGTGTGTAAATTGCAAGGAGCCGCTGCGCGACTTTGACCCGTCAACGCAGCGATTAAAAGCGCAGGGAGATGGATGAAACGTTGATGGGTTCTCCGTAAAGTTAGAAGCAGATAAAATTATAGATTTTGCGCGCCAGCTGCAGATACAGAAATGCTGATGAAACAAAGCGGCGGCGGAACGCGTATCACATCTGTGTTTGCTCAAATATATTTTGTCAAAGCAAGTCCAGCACAGCGGGACCGACGCTGGCAGTTGTAATGAATCCCAGTCCCACAGCTGAATAATGACTCTCAGTATTTCCATTCCTCTTACTTTTGTCTTGTTTAATTCCCATAAACATTTTAGCAGGAAGCAGTTACTTGAGAATTTGTACCCCTGGCATCGAGCAGCGCCAGAAGGGCGAGCGTCTCGCGCCCGTCGAGGTTTACGGAACTCGACGTCTGGAAACGAGTGTTTAGCTCTGAGGGGACACACCTCGCCGAAACGGGAGCTCGGTTCAGGGGTTCGAAGGATGATCGCCGTTTTCCATACCTTCTACAGGCATAGGCCCCTCGGGTGGCAACGGTCGTGGATCATTGCGAGGGCAGCCGGGAAAGCCAGTGCTAGCGCCAGTGCTGTGATGGCAGGGCCTCCCTCCAGCGGAGTCCGCTTAAAACGAGCAAGGCGCGCAATTTGGGCTGACATGTAGAACGTTACTGTTGTGGCTGAGCATAAATGATATTGTTTACATCTGAAAATAAAGATGAAATATATCCGCAAGTTAGCTGGTGCATTTGGTTTTTTTCCACTTACTGCCTATAATGTAGGGATTATAACAAAGGCTGTAGTTGGCCTCAGCTCAGATGGTAAATGTGCTCTTTTTTTTTTTTTTTTTTTACATCAGTTGTGAAGAAAACTCTTCTCTAACTTGGGGTGAAGGTTCACGCAGACATTACATTTTTCGCCAAAGCAACTTAACGTTAAGCTATTTACACACCTATTTATTCTGCTGGGTAAATTTACCGGAACAATTCAGGGTAAATACCTTGCTCAACTGGGCTACAGCTGGGATTCGAATCCGCGACTGCCGTTTCCAAAGCCAACATCTCTTAGCGCTACACTACCGGCCAGCCCCTGGCAAGTACAGGTTTTAATAGGAAGTTAGCATTTGTTGTAATGGGAAATGACATTTTCTCTTTGTTTGCTATTTTTGTGTTCGTAGCAATTAAGAGAAACAACTTAATGCCTAAAAAAGAATATAAAACCACCTTCGCAGGAAATCGGCTGCGTCGGAATGGATTTCCTATTTTTACCCAATGATTTCGCCCCAGTGGGATCTACAGTAGAACAGCTTATTGGGCATTATAGCAGGAAGCGACCCGCTTCTCCGCTGTCCTGGAGACCGAGTTGTCGACTCGTAAAAGTTTCCACGAGGAAAGTGGTCCATTACTCTCTGGCCTCTTTCGCCTGATGAAAAAGGATCTGGCTGGGGAATGTGCTTCCTGAACATGTTTTTGTCGATTATTTATCGCTGTACACCGTGAGTTCAAAGCCCTTTATCTGGATGTGGACTGTAGTATTTCAAGGATAGTTGTATGGTTAAAAATAACCATAGTATTATTACAACAAAAATAATTTAATGAAACTGAGTAAAAATTTATTTATTATTACAACTAAAATAATTTCATGAAACTGAGGAAAAATTTATTTTGGCCATTACAGCCTAGCACAATGTGATTAATAAACAGAAAGCATCCATTACTGGTATTGTCATTAAAAAAATTATATTATTTTTATATAATTTTTATATTCTATAAAATTTGATAATAGTAAAAATAAAATGATAAAAATGATAGTCTTCTGTATTTTCATCATTTTCAGGACTCTTAACATTTGCTTGTTAAAGTAATTTTTTAAATTTTGAAATTTGTCTTTTATGTAATGTTTAAATTTTGTATAAAATACTTCTTTTTTTTTTTTTTTTTTTTTTACACAACTTGTTTTTGGAAACTCACACCGACCACCATTTTGTACTTGAGCGTTCTGACAAAGTTGAAAATAACACGTCTCTTTTCTCTCTGGTTGAACCCGGGAAATGACGAAAATCTGCTTCAGAATGTAACAGAGGAATCCGTTTATTTCAGGGAGTAATCGGAAGCAAATGTTTTTAATGTTGAGGATGCCATGTCTGATGTCTAAATTAACATCAGCCACGAATAACTGGGTTTTATTATATATATTTTTTAAAGGCTCCCTTGGTTCCAGACCTCAGCTTTTTAAAAACGGAACCACCGCAAGCGACCTTTCGAGAGGATTAAGACCCGTTGTAGCCCGGTTCTAACGCTGCGAGTCTGTTTGAAACGTCAGCGCATTTTTGCGTCTGGGAGCCCGTGTGCTGGGCAGGCGGTGACTGGATCAGTCCCTAGATGGGCTTGCAGTGGTGAACGAAAGAGCGTGCTTCTCGATGACAGTGGTGGCCTTGCAGTATTCGCTCTGTGCTGGTGCCTGGGTATGGAACGCCCCGGGTCGTTGTTTGCACCTCCATGGTGCGCTGTGTTTTTCCCACCGGAGCACCTCTTTCCCATGTTGTAGTCACCTCTCTGGTTTCCACCTATATTGTGTAATTTCTGTTTTACACTTTAAGGTTCAAGCTTCCTCTGGCAGCATGGTGGCACAGCAAGTACCGCTGCTGTCTCACAGCACCTGGGTGGTGCGAGAGGACATGGGTTTCGTCCCCACTCAGTCTGTGTGGAGTTTGCATGTTATCCCCGTGTCTGCTCTGGTTTCCTCCCACAGTCCAAAGACATGCTGTTCAACTTCCCCCATAGTGTGTGAGTGACAGAGAGAGTGTGTGTGTTCCACCGATGTATGGATGAGTGACCCAGTGTAAGTAGTGTATCTAGCAGTGTAAATCACCTTGGTGAATAAGGTGTGTGGGCTCATAACAGTTCATTGGAAGTGGCTTTGGAGAAAAGGATATGCTGAATAAATAAATGTAAATCTGTTCACAACACGTCAGCTGGAGACCTCAGACATGATGTGATGCTCCATGTCACACATGTACGCAGTCACATGAACATTAGTATGCACACCCTCAGATGTGGACTAACAACCACAGGTAAAAAGAGTAGCTGACATGCCTGTAACTAACTGAGCTGCAGAATCGCTTAAAGGGTTTTTTTTTAAATTTTTTTTTATTTTTTATTTTTATTAAAATGTGGAAACGTGTCCTGCACTGGGAGTCATGGGATTAGCGAGAGAGGTGGGAACACATGACCCTCCCACACTCCACCGCACTCAGGGCAGTAAATGACCTCATCCAATGCTAGTCAGTCCAGTCTTAAATTCATATTAAGTGTATTTGATGACTAATGCGGCAGTATTGCTTTTGATCAGCCACACCATCTTTTCTCTAAGAAGTAGCTTGAAGGTTTCGAAAACCTGTTAAGATCAATTTAGCGCCAAGAATCCTACAACTGTCTGTCGTCTTTTTAGAACACACAGCCCAGCGATAAGTGAAAGGATTATTTTTGGCTCGGAGAGTGTGATCTGAAAACCTCAATATACTGCGTTGGATCATTTTGGTTACACACTTGACAACAACAGCGCTATTGTGTGAGGGTTGCCGCTCGGCTCACTGTCACCCTCAGATATGGCAAGAGCGACGGCAGCTTCTTTTCGTCCTTGGTCAGCCAGCAGGATTTTCATTTTCAAAGCTGCTAAAATATATGCTTAGTTCAGTCGCCTTAAATCACGACAAAAATATATCCTCTTTTTAAGTCTGATAAAACAACCTTTGAATTCAATTGCCACAATAAAAAAATGCATATATAGTGAGAGAAAAGAAAAAAGAAAGCACATCTGCTCATTTGTTTGCTCATCTGCCAACTGAAAGCAAATTTTATACTGCCCGGCCATTTGATATAATGAAAAGAGTAAATGAATCCAAATTTAGTAAAGTCTTCAAATGAGCTACTTGAGTGTAGGCGGCAGCATCTTGATTGCTCTTCTTACCTCTCAATCCACTTAAAACCCGAGTTACGGAGATTCACGAGATCGGAGAGGAAGTGTTCTCAAGGTACGGCCTCGGGCTGAGCGCTTCAGTTTTTCCGTCTGCCTTTGCTTCCAAAATCCTTGAGCCTCTTGCCATGTGGTTGGGTCTTACTGTGAGCTAGCATTTTTAAACCTTCGTCTACAGCATCGGAATGGAGTCAAAATATTTGTGTTCATGGTGGGGAAAAATATTCTGTGTGACAATGTTCTTTGTTTAATTGGCCAAAATAATTTGTCTGCTAAATGAATTCATAACGGAGATTTTATTGAAAATGTTTTTGAATCACTTTCAATGGCTCTTGTCC
This sequence comes from Scleropages formosus, assembly GCF_900964775.1. Classification (NCBI taxonomy): domain Eukaryota; kingdom Metazoa; phylum Chordata; class Actinopteri; order Osteoglossiformes; family Osteoglossidae; genus Scleropages; species Scleropages formosus. Next base: position 3,099,165 of record NC_041827.1, read on the forward strand.
TCTAATTATATAAACTTTAATAAAAATGTGTTAGGACTCACTCTACCAATTTGAGTCGTATTAATTCCATGTTAGTGCCTTTGTGATTTGAGACATAAATTTTTTTTCTACTGTTTTTTCTAAAAATTTTGTATGGAGCCACATACATAGTGTACCTTAAGTTGTGCTTGACTTGTGGTCTGCTTGGCAGCTTCTTGGAACATCTCATCTGAAGTTCAATAGCAAGGGGAGGAACCAGATGTTGCGGAGCACTAAAGAACAATGACTAAATTCAGCTTGTAGATAAAAAGATTGCCTAAATAAAACATTGTATGAAAGCCCAAGATGTGCCTCACTAACCTTTACATCTGGTTTGGGTTTTTGGATTGTGGTTAAGTAAAACATTTTTTATTGCTTTTGTTGGAAAAAAAATCTTTCTTTACATTGTTTACAACACGGTCACAAGCATTTTGCATGCATTGCAGATGAAACACAATCCTGAGCTCTTACGTCTCATGAGCACAGTTGGAGTGAAGTGTCTACTTGGATACCTCGTAGTTGTTGCACCTGGAGAGTCTGGGACATACATTCGAGTTCTGATCTAAATGTTTTCCTTCAGCTTCATTTTCCACTTGCACACACGCTATTTCAGCCGTTACAGATTATCCTTCTACACATTGAACTGTAGTGATATACTACCTGTCTTTTTTCTAATCTCAGCAGTGGGCTTCCAGAGAGACTATTATTTGCATGGCGTTGGTCCCATGAGGGCAAATCTGTAGCCTAAAACCCAGCATGGTCCAGGTCATCAGTATCTTGGTATCTGTACAATTAGTCATCTTACATCACACAAGGTGCGAATTTAGTTGTTGGAATTAGATTTTTCTGTAGCTGTATCTAGTGGGTGAAATGGGCTTTGCTTGTTCAAAGTTCTTCTTGAGGTTCCATGAATCTTGTGGAATGTATTCTGAAAACAGACCCAGAATTTAGCCAGCAGGATAAAGACTGCTTTTGCCTAGTCATTATCTTTCATGCTGAAGACTTAAATTGATAAGTATTGCCAAAGGAGTCCTCTGGCTTTGTGGAGCCTTTCTTTGAAATGCACTTGGACCATGTTTGTAACATTAAGAGCGTGCAAGGATTTCTTAGTAGGTCTTAAAAACTGTTTTTTTCCCTTAGTGACTCATTAATTTAATCAACAGTGTATCTTGGAAGGGGGTGTGGTGGCGCAGTGGGTTGGACCACAGTCCTGCTCTCCGGTGGGTCTGGGGTTCGAGTCCCGCTTGGGGTGCCTTGCGATGGTCTGGCGTCCTGTCCTGGGTGTGTCCCCTCCCCCTCTGGCCTTATGCCCTGTGTTGCCGGGTAGGCTCTGGTTCCCTGCGACCCTGTATGGGACAGGCGGTTCTGAAAGTGTGTGTGTGTGTGTGTATCTTGGAATTTCCTTAAATCACAGACTGCAGCGTAAATATGTCTATTTGGTTTAAAGAACGAATTTAACCAAACATCTTTATTGTTTTGTTTATCACACTAAACAATTGGGTCTTCGTAACATGTTCTCCTTATCCTACTGTAGCCTATTTGGATATTTGAGGCACCAGCTATTTGGCATTGACTATCCCAGGATAAGCAGTCCCTTATATCCTTATTTCTTGTTATGGGTAAGGAAGGAATGCAGCTTCAAAACAAAAAAAGTACGATAAAGTCAACCCTTAAAATGGCATGCTCAAAGTTGCGAAAAGCAGAGACAAAATAAAAATGAAAAAATCCACTGTATAAGCCGTGTTTCCTGATGAGCGTCCTCATTTGCTTCCCGGAGAAAAAAGTGTTCCTATTGCGTTTGCGACTATTGACGGTCATGATGTTTGGTACCACGTGACACGTCCATACTTTGTTTGCGCCTTCAGCACCACTCTGGTTAAGTCTGACTTCGACACTTGTGCTGCCAAAGTGCTCATCACGTTTGAGGTGCCCTCAAGCCCTCACCTCAGTCTTGTTTGTAGCACTGCAGAGTTGAAGAAGTAGAAGATTTGAGGGGGGGTTACAGCTAGCTGGTTCTTCCATGCAATGTTGAGTCGTCTATGACAGCCCTCTCTCACAGTGAGAAAGGCCTCAGGCTTTGAGTTGTGGTCAGCTACCACCATTTTCCTGTCAAATACACTGAGTGGTGTGTGTGCTACACTGACAGCGCAGTCCTCTACGCTTAAAACAAGGTCATTTGTGTCTAGTCGTAAGGCGAAGACCACAGATTTGCTCTCGAAGTTGAATAAATCATTCGGGTTTCTTGGATTCACAAGAAAAAACAAGCCTGCTGTATGTAGAACAGCCACATTTCTTTCTGTATTTTTCTCCAGATCTGGCTTGAAATATTCATGGGATCAGATGAGGGTTAGGGGAGTTAGGGAATCAATCTGAATAAACCATTACCTGTCACACTACTGCAAATTACAGCTCCCATTGGTGTAGGGCTGGAATGCTCAAACAGAATCTCGAAGAGTTGTGGTCCAGGTCGTCTTATGCTTACCCTTACCTCTTTAGGTGGAGGGCTTTGGTGTTCAGTGTAAGAGTGAATCAAGTAATTCAGAGTGATGTATAAGATTACCTGGATTAGGGAACTAACTTTGGACCCCTTTTCTATAGGATTTTACAGCCCTGCTGACATGGAACCAAGACAAAGCTCTATCTTAGCACAAGTAGACCAGGCATGTGTGTCTCTCCACACACACACATTGTTGACACCCATACCAGGTATGTCATATGCACGGAACAGGTGTTGTCCCACAAATATACCAGTACATCAGGACAGGGAAGGGAATAGGGAGGACTGTTCATATGTTGATCGCCGTTGATGGGGAATGGGACTTCTTCCATCCTCCTGGCAGCCCACCCTCGCTGTCAAAGAATTGAAGAAATGGTGGCGGTGGTGGGGGGGGGCGTTGCACGGTTGACGCTCGCATCCCACCGGGACCCTCACAGAGAGTGTGCAACGTTTGATCAAAGGACCCTGTGAATTGATTAACTCAACATGCATTATTCAGAGCGTCTCCCAGCTTCTTCATAACAGTTTTCTGCCATTCCTCCCGGGAAAAACAGAATTCACACAATGTCATCTTATATAAGCATTACTTCTGTATTTTCTTCTTTCCAAGGGGCTGTCTTTCCAATTTTTCATTGCAGTATTCTTTGTCACCCGAACTTGAGTCCATTACGAATGTTTATGTGCAAAGAGTAAAAAGGAGGCGTAGACGCGTTGACTTGACAGCTTGCGTCTCCAAACAGCTAAGAAAGTCGGTTGTGACTTGAAATTGTAACCTTTTCGACATTCTCCGGGAAGTATCCTGCCAAATGACTAAATTATAAGTAAACAGTGTTTGTGTGAGCGATTCACCCACGTCAGGTGGAGAATCTCATCTGTTAGTTTCCAGTCATACGCAGCAGCCAGACATACCAAACAAGTTTTTTTTAATTATTTTTTTTAATAAAAAGTCAAAGTGTCACAGAAGAACGCTTACAACGTGATAATGTGTCGTTTAACTAAACTGCATTTAAGACCAAAAGAGTTATCTCTGCGCCACATACAAAATGCGGTGTTTTTGGTTGGCAAACTGCAGTATAAACAGCATACTGAGCTGCAAATTGTTGACATACTGTGTTGTGTTAAATACTTATCAAGCAGCTCTCTTCACAGAGCCAGCAAAGATAAAGAAATGGAAAATAGCAATTAACAGCAATCAAACATGTTAATGAAAGCGTTCACAAATTTGTGCTGTAACTGTCAGAAAAAGAAAGACGCTTATAATCTTTTAAATCTCAAGCTGAACGTCTCTCCGCTATGTTTGCCAGGCGAAAGGGTACGATGTGTGATTGAGTACAATGGCAAGACACGTTGAACATGGTATATTTTTACATTTATCTGATGCTTTTCTCCAAAGGGACTTAAAATGTTAAGCTACTTCCAATTATATACCCATGTATACAGCTGAAGTAGCTTGCTCAACGCTACTACAGCTGGAGGTGGGATTCGAACCTGCAACCTTTGGGCCCAAAGACAGCAGTTGTAACCACTCTCTACCAGATGCCAGATTAGTGCATGATATAGTGAATTTTTGCTTCTAAAATTGCATGGTTAATGTTTCAGAAGGTGCCCCACTGCTGTACCCTTAAGGTAGTTCACATGAATTATTCCAATAAAAACGTCAAGATTTTAACTTGCATAAAAGTATTTTGGTAGAAAAGCAGCTGTAGAGGAAAACACATTGTGTGCCCCCTCTTTAACCTACAGCCTGTGAGTAAGAAAGCATGAACCACTAAGTCCATTAACCAACATGCTCTTCGCTACCCTCTTCAGTATCGTTGTAGTGAATTTACATTCATGTCTGCAAAAGTGAGGTGTGACTTCACTTGGTTTGGCTCCCCGTTTTTACCAGAATTAAAAGTCCTCTCACCCGGTTTATTAACAGGTACATTAATGGTTCGTGACATGGATTTGTAACCCGCATGCTACCCTCGCAAGTCCCTGGAGGAGACCTGTTTCATACAAGGGTGAGAATCTGTCTTTAGATTAAAACAGTCGTGCAAGAAAATAATACTTCAACCCATCTTTTTCATTGGTCTGATGGGCAGCCCCCCAGGTAGACCCCATTCCTAAGTTTCAGCAGCTCTGAGCCAACTGTGAAGGGCAGTATAAGGCAATGCCAGAGTCGTAAGTGGAGAAAGTGACACATTTAATAAATATATTTGCTCACAAGTGATGGGTGCGCAAGATTGCTCTACTCTTGTCTGGCTGCCGGAGTCTGCCAATGGCTGGGCTGCCGTCCGAGGAGAGTCAGCACAGCATGGTTTCGCATCTCTTCCCTTTCTTATTTCTCAGATGTGATGAACTTAGATTCATTCAAGTCCTGCGATGGGGGCATCTGGTTTGCCAAAAACAATGTTTGCAGAAAACACTGTATAGCTCCTGTGGGCTGTTTCATACAAGTCATCAACAATGACTTTTTGAGTTACTCAGTGGGTCAGTTCTGCTGCAGAATTATCACTCCTCTTTTCCTGCATGTTACAGTTCATGATCAGTTCTGCAAAGCGCTTTGAAATGCTGCTGGAAACAGGCTAATGTACTGCACAAAACCTCAAGTTTCATTTCGAACAGACATTTCTTATCGCGCAGTCCTTTCTGGGCAAAAATATGAGTTTGGCCTCGATTAGCATTCAGCTGAATTCCAAGCATTCTGATTGTTGATTTCAGCATTTTAGACACGTTTCAGTTGTTACCCATAGCTGCTTCAGCACAGTACCCACCGTCCAAAGCACAATATAATTAATACAATTGTAGCACAATACAATACAGTTTAGCACAATACCCATCCTGGTGGGTTGGTGACTAAATTGGCTATAGAGTGTGTGTGTGAATGTGTGTGTGTCTGTGTGTGGATACCCTGTGAGAGTATGGTTCTGAGATGGACCACTGCCAACCAGGCACTGGAAAGGTGTTTATGGAGAGTGAATGAATGAATGAATGAGTGGTTCTGATTTTGTATTATTTGAATGCAATTGCTTACATTTTTCCCTTTATTGTAAGAGCACTGGGAAAAGCGTAATTTCACAATAAGATGTTTTGTAAAGGAGTGTGACATATTCATTGCCGTTTCGGTTCCCCGGCTTTACTGTTTGAAAAGAGCTGAGCTGATTTCTTTTACATCTTCCCACAATTTGCGGGTCCCTCCTGAGCCACCTCAAACCCTTAGCGCTCCACGTGGCGTTTCTCAGACAGGCGGTTTCAACCCAGGCCCTGTCACTCCCATCTTTCCACTAAATGTCAGATGAGTTTTCCGCTTAATTAAGGCCGGATCAGTTTTGCTGCAGGTCGCCATAGCGACGGGCCACTGTCACCTTTATGGCAGCTTAACTCTTGCTGAGCAGATCTGAGTCTAGAGAAGGGTGGCCCCGGCAGGAGGGGGGGAGTCCCATGTCTTACCGATACAGCCAACATCATGCCGTGTCACAAAGAAGCACAGTAGACCACCTCCTCCTTCCACCCACCCCTCCCCTCAAATGAGAAGTGGGTAAAACCCAGAGCCCAGTGCAACTTGACGCCTCCTTCATCGCTGCTCATTTGTGACCACTCGTATCTCTGGTACGGCTGCCACAAGAGGCATTTACACATGTGAGTGGGGCCCAATGCAGCTCTCAAGGCCGGCCATCTGTGCAGGGGGGACCGGTGGCAGGACACACCACTCCAGCTTGCAGGGGTATTCACACAAGCGAACTCAGGCCTACATTTGTGAATGGATTTCTGTGGAACATGAGGAGAGAAGAGGGAGTCAACAGAGAGGGAGCAGATGTCTTAAGTTGTCCTGCTCAGTAGTGAAATTTCAGGAGCACGAGGGGTTAAATCTTTGAGTCTTCCTCCTCTTTTTCCCTGTCAGCGGGGTACAGCTATTAGTCTCAGCCTAGAGCAAGCCGGTCGATGGAAGGTAGCGTTTATACACAAGATTCACGGATCTCGGAACACGGGGATTCGGTGAACGATAATGAAATATTTTCGTTGGAAAGCAGAACCCGACTTAAACACAGCAAACCGCTTCTCTCTGACAGCAGTGCATTTAATGTGGTCATTATTCATGTCCTTCCAGCCGAGCTGGGGTGATGCATTATGTAGTCATGGTGTTTTCGTAGGAGTAGTGAACAGAAAAACCATCTCCAAGTCATTAATTAAGGTAGGGAGTGCGCGGTCCCTTTCCTAAATACCGCATCTGTATTTGCTGGGATGCGTGGCTTTGAACAAAGACCCCTACAGAGAATCGCCGACGTGTCCAAATGGGAGCTGCCTTGGCCCAGGATTGCGTCGGGTCGATGCAAGGTAATTCTCAGGGATTTCGTAGCAGCTGTGCTCTGCCAGGTCTGCATAAGCGATTGGAGGGTCTCTAGCCTCAACGTGGGGTGAAGGAAACGCACCAAGATGTACCGTACTTTTGCTTTGCATTGGAGTCTGTGTGTGTGTGTGTGTGTGTGTGTGTGTGTGTGTGGGGTGGGGTTGATTTCTAGTGCCTAACTCTAGTAGCCCTGACATATTTCATATCTAATCAGGAATATGAGCGAAGGGTTAGGGTTTACCCGAACCCTAACCCTGACTCTAACCTTGAGTTCAAATTCTACCCTCAACTCTAAGTGTTAAGAATTCAGATTTTACTGCACATTTTATTAATTCAGCAAATAATATTCTTCCGGAGCGACATGCAGTGCATGTGTTCAAAGCTGTCTTTTTTTTGTGATGGTGTTTTTAATGATGGGGGACGTGGTGGCGTGGCGGGTTCTGCATGGGTCTGCTGTGTGGTGGGTCGGGGGTTTGAGTCCTGCTTGGGGTGCCCTGTGATGGACTGACATCCCGTCCTGGGTGTGTTCCCCAGCCTTGCGCCCAATGTTGCCAGGTAACGTGCCGGCTTGCCGCAACCCTGCTCAGGGCAAACGGTTGTAGGCATTGGTTATTTTGAACGACTGCTTCTCTGGTAGAGACAACTTGTCTCCATCGCTGGACATGTGAAGGACCTGTTGCGCAGGCTGTACGTAGGTTCATGATGAGGGCAAAAAAATAAAGTGCTTCCAGTCTGAACAGCCCATCTTGACACTACATACTAGAAAGCTGTGCGTTGGTGGCATCACTCCAGCGTGGCGTGCAGCGCATGGCCAAGCCAGCGAGGATTACGTGTGCTGGACTTATTTCATTGCCCTACTTTTCCTTAAAAAATCTGGAGGGGGGGTAGGATTGTCCAGCAGTGGCGTACACATAGATGGAGTAAAATAACACCAGGGCTACGAGATCTATCTTAAGGTCTTGTACTAGACCAACTTCGGAAGATGCCGCTCTCGTCTTTCAGGTCTCCGCGTTTGTGCCAATACAGCCTTCTTCAACGGAGCTCCAGAGCCCAATCTGCCATCATTAGCACACGGAATCATTCTCTTGTTTTCTGCGCAGGGATTGGCAGGTATTTTGGCATCACCCCTCGTAATCTCCGCCGAATGTTGCCCACACCCCCCTAGGCATTTACATTTACATCCCTCCATTTAGCAGATGCTTTTTTCCAAAAAGATGTTCTCCGTACATCTCGGAGACGCGCACAATGAGTGCATTACATCAAGAGAAGGAGAGATTCGGATGCAGACGCGTGATTTTAAAGTTCTCAATTTGTCACATTCCATGCTATAAACCGGTTTATCACAGAGTAGCTGCATAAAGGTTTATCCGTTATTCTTCAATTTCTAATCGCAAAATTATGGAACAAACATTTACACCTTCATCACGCTCTTAAGAGATCAGCGGCGAAGTGAGTCCGACAGACAGCGCTTATGAATGCACGTAATGATCTGGAGGCCAGAAAGGTAAAGAAAGAAATAAATGGAATAGAAAAGAAGCACTGACATTTTTGTGCTTTAGGAGAAGCACTGAAATATAGATGAGGCACTGGAAGAAGAAGGATCCACATTTCTTGGTTGGGTTTGGGTCCAAGATGCCAGAAATGAGCTCCGGTTTTGGAAGCACACAGTATCAACCTCACCCCGTCTCAAGTATGTGCTCATTGATGACTGAGGGCCCGTGGGCCCTGGCTGAGACTTCTCTCTCTTTTGCATCAAGCTGTATTCCAGGGAATAACTGAACACCATCCCAGGCCCTCCGCTATCCCATTTTTCAATAATTCAGAACACATGCGTGTCTTAAATATGCTGGGGGTGGAACTTCCTGTGATGCGTAGCAACAAGACAAAAATATACTGTTAATACTTGTACAATGTCCCAGGATGGAGAGCTTTAAAATTTTAAAGATGCAATCCACTCCTGGATTTTAGGTTCTCAGTCTCCTCTTAGAAATATTGATGATGTGAGACAGGCTTTATGTATGAGGTGTAATTCTTTCAATTATGTCAAGTTATTTGGAGTGAATGTCTAAACTCTTGAGCTTCGTCGTGTAACTCATCCTTGGCTTATATTCCCTGCTATGAAATGATACAATTATACGTTGTAGTTAATGTCTCCTTTTCTAGCCTATACCTGCATTGTGGTAACATTTCCCATTCTTACAGACTGGACAGTGTGTATTTGCACTCAAATTTATCTGAAGCTTATCTCCAATGCAACTCATACTGTTAAGCTACTTAGTTTTTACCCATTTATAAAAACAGCTGGTTTTACATGAGCAGTTTAGGGTACGTACATTCCTTGAAGGTCCTACATCTGGAGGTGGGAGTTGAACCACTAACCTTGGGGTCTAAAAGCAGTGGCTTTAACCACTATGCTGCTACCCGCTTCTTACTTAGCTTTACTTTCTCAATCACTGTTAAAAGGAAAGACCCTAAAGGATTGATTTTTGGACCTGAGATGAAGGTTCAGCTAAGGATACTAATAGACATGATCATCTGATTGGTTATGGCACTAGTCGGTCAGACGGCACCCCAAGCAGGACTCAAACCCCAGACCCACCAGAGAGTAGGGCCCAGCCAAGTCAGCTGCGCCACTGTGCCCCCCACACAAATTCTCGAAACAGATAAAAGCTTTGGGCAAGGCTGGATGGCACAGTATGACTACATTTGCCAACATTTTGAGGACACAGTTCATCTACAGATCTGAATTTCTTGATGGTTGGATCAATGGTTCCAGCTGCCTGAGGGTTTTGGCCCTTAAAACTTCTGCTAAATTTGTATACAACCCCAAACGAACAAAGCACGCTCATTATATTCCTTCTGATTTTATATCAGTTTAGCAGGCATTTTTCTCCAAAGTGATGTGCAGTCATTGTTAACTTAGCTGACACCTTTGTCCAAGATGACGCACAACGCTACACTACACTGCACTAAATTGCCTTCCGTCATTCCCCCATTTATACAGCAGTGCAATGTAACAGTCAGATGGACACACGTACACACACCGTGAGGAATTTAGAGTCACCAGCTCATCTAAAACAAATTTCTTTGCACTGTGGGAGGAAACCTGAGCACTCGGAAGAAATCCACTCTTAAAACACGGACGACTTGCAATGCACCACATATGAACCGCGCACGGCCCAGGTGTTCTGAGGTGCCTCCGCGACCCTCAGCACCACTGCGTCATGTCTGTTGGATTATTTTGCACCTCCTTTACTCTAAGTCTGGGGTTTATCATGCTTACTTTGCAGCCATCACCTTGGGACACCTGCTTAGAAAAATGGACAGCGGTGCGTTACCCAAAGATAACTCCGGGGACACACCTCTTCTTAAATACTGGCTGCATCTGAGTGCAAAATAGAAACACATGTCCTCACATACAGCAGGTCAATCAATCACAGCCCAACCTCCTTTTAATTACAATGGAAGCCTTGTACCGCGATTCACATCGGGGACCGAACTGCTGGCACTCTCCCTTCCCTCTGATGAAATTTGAAGCTGTGAAATAACTACAGATGTGAGTAATTGGTGGGGGAAAGTGGCGTCGTGACCCCACTTTGCTGGCAACTGCATGAACACGAGCCAAGGAAGACTTGCGTTCGACAGCTCGTCACATAGGCCCGGTTGGGTTTTTAAGCGATTTTCCCTCTTTTAATACCACCCCCCCCACCCCATCTTTTTTTTTTTTTTTTTTTTTTTTTTTTTTTTTTTAATGTGAACATGTCATCTTTGAAAAATGCACAGGACTTATTTGTGAGAATCCGTTGTCACGGGGAAGTCCTCAACCCAGCAGCATTTTAAAAATGCAGCGGTGCAGATGTCATGGTCGTAACTCATGAGCTGTTGTGAAAGACATGAGTTTTCATATTCTGGCAGAGCAGCGCGCGCCTTTGTCCGTGCAAAAGGAGATGATCCCCATCGTGCTGTCGGATGCTGGTCTTGTGATTTGAATTTCAATGTCACACCAGTGGAATGGAATGTACCACTTGTTTACAGAGGTGGCATCAGCTGCAGCCAGAGAGTGACAAAATTACATGAAATAAGTACTCACCATTCTTCGAATACGAACTTTACGTTAAAGGTTTACCGGCTGTGGAATGCAATACTTCGGAATCCATCTTTTAAAGTGTTTATTGGCGCTCTAGTACATTTCTACCATGTGGTCCTTAGTTCCAGTAATGAGATTTAACAGAAAGAGATCTTTATCATGTAAATGACCTGATCTCGTGAAAATAAGTAAAAATGTACCAAAGGAGGAGTGGTCCATTGTCTGGTTTCACCCAGCGTCGTTCTCTGCAGAAGGGCATCGTTTATTCGAACGGCCAAAATAACGCAGTTTAGACACACTTGTTAAGATTTGCTATATTTTATTTTGCCATTTACAGCAAAGGGTATTTGCGTAATCGTTTTTCGCAAGTGAAAGAGACATCAGCAATGGCCAGCTTGTTCTCTGTTTTCACTTCCACTGCAGTGTGTTAAAATATTGCAGGATAGGACCAGAACATCACATGGAAAGAGAAACAGTGGCACTTTGGAGATATCGCTGTGGTCGGGACCACGATTGCGATAAAAGAACGATGACGCTGGGACTCTGAGCCTCGACACCTCAGCCCCAACAAACAATTCACTGCAGGCAGGGAGGAGGTGGCTGCTTTTAAATGAGCACAAAAGCACAGGGTGGCGGAGGAGCAGAGTCGGCAGCGATAACCGCTTGCCTGCGTACCATTTTTACTAGGGTAACTGCGATGTTGGAGGCTTTAGCGAGGCCGTGCCCTTTGGAGCAAACCCTCTAAAAAGTAATTTTTTTCCCGCAATCTGCCACAGATGCAGGTCGGAGTGCTGCACAACAAAACCCAGCTCTAAAAATAGCAAGAGCGGTCCTGCCAAGAAATGCTATTTACTTCATGCCAGTGAAAAGGCGATGTTTGCAACATGCCTCCTTTGTTCTGCTCTCCCCTGAAGGGAAACGGCTGCAGCCGGCGGCGGCCGAGCGCTGCTGTCTCAGGGCTGGTTGCCCCCTGTGCGTGTGTGTATGTGTGTGTGTACGGGCGCGCTGCTTACTGAACGCAGAGCAAGGGAGTGTGAGTTTAGAGGACGTGTTCCGAAAAAGATGGGCTGAACTCCGGGTCTTTTATTGATGCGCTCCATTAAGGTACCGATGCTGCAGGCGAACTGATCCACGGAATCTGATGAACACGAAACGATAGGAACATATCAAGTATAGTTGGGAGAAAATACAGTCACAGGCAGTGGATTTTGCATGTATGTTACTGCAGAACCCTGAGCATCAATGTAAAAATCTTTGTAATTTGGGTTTGCTGGGAAACTTGGCGTCGTAGCACTATTTCCCCTATAGCTGATGCTCTGACCAGTGACTCCTGAGACCAGCGCCTTGGGGCCATCTGAGTCCATACTGCATGCAAACGCTGACTCTGTGCTATATTCAGACCTAGGCGTTGCCACAAATGTGCAGTGGATCCAAGTCTCCGTGAATGTGCGCGAGGACGAGTGTGCATGGCTACCCTCCGATTGACTGGTATCCTGTCCAGGATGTACGCTACTTGAGTGAGTCATTGTGTAACATCTACTCCCCCTGGCTGTGGTCTGCCTCACACGTTGTGCAAGTTAAGGCTTCTCGGCCTGTATTCAATCAATTATTTGACGAGCCTCACCGGCCGCATGCTGTTCCCATCATTCGCCCTTGATCTCCGACCCAAAAGTGTGTCTATGTTAGGAGCTACGGTATGTGAAATGTCAGCCTGCTATTTACTGCTGCATTTTTTTCAGCTCTTCGCTTTTTCATTGACCCACTCGGGGACCAGTTTTAGTCTCCCACAGTGTAATTCATCAGCCTTGGCACTGTAAACTGCAAAAAGAAACTTTCCACAAGAGGAAAAATTGCGATGCACTTTCTCATTTCTCTTTCGCCCTCTTCTCCACCACCCGCTCGCTCCCTCTCATGTCCCAGTGCCTTGGATGGCACACCCGCCGGAGAGCCACGGCACTCTTGAAGCCATTAGCAACACTTGTGAGACCTGTGAAAGGTTCTTCCATATTTACGCGCAAGGGCAGGATTGATTGAAAACAAGAGTCGAGGAACGAGAGGTGTTAGAACTGTGCACGGAGCAACAATCTCGGCTCGGTGCCCTCTCTTTGAGTGTGAAGATGACGGAAAGTAGGGCAAGGAGACAGGGAGTGTTCCTCCAAACACAACTGGGAGCTTCAATGACATTTAAACACTTGAAGGAGAAAAATAAGCATTGAGCTGTAAGTTCTCCAAGGTCTGTAAAATTCCTCTTTAATTATTTTAACTAAATATGTTTAATTTGTCACAAGACAATAGAACAACCCGTCTGTTAACATTAGCTTTTGCTAGTATTAGCTTTACGAGAGCTGCCTGAACAAGCATAGACTAAGACTAATAAAATTCAAAGGCATTAACAATGATGGAACTTAAGCTTTAGTTCAACACTCCTCCTTCGAGCGCACACACAGTTACAGGGAGCCCGCACACAGAGCCCTGTGGCTGTTATTTATATCAAATAATAAACATTGTCGTTGCGGTGTTTTCAACACTGGGCACATATCTGTCCATTTTCTCATATATTTAGCTATTTTTGCAGAATCTGTGCGTGGTTCGGACTGAAATGGTCATAATGTGAAGCAGAAAGTTATGAAGAAATATCTCTAAAACATTGAGCCATTATCTGGAGCCGCATGTCATCCCTGACATCCCCTTTCAGCTGCCATGAAGCACACAGAGTAGTGTGTGGTTGCGTTCCAAGATAATACTGAAACCAGCAGAGAGTAGTACTCATTGTTCCCTCTTGGTTGCCTTCCTAGTCCAAGTCTTCTCCCTTGTGGTCTGGGTCTTGGTATAAAGTCACTTGTTTGCCTGTTTGCTGATTCACATTTCTAGTAAAGTCAGTTGGCTCCTGGTTGCTATTTTCTGTTGGAGCAGCTTCCCTGGGTTTCACCATACTTTTCTTGTTCCTGGTTGTTCTCTCCTAGCTTAATCCTGATTCACGGTTTCCTTCTTCTTCAAGGATTCCATACATCTCTCTTCAGCTCATCTCTAGGTTCTCTGATTCATGTTCCTAGGAGTCTTCTTGTGAAGTCTGCAGTAGAAGCTCTTTAAGTTCTCTATAAACTCAAAGGAAGCGGAGTAATTGCTGTTACTGCCTGAAAACCAGATACACTGGCACCTTGTTTTGTGAATGATTGTTACGCACTTTTGAAAATATTGATGTTTTCCATTTTATTTCTAAAGAGAAAAAAAAAAAAATCTGATGTGAAAAGAAATCCGCCTGCTATTCCATGCCCAGCCATTAGTTGGCAGCAAAACGCACCTGCACAGAGCCAGAATGCAAGACCCTCTCAATTCACCTCACTTTCAGTGATTACAGGTCGTGTCCTGTACATGTTACTGATAAGTATTAAGATGAGCAAGGTTGCACAGATTTACTGGATGAAGTGTTCAGCAACTGGTATTGAATAGGAGTGTGTGGAGACAAAGTATTTTCAGTCATTTTATAATAGCTTAAATTTTTCAAAATCTTTTAACGTTGCTCCAAGTTAACGAAATATTGAAATGTATTTTTTTATTTCAGTTATATCCAAAAATTTCTGTGCTATTAGGCTTTTATTTATTGACTTAGTAGTAAAAGAGATTCTGGATTTAGAATCATAGAACCAACTTGTTTACTACCAGTTGTATTTTCATATATAAGATGAGGAGTCAGTGTACCCAGAGGTTGGTGATGATAGTCCTGTGGAGGACCACATGCAAAATATGTTGGTCAGTGTAAACCGAAGTGTTAACCAGTACTCAGACCATCTTGCTCTCAAATTCATATAAATGCCACCACGCAGGAGGTGATGTGCCTCATTAAAGCAATCTTCTCTTTATTGGTTTCCTGTAATTACCGCTCCTCTCTCGTATTTAGTGTTGACATGGCAGTCTCACCCTCATATTGACTCATGTTGCTCTTCATTCCACGTGCGGAAAGTGACCTCACCAACGCGTTTCCTGCTTGCTAGAGCCACACTTGACATATGATCTCCTTAGGAAAGTGATGAGTTTTTGTGGTGTGATTCATGCAGGGCTGCTCTGGAAACCCCTCCATTCCACCTCCTGCAACCCAACTGAACAAATAATTGCCAGACTGGTGTGCATTGCAGAAACCCAAGGAGGGGTATGACAGGGAGACCAAGCAAACATTCACTTTTCGCATGGCGACAGGTTATCACATGCATGAATATTTGCTGTAGTATTCGCTCTGACTCGCTGAACTGCAAACGTCCCGCAGTTTGCTTTGAAACAGTTACTGTAAATCTTTCTTTTTTTCTTTGGAATCAGCAGGAATCGTGATGGTGGTCATAAATAATGCCGAAAAATTCAAGTTGTCTTGGCCCTGATCTCAAAAAGGGCCCCTTGATTTAAAATGGACAGGGTTTCACCATGATACTTCAACCGCTTTAGAGTGACAAAAGTAATGATCTGAACCAAGCGGTGAACACACGTTAGATGGGGTTCTTGGTTGTCTCCTGGCAGAAGTGCCAGACAGTCTCTAGCAGCGTGAGCTCAGTAAATGAGTCTGAAGAAAACCACCGAAATATAAAGTGGATCTTCTGGTGTTTGCGTGTGTGTCTGTCTGTGGTTTTTTTTTTTTTTGTTTTTTAATAAACACAGATTTACTTTAAACTCGAACATCAGTAACTGCAAAGTATTGACTTATAAAAAATTTGGTGAGGGGTTTTCCATCAACTGTTGCACATTAATATGATAATATTTTAACTTCTATAATATATTAATTCCAGAGGAATGGGTTACAGACGATTGTATACCTTCTGACACATTATTGCTCTTTGTCCGATAGTTTTTAATCCACTGTAGGGGCGTGGTGGTGGAGCAGGCTTGGCTGGGCCCTGCTCTATGGCAGGTCTGTGGTTCGAGTCCTGCTTAGGGTGCGTTGCAATGGAATGGCATCCTGTCCTGTGTGTATCCCCTCCCCTTCTGGCCTTCTGGAGATTTTATTTTTGCTTATAATATACCACGAAGGCAGCCCTTTGCCATGGGTACACTTTTGGTGTACGTCGACTGTTCAGATTCCCTCGCGGCCTTGACTCGGATAAAAGTTCCGTACTTTTAGGAAAAGTACAATCAAATTTTTATTTTTATGGGGACGGGCATGCGTGATGACCATTATTCTGGCCTGCGCCTATTTTGTGTTGCAGGGGCAAGGGACTGAAAAGAGATGGAGAGTTGGGGGTGCAGGGTGGTGAAGGGCAGGGTGGTGGGCAGACCATGTTCAGGAGGCTCATTTGCCTAATCTTGGGAACTAGAGTGGAAGCCTGGTGTATAATGAGCAGTAAGGCTTGGCCGTGTGTGTGCGCGCGGGGGGGCTCTGGGGGTGTTGAGAAACCGTGAAAGACATGAAGGTATTAATCAGACAAAAGGGGCAACTGAAAGTTTTAACAGCCAGGGGAATCGAAGACGGAATGCCTGTGGAATGCTTAAGCATTTCGCATCTCTGCGCCTATTGTGGTGCCAGAAAAAAGAACGGCGAAGGGGGAAAAAAAGGCACGTCCCAGGGGCTGCGTTTTCACTCGGGAGTGACACGAGTTGTCGGTGGCCTTTCTAGACGCTGGCCCGGTCGCTCCTTTCGGCTCAGGTGAACTTTTATGTTACCGCACGTGAACCGTCGATGGTGAAGGAAGGGAGAGTCGGGCGCGGGCCGCTCCCCCGAACAGCCCGCGCCGAGAAATGGGCCGCCGCTCTTCTTAGAGAACGAGAGCGGCTCTCTAAGCGTGGGCCGCTCTACGTTCTAACCTCGTGGCTTTTTTTTTTTTTTTTTCCTCTTCACAAGTTCATTTCAAACAATAATTGTCGTATTATCGTTACTTCTGCATTCAATTTCCTGGATGACTGAAGCAAGGGACCACTTTCCCCGCATGTTTGTTTCTGTTTGTTTGCAATTGACCCCCATTTCCTCATTTTCTTACTCTCCCTAGGGCTGAAATTCTCCCCGTCCCCCCCCCCACACACACACACAACAGTGCCTGCCTGCACCGACATCCCTGTTGCCATAATTCTGCAATGTTTGGGGAATTACCCAAAGTAATCTACCAGTAAATTCATTGTAATTAATTACAAAGCAACAATGCCCCCCTGGGCCCTATTCATAGCGACCTCCTCCTCGCCAAATGAAACACGGGGAACGACAGAGGCCGCAGCAGGCCAGCAGACTCCGCTCATAGGACGACCTGAATTCCCACTGCCCTTTTGTCTGGCGTACCTGTTTACAGGTGAGTTTCTGTCCAACGCAGACCAATCAACACGGTCTGGATGGCGTGAGACAAAATTACTCCTAGGAAGCCTGTAAGACCGAAAACGTGAGACGGAGAGAAAATCCACGTTTCAGGTTATGTCATTCGGATCAAACTGCCGTGAACTTGTCACGTGAAGGTTAATATCGGAGATTGTTTTGCATATGTTTTACTGATATTTTCTAATGGTTATGTAAGAGAACCTTTCAGTTCATTAAGGTTAGCTGGGGGGTAATGCATGAGATATGAAATACTTTGTTTTCTATGTCTTTTTGATATATTTTTTATGCAGTGAATGAAATGTAAACAGTTCATTTTTCACACGCACACACTTTCTGAACCGCTTGCCCCATACGGGGCCGCGGAGCCTAACCCGGCAACTCCGGGCATAAGGCTGGAGGGGGAGGAGACACACAAAGGACAGTACGCCAGTCTGTCGCAAGGCACCCCAAGTGGGACTCAAACCCCAGGCCCACGGGAGAGCAGGACCCGGTCCAACCCACTGCACCACCGTGCCCCCCGGTTCATTTTTCAGAATTGTTATATACATTTATGATTGATTTTCTCCAGCACAATTTACAGGGTTAATCTACTTGGAATTATTTTCCCATTTATACAACTAATTTTAGTAATATATGGTAGCACGGTGGCACAGTAAGTAGCGCTGCTGTTTCACAGGGCCTGGGTGGTGTGAGAGGACGTGGGTTTGATCCCTGCTCAGTCTGTGTGGAGTTTGCATGTTCTCTGGGTGCTCTGGTTTCCTCCCATCCTCTAAAGACATGCTGTTCTGGTTCCCCCATAGTGTGTGAGTGACAGAGAGAGAGTGCATTCCACTGATGTATGGATGAGTGACCCAGTATAAGAGGTGTATCTTGCAGTGTAAGTCACCGTGGTGAATAAGGTGTGTAGGCTAGAAACACTACATAGTATCCGTTGTAAATTGCTTCGGAGAAAAGCGTCCACTAAGTGAATAAATGTAATATTTTGATAATCTAATTGTAATAATCTCCAAATTCCATATATTTTTAAAGATGAAAGACTTTAAGTAGAAAACGCCTACAATAGACGATACATTAAATGTAACAAAAGCCTTGAGTGTGTTTAAATTCCTTGCATGAACTTGGCCATAACACACTCAGTGCCTAGTCTCAACATCTTCAAGGGGCACGTCGATGTTCTCAGCCGTATCATTCCTGTAAGCGGTAAAGTCTGTACCGAAGACCTGATGGTTCAAAGAGGAAAAACTGAATTTCTGGGCTGGGTTTCATCGTCGCGGGGGACAAAAGTGGACAGCTGGTACTGTAGTGTTTAGAGCCGCTGTCTTTGGACCCAAAGGCCACAGATTTGACTCTCACCTCGAGCTGAAGCACCATTCAGCAAGGTACTTTCCCTAATTACTCCAGTAAAATTACCGAGCTGTATAAATGTGTAAATAATTATAAGTAGCTAAACATTGCAAGTTGCTTTGGAGCAAAGTGTCAGCTAAATGAATAAAAGTAAACCGCTTCAACTAGAGTCTACATCTCTTTTGGAAGTCAAGTTCATTGGCACTGATTTGACCCTTGCATTGCCTGTTAACCTTACACATCGTTCTCCCAGTTACTGCAACGCTAACAGTTTTGCTCTCCCTCCATTTGCAGTTTGTATTTTGCTTTTGTTAACTACTGCTGTCCTTGGAAATCCAGTACATTTTCTCCAAACTCCTTTATAATCCCATTGTGTCTGCAGCAAGGGCTTGGGCTGAGCTTCTCCGGGCCAAAAACCGATTAGTCCCGTCCGGTTTGTTTGCTATGGACTCAGATGGAATGCTAACCTGCTGTTTTATGACCATGTGGGAGTTGGCTGTGTACGTTTGTTCCAGGTCCTTAAATCGTACCGGTTTGCACCTTTCACTAACCAGCTGGTCAACAGCGTCTTTGTTATCGCTTCGAACGGAACGGATGCGCCCTCTACGTTTCCTTCTGGCGTTTCAGTTCAGCAGGATGGGATCATCTGTACGCAGCAGCCTTGCGACAAGCTGCCAAAGGAAGGGCATGGTAATCCCAGATTAAAATTCATGCCCGCAGTATCCAAACAGACAGAGAGCACAAATGTCCATGTTGGTAAGCAAATGGACATATTCACACACGCATGTGCGCCTGGTCGTGCTGCGTGGGCAAATACAGATGTCGCGTGCGGGTGCGCACCCGTGCCGGGGTGGGGATGCTGAGCCTGTGGATGCAGGGAAATGGATTCTCACTCACACACACACACACACACACACACACACACACACACACACACACACACACACACAGAAGAATGGAGATAAAGCCCCTAACACATGGTGAATAGAGAAGGTAGGACCTCTTTCCACCCCCGTGAATGATGGACAGATGTGGCGAGCATTTGCTTTTGGAGAACCGCAGGTTTTCGGGAACGGGTATGGGCTGTCAGCTCAGGATTTACGAAAAGGCGAATGGGCCCTGCGAGGATCGTATACATTTCCATACCTTCTGCGGATAACGGGGGACCGCAGCCCAGGTCAGAGCGCGGAGTCTCATTGCTCCACTCTCCTTCCCTTGCGATTGCATGGTGGTTCCTTCACAAAAGGTAAGTATAAAAAAAAAAATAATAGTAAGATCGAAGCGCTGCGGGACGCTCTCCGATGGGTGTGAACCCGAGAAGAACACATTTATTCGGGGAATTGCACAGTCAGCCAGAAGCCCATTTCGATAGGGTGTTGATGCGATTTCTCTGCTTTGGAGATTTAGCTTGATGTGAGCATTGGGTTTTACCAGTTGGAAATGCTCCCCGAGGAACGGGAATAGACCGGTTGCCGCAGGGCTCCTCTGATAAGATTTTTAGTTACCTTGAGCATTCAGTAAAGGTTACACCAGCCATAGCTGCATTTGAAACGATACGCCGAGGTACCGCAGTTAATCTGTCCTTCCACGGTAACATTTAATACATGCAGTAATTAGTGTTAATGAGTCAATTAGATCTCACATCCTCCTTCCCTTCCTATCACGCTCCATCCTTTTGACTAAACATTACGACTCTGAAGCAGTTGTTAATTATTATGAAACGGTTAATTACGGTCAAACCCCACACTCTCGCCATCCTTATACTCGTCGTGCAAGAGAATGAGGTTTTGTCTCTTCCCGGGTCTATCCAGGTCAGTTCTCTGGCTTTCTTCAGGAGGCCCCTCCTCCGATGCGATTGTGACGTAGCGGTCCGAGCAGCTCGCTTGCTGTGCTCCTCGAACCCTGCACCGTTCCCGAGCTCTAAGAGCCCACGGAGGGGGCTGTGCACCCACACGGTGTCCGGTGCTCAAAGTCTCCACCAGTTCGTGGGCTTCTGTAGGGGTCCACCTGAATCTCGTTCATGGTAAAAACGGGGTTCTCTAGTACCTGAGATACATACCTTTTCAAACTTAGATGCAGATCATAAGGAATCTCTCTTGAGCAGCACGAGCGTGATGAAATATTCCTTACATTTGTCTGTGTTCGGAATACATAAGAAAAGAAGAACAAATTAAGAGATTTAGGCATTTTTCTTTGTGTCCTTAGAAGCTGAAATGTGCATTCCAAAATACTTTGTACCGATGTGGTCAGTTATTAAATTGGAACCATGCATGTCGGCAAGAGGCTTAGGGTTGTAGCGACAATAAAAGCGGGCATCTTTTTCAAATGAATATTTGGAGGCTCTAGTTTTTCTGACTTTATTAGTTTAAATGTATTGTGACCACCGAGCTCCCTCGAACCCAGGCAGTTCCTGGACAACATCGCTGATTTGCAGAGATTCCTGTAGCCACGCGTTTTCCGAGACCACCGCGAATGGTCGTTCTGCTGTAATCTTCACACAGAGAGTAATTAACACTAATGAGTCAATGATATCTCATCATCCTCCAGAAATGAGCACATTTTGAAATGAAGATCCAAGGATTTGGCTCTCAGTGAGTTCATTTAATCAAACTGGTTTGAACACAAGTCAGAACTTTCTGTGGCACCAACTGTGGTTCAGATGGGTTGAGTTGTTGGAACTGCGGGTGTCGCTGACCTTTAAGCAATCTGGACCTGCTGAACCCATTAGAATGACATGAAGAACACTCTCCATACATGTGGTGGCATACGTCGCCCTCTCTCTGGGCTTTATTAGGAAGGAAAGCCTCGGTGCAGCAAGTGGTAGGTAACGAACCAGGTTTGCTTGAGACTTTCATGTCTGCAGCTATGTCTCCTTCTCTCGATATAATGCATAAATTGTACTTCTGCTGAGATGTACGTCGCTTTGGACAAAAGTGTCTGCTAAATGCATAAATGTAAATGTAAGGAAAGGAATATTCTAGATTGAGGGGCAAGCCGTAGACCTCCATTGGCAACCATGTGAAGCGAGCGTTACACAAGCGAGCCATCCCTCAACAGCCAACAGCAGTGGTGCCCCTCCCTTGCCCCGACAGGACATAATGACAGATTTGAGGTATAGCTGGCACCAGATGTGGAAATTCAAGGGTAAACATGCTTTGAAAAAAGAGCAAATGATTTATACCTGTCCAATCGCACTGAACAATCTTTTTCTTATATTTGTGCAACTGCTTATCAAGTATATTTCATATTTCAAAAGGCATTGCTTTGTCAGCCTGCCAAGACAGAATTCTTCCGGCAAAATATTGAGTGAAACAAACGGTTGATTGAGAACCGACAACTAGGCTGTAGGGGGTTCCTCTACCCTACCCGTGCTTACTTGCACCATGTCACGTAGGGGACGCAAGTGGCGGAAGCTGACTTTGGTGTCCAGCCTGGGCTTCAGACACTTGTAGCTTTCCCAAAAATGCTGATCTCCCCCATTAGACCCCCCCAACATTGCTGCTCTGCAGGAATTCCTCGCGGATCACTACCCACGCCCTCTTTATTCTCATTCAGACGCCACTGCGACACCTGGCTCACCAGCAACCCCAGGCGCCCGCCCGAGCCCCCCGCTGCCCCCCCCAGCTCCTCATTAATCGCCCCTGATATTAATAGGAGCTGAACGCTGGCAAATTACAGCCTTTAAAACCGTGGAAGCCCCTCACCAGCCATGTGAGGGGCTGATTTGCATGGCAATTGACACATTTTCTTTAGCTTTTCCCTGGGTGCTACCCAATGTGCTTATGAATCCACCCATTTCTCTCGCTCTCTGTCTTTAACTCTCTCTTGGCCGACCATGTAGAGTGTGTTCCTCCCACCCGGACGCAACAGCGTGTTCGTGAGTGTTTCCCTATCGCGGCTCTTCCGTCTTCTGCGGGGGGTCTACTCTCCCTTTGCTCACGGACTCCAGTCTGTTTTTGTCGCGTTGCTGGACACGGCGTAGGGACGTTCCCCCCGGGCCTCTCGCACAGCCTCGCATGGTGCCGAGGGAATTCAGCCTTTTTGGTTTTTGCGGATGATTTAGTGCAAAGAGGGAGAAGCTGCTGCCGCTTCCTGCGGGTGACTGTGTGAGTTCCACCACCCAGGTTTGCTGAGCCACCTGTTGATGCCCCTCCATCGGAAGTCCTTTTCTCCGCCATAGAAAAGGGTGTCACAGAGGAAGGACAGAGGACCTTTTTTGCTCAAGAGCAATTACTGCATGCACTGTTATACACACACACACGCACACACACACACACACCCTCTCTTCCTCAATGAATGTTGCCATTCAGGGCTTCATAAGGAATTCGACACCTTTTAAAGTTCCCAAGACACATGCTTTGGCATCCCTTACAGACCTCAATAACGTTTTCCCTGCATTGTCTGTTTCGCGCACATTTCTCTCCAGTCAAAGTCTGTTCACGGAACGTGGGGGCAACCAGAGATTTCTGAAGCTGGCTGCTTCGGGAACAATGCCGTACACACTACATCAAGACCTTTGTTTCCCAAAATATACCACCGTGAACAATTAATTACATGCATATTCTGTGTTCAATTAGATTACATTTCAGAGCGATGACAGATCAGGGGAGAGGTTTGTTTACTTATTATTTGTTTATTTATAATGCATTTAATGGAGCTCTTGTGTTACTAATTTTTCCATGACCACAGAGCAGAAACACTTACAGGTGTACAAGGTTTTTACAGGTTTTACCATTCTGTGTTGGAGCATGGCCTTATGTTGCATTTCAGGGAATACTAACCTGAACACAACTGTTGGCTGATGCTGTAGAAGATATCAGCCTTGCAGGTCTGTTTGTCTCGTCCAGTGCTGTTAGGTACCCTGGAGAAGCTTGGTAGAGGTCACATGCAGTAAGTACTGCAATAAATTTGCCTAGAGCAACCTGTTGACCGACAATGGTGTCTGATGCACCACCTGGTCAACTAGATGCACAGCTGGCAACATCACATGGGAATAAAACAACAGTTGCTGTGTTTTGAACAGCGATGTGGCACATTGTTGGCCAGTAATGAACTTCTCACGTGACTTCGTCTTGCAGTAAGGGACGTGTGATTTGGGGAGGCACAAGAAATGTAAGTTTGTGAAAGTTGTCTTTCGTTGGTATAGAGGAAATACCGTGCATCTTTTGTTGCATTTGCTTTTGTCTATAGTGGAATTAATTTATTCTGCTTTTTGTAGGCGCTTGAACAGAAGCCATCGGGTAACACTAGTGGACAGTGGTCTGCTGTTAGAAGCAGTCATAATTTGGAAACTGAAAGATGAGATGTATTAACCAGTTGAGTCTTCATTTACTATCTTTCCAACTCAATATTCTCCCTACGGTGGTTTGCCGAATCATCTAGCAGTTTCCGTAGAAATGTAAATGTTCCCTGTTTAGGTATTAGTTGAAGGCGGAGCCTTTTTGTGCAAATATTTCATTGCCCTTCAAGGTTGTATTTATCTGACACTTTTCTCTAAAGCAACTTACAGTGTTAAGGTACCTATAATTATTTAACCATTTAAACATGTGGAAAGTTTTTTTTTTTTTTTTTTTTCTCTCTCCCCCCTCCTTCTTACTGGAGCAATTTTTAGGGTTGGGTAAGTATTTTGCTTAAGGGTACTAGAGCTGGGATTTGAGCCTGTAATCTTTGGGTGCAAAGATAATAGCGCTCACCATCACACTACCAGCTTTCCCATTTTCACCATGTAGAAAGCGGGGGAAAAAAGGGGAGAAAGCAGTAGGGAGCTGTTTAATTAGGCTGTCAAGCGACTCCAGTAGGTTGACAGTCTTGATTTGGTCATTGGTTTGCCACTCATTTCTAATGTTTGTTGAATCGTCCACGGGTGGTAAACATCTGGTGTGCAGACATGTTCTAATAAAATTGCACTTCTTCCATTTCAGTGCTGGTCTTCTCGCTCAGCTTCGCACAGTGAATCGGCTGTCATGGGTTTGTCCACGACTGAACAAGCTTTGAATGGGTCTTTTCACAGACTGGTTGGGCGATCACTCCAGACCATCTCCATGAGCATCATCTTTTTGCACGGTGATGTTTCTAGTTGCCCTCAAATGCTACTTTACACAAATGTAAATTTCCTTTTCTGTAGGGTTCATGTTGGCTTTGTTCCTTAACGCATGGATCTAGAGATGTGGTGTTCACACCAGAGCAGCATGTAGGCCAACTGGTTTTATGTTCCTCTCTGTGTGCGATTCCTCAGCTGATGCGCTTTAGAATTTAGTTTTGCCAGTAAAGAGGATTTTCTGGGATGCAACAAGAAGGTGATGGTATCTCACGCGGGGAAACACTGGTACCTGATGTCCAATTTAGCCTCCTGTGTCAGCACTCCTCAGACTCTACAGCAGCTGCTGTCTAGCTGTTGTCGTGGAAACAGACTTTTTTCTGTGACACCTGCTGTGTTTCTGCCACGAATCTGTCTGGAAGGGGTGTACGCCAGTGGTCGTCAGACGTGCAAGTTACCTGACCTGAAATAAAATTATGTAATTAAAATAAATAAGTAAAAAAATATATATATTTAAAACATTTGGCCGACGACCCGTTTAATTTGTATGCCACGTCTGTGTGTTTCCAAACACGCGTTACCTGGATCTAGCGGTTTCTCCTCCGACTTACCCTCGTTGAACGTCAGGGCTTGTACACCTACCGTCTGTCTTGAGACTGGACAAAACGGAAAAGTACGTGATTTAAAGGTCTACTTGTCATTTTCTACTTTCAACTTTCTTTGTCTGTAAATTTGCCTGCTCTCAGTAAGACAGGTAAGGACTTCTGGCCCCTTATATGTTCACGTTTCTTCAGGATGTCACAGAACGGTGATTGTCTTGGTTTGGGGAGGGGAAAAAAAGGCGATGAAAACACAAAAATATTTGAGCTGTCATCGACACAAAGAACGACCCCCACAGGAAGATGAGTAAAGCAAATTGTTGCATTGTATTACAACTGTACTTGCTCAGGGCAGGGTGACAGCTCACAGATTCCACAGTGAACAATGGGGGGGATGAGTAATTCGTCAGTAGAAAAGAGCTTTGTCAGGTATGTTGGGAATCTGACTGTATTCTGATTGGCACAGGTACTCATCTTCTCGTCGTCCAGTGTTGGCAAAGAGGGGTGGGACTGGACCTACATTCAAACAGACAACCCCTGTTTTTCTGAGACACCTGTCTGTTCAGCAACACTGGTGACACTAGAGCTTGGTTCAAATCCCTATCAGCATCGTGTAAACGCCTCTCTGCATGAAGGTGTCCTTGTTTCCCACTCTCATTTTAGCTTATTTCAGAGTTGGGAAGGTAAGAAATGTGATACGAAGCAAAAGGAATATCTCCTTTTTTTATGATGAAGGGTGCAGCTGGTTGCACAGGGGTTAGAGCTGCTGCCTTTGAACCAAAAGGTTACAGGTTCAAATCCTCTCTCTAGCTATAGTATTCCTGTGTGATGTACTTATCCTAAATTGCTCCAGTAAAAATAACCCAGGTGTATAAATGGGTAAATAGCTTGACATTGTAAGTTGCCTTGGAGAAAAGTGTAAGTTAAGTGAATAAATCTAAGAAGCTAGGTATGAACCACCCTTATTCCCTAGATGGTATGTGCATCTCTTGCAAGTGCAAAGGGCTTCAACATTTTGTGAGAAGGTAACCAAAGAATGCTGTTTCAGTGTGTCCTGTGCTGCAGCTGCAGGGAGTGCCTTTCTGTACTGCTCAAATCCCTCTCTCATTGCTGTTCCCTCCAGTTATTTCCTGGGGAACTGCAACAAGTTTGCTGGTGTAACTTGAGGTAGTTAGGGACCATTCAGTTGGTGGGGGGGGGGGGGGGGGGTAGGTGGGTGTGTGCGCGGGAGGGGGGAGAGTTTGAAGGATCCTCAGGTTGAGGCCTTTGGGGAAGGCTGGTATCACCCGCACTACCCTGCTGGCAGCAGAGGCACAAGGCCTGCCAATCACCCTGGCAAAGACCACCTTCTGAAGGTCTTCCTACGGGCTCTCAGGTGAGCGACAGCGGCAGTGCTGTAAGTCTTCCAGTGGCGGGAGATCGGGAATCCAGATGTGGTCAGTCCTCGGAGGACTGGTGCTCTGGTGCCTCCGCTCCCCACAACGTGGAGGGGTTGAGGGTTGAAGGAGAATACGCTGTAGACTGTGTCTGGTTCGGGGAGCGTGAGCAAAAGGGACCTGCTGGAGTGAAGAACCTGAAGGTGGTCCTGCTGCGTGCAGCTCAAGGCATCTTCTTCTGCTGCAGGAACTCTTTCATGTGTCGGGTCTCACACCAAGCTGCTCGCAGTCCAGTTCACATCCGTCCCGGTGCCATCGTCTTTTAATGCCTATGTTAAATTAAATTCTTCCCACTGAAATATTCATTTCTGTGTGTAGGATATTACACCGCACGGCTTTAGCAGTATAAAGTTAAACACATGGAGGGGAACGCATTAGGCTGAGCGTGGTCATGTACTTACTACTGTTCCAGGAGCTGGGACTCAGCCTGGGGACCTGGAACATTTTTCTGGCAGCAAATCAGCTGCCCTCATCTGATCTGCAACGTGCCCACCGCTGTCTGGGGCCTCTGCAAAGGCCGGCTGTCCCGAGCAGCAGGCGACAGCTGTTCCTATACAAGCCCTACATCTTCCTTCTCAGCGATGCGGCGCCTGGCTTCGCGTATCAGGGAATGGCAAATTCACCGAGCCTGGCTGAAGCCAGCAGAACTTACCCGAATCACGCTTAAAAATTAGCTTTAAGAAAACTCCCCCGGAGTTTATTACACTTTAGGCAAAAAGCAGCTGGCAGTTTCAGCTAGCTGCTTATATGTATGATACATATTCATGGCAATTATTGGGTGAATATGGCCTATTTCCATAGCTGGGAAGTAAGACTATGTATGTCCATGGATAATTAATGAAGGAGATGGGATGAGAGTGAGTGAACCATCAGTCGCTGCTGGCTGCATATTACCGCCTAGTTAAAGAAGTGACCCATAGCTGGACTTGGCATACAGACCTCTAGTTTCTCCCTAGCCTGGGTGATTCCAGCACCGCCAACCAACTAATGAATCAATTAGCTAATGAATTAGTCAAGTAATAAGCCATAGCAGCATGGAAGCTGCGAAGCACACTTCTGTTACGGTTCCTTCGCCAACACAAAGACGACACTTTTACTACCTCTTTACTTTGGGCAGATTTACTCAGTTGACTTTAATGACTTCATCAGAGGTAATTGAAGTCTGAAAGCAAGCACTGGGGACGTTGGCCCTGTAATTGCTGTGTCACACCCAGGTAGGCTGGGAAAAGTCGCGCTTGGGAGCTCCCAAGGGAGCTATGAATAAACCATTAGTCCACTCTTGAACCTTCAGCCCACGTCACATTAAGATTCCACCCCCAGAAATCCTATGTGTTCTGAAGCCATTTACAGATGTTGCCAGTCTAAACACTGACATGAGCTAACATGCTGGATTTACAGCAAGATGAGCACGTGAAGAAATAATTTATAGGGTCTCTTCCCAACCATGTGTTTTTCCCAGTGCTGTCTAAATTATTTTGGCATATACCCAATTTAGGCTAAAACTCAAACAGATCCCATCTCACTCCCTCCTGGATGCAGGGGAGGCTTGTTACTGACATGCTGGATTACGTGACATCCCTCTGAACACATGGAATGGACAGACGCTGTCAGAATGGGCGGTGAGAGGTACCTGAGTAATAGTTGCTTTTGGCAAAATGGTGGGAACTCATTGCAAAAACAGGCGTGTTACCGGAATAAAGATAAATGTGCAGCAAGATGCATCAGTTGGCTTTTACTGTGTTCTTCGAGCTTCCCCGCCTTTTTCTCGGCAGTCTTGCATTTCTAGATGACTGGAGCATAAGCAAAATGAAGATGATTGTGGTGTCATGTTCCTGGAATTTTCTCTCTGTGTATGGGTATGTCGGCAAGATGGCACAAACACACATGCGCACATTTATATACGGTGCATTCAGACCCCTTCACTTTTTCTAAGTTGCAGCCTTATGCTGAAATCAGTTCAATTCATTTTTTCCTTCATCAAGCTGCAATCCTGTTTCTAAGCGCTTTAGGCAATTCCTTTGACCTGGTGGCTTGACTTTTGCTCTGATACACATTGTCAGCTATGGGACCTGATACAGACAGGTGTGTGCCTTTCCAAATCACATCCAATCAATTGAATTTAAAACAGGTGGACTCCAAACAAGGTGTAGAAACATCTTAGAGATGGTCAATAGAAATGGGATGCACCTAAGCTGAATTTCAAGTGTCATAGCAAAGGGTCTGAATACTTATGTCAATGTGATATTTCAGTGTTTTAGTCAAGTGTTTGCAAAAATTTCTCGAGCCCTGTTTTTGTTTTGTCTTCATGGGGTATTGAGTGTAGATTGATGGGGGAAAAATAGCCTAAGTGGGTAAAATTTTAGCGTAAAGCTGCAATATGAAAAAAGTGGTCTGAATACTTTCTGAATGCACTGTATACTGGGAAAAGCATGTGGAAAGTTTATTTGTATAGGTACATGTATAAATTTAGGAGTTTTTATATATAGCGCTCCGTTTTGTGTGATGTTCTGCCATGCATAAACGGTGCATGCCTACAAAATACAGTACGCATAATGATGGGATCTTTCCATCAGCCTCTGTCTGTCTTTTGCTTTTAGGAAGGAGAAGATAATAATGACTTAATAGTTTCTGTAATTATCATAATGTTCAGTTTGGGAGGCAAACCCAGAGAGTGGTTTTACTCTCCTGTTTCCACACACTTTGAAAAACCAGTGGAAAGGAAAGTCGCACGATCCCGCATGGCGCACCCCTCTTTACCGCTACTTGCGCGGGGAAATAACTTATTTACATTTCATGAAACATTTACGTCGTCACATTTGTCACATTCATCATTCAGCACCACGCAGTTATTGTCGTTTTGTATCACGGGGCCTCGGATGTGGGGGGGGGGATTCAACATTAAGTATTGGCACTAGACCCAGAAATTCTTGCTGCCTTTGACGTTAACATACAGCCGGCATGTTTTTTACAAAATTCAAATACTCATTTAGGTGTTTTAGCTGACAATGGTAATTGATCAATATTTTCCTTAAATTTGAAAAAATCTGCAGCTAATCAATATAATACATAAATGAATATATAAAAAACACACTGAACACTATATGCCTTTACATGCTGTACTTTAACACATTTGACAAAGTAACTCACTTAGTCCAATTAACCGTTTATCTGCAGAGACTAGACTAAGAGAGCAGTTGTTAGTTTAGGGTTTAAAACTGTTGCCTTTAGACTCAAAGGTCACAGGTTCAAATCCTCTCTCCAGCTACAGTATTCCTGTGCAAAGTACTTATCCTGAAATTATCCTGTAAAATTACCCAGCTGTATAAATAGGTAAATAATTCTACATACCTTGTCTGTATAAGTCACTTTGGAGAAAAGAGTCAACTCAGTGAGTAAATGGGGGGGAGTCTGTCAGAGGATTTAACAAACTAATTTAGCTTTTTTTCCGTACATCATGCTACAGCAATTTTGCTTTCTTGAAAACAGAATTTCATTGGGGAGAGAGGTCTTTGCTAGACACCCTGTGATATGGTACACCGTTGCCAGTTTCATCACAGTTTTTCCTGATCATCTCTGAGCGTTGTGCTCGGCGACATCAGAGGTTCATTGTGCCACAAGTGGCTGATGGGTTATTACCAGGGTGTCTGCGTGTTCCTTTGTGTGTGTGTGCGTGTGTGGGTGTGCGCACATCAGAGCCGTGTAGCTAAATTGATTATCCGGGCTGTGGCGGACAGGAAGCAGAAGGACTCTCTCGATTTGCTCCCAGAAGCAATTGCTGCACCGTGACCAGCTGCTGTAGCAGGACCACCGGCCGCAACTGACATTGCAGAAGGTTCCATGGTTTCAGACGGTCGCTTCCCCCCGCCACCTAGTTCGCTGCAAACCCGCGAGGCATCGACCTCTTCAGGGGTCTCTACCATAGCGTTCAAAGGCATGTGGCGTGTATTCATAGCGCAATTAGTGCGTGATGAGAGAGCCACGCGCGCGATTATTGTGAAATGAGCACCGGCTGCGGTCGATTTCCTGTGACCAATCCCCAGCTCCGATGTCTGATCAGACCTGCAGGATGGCCAGCACACACTCAGGCTGCAGGCGTGGAAATGTTCTCCACCGGCGGCTGTGGCGAAAACACTCGGCGTAACAAAAAGCACCGTGATTTATAGTATTATGGACCATCTCCAGGAACAGAAAGTGTAATGACCCACATTATAATATGTTTCTGCTGGTCTTTCCTTTCCTTTTCTTTTTTGCAACCTTGGCTTTCTTTTTTTCCTCCCTTGCTTTCTTCAGCAGTCCCTTCTTGGGGAAGGCTACTGTTGCTCCCCACCGTCTGAGTTAATTAGCTGCGGGAAATGGTCCATCCGCCAAAACCGCCTCGTCAAAAAGACAAATGTTCATCATTTACTCAGGCAGAAGTGTCGTCGGTTAGCAGGCTGCCTTGCACGCGAGTGAGAATCAGATGTTTGAATTAATGTTGCATCTCTGCGGTAAATGCCGGTGAGTGGAACCCAGCAACATGCCTGACGATGGTGCTTGGGTTAGGTTTGTTAGGGCTGTTGGTTTCTTACTTTTGTATTCAGTTTTTTGCTTTGAAACGCACAAGCACTTTGGTACCGGGGTATTTCCAGTACTCTACCCATTTAATTTGCCTGCTGTTTTTTTTCTTCCTTAGACAAATATTTACGAAGTGTAGCACCACGGGAGATGTATGTGATCCAGTGCTGGAATTAAAATATTCCAGAGGATATTAGGAACGTTAAATCCCATCCATCTTGGTGGCTTGAGAGATGCTCTTACAAGTATTAGCTGGACCTCTGACACAGTATCCCTTCATGCTTCAGACTTGGGAAGATGGGATGCATTAAGTGGCCTCCAGACACTCCGCCCCCAACAGATTGCATAGACTAAATAAAAAGTAGCTCTCAGAAAAGAATTTCTCCTTTGTTTCCAGGCTCTTGAGAAGCTCAGTTGGCCATAAAGCATTCTGTGTTGGCAGTTTAACGAGATGGCGTTTTCACATTTTATTGAGGCCAGGTATGCGATAGGTGAACTGCAGAAAGCTGGAAAGGCAGACGTGCTGTAAATTCTGAAGGATTACCCAGGAAGACTCCCTTGTTGACCCAAGCTGGGCCTCCTTTGCACACAGCTTGTGGAGCTACCCATCACCGAAGGGTTATTCTGAGATCAAACAACAGGATTGCAAAAAGATGTGATACTTACCGGCAAATCTGAAATCCATTGCTTGTCCAGCCCTACCTATCCAAAGTTCACTGGTCAGACCTCCCTCAGTGGTGTCGCTGAGGTTGCTTCTCAGACATGGAGTCTTGTGCTCTCTGGTTTCCACCAGGGTTCTGCATGCCGATACTAACTTTTGTGTAGGATTGCAGCCCTTGTGTTCCATCTCCCCCATCTGGTTCAACCCATGACTTTCTGCTTGGGTGGTGGGTAGAAGACCTCTGAGCTGCAGTCCACCCCGGTGCAGCATTTCCTGACTGGGAAGTAGACCATGTCTCCCTAGCTAACCTCAGCCCTGCTTTATTTCTGGACAGCCTTGGGCTCCAGTGCGGCCTGCTTGGCTTGTTCCAGGCAAGAGCTGCTATCAAGCGAGGCACAGGGCCACATGTTTGCAGAGAAAGGGATTTTTGTTTCTTGCCCTGTTTGTGCAAGCTTTTTACACATTTTTAGCCCTTCCAGATCTTTCCATGGTTTGTGCGCGAGGCATGGGCGTTGCTGTGATAATTATTTCCATTAAGTCAATTAGCAGCAACGGTTCAAGACGTTCTGCTTTGTGCAGTGCAACCCTGGCTGCTTTTCTTGCACGAATTACAGGTATGATGTAATGCTCCCATGCAGAAGAATCTATGGAAATTTTGTGTGGGATTTCATAAGATGTGCACAAATCCAGCCAAAGGATTCATAAATACACAGTAGAATAGATTTGTTCAATGGAAACGTTTCCTGTGTGTGTCCTTAACTGTCCAGTTATTTATATCTGTGTTCTCTCCTTTTTTGGATATAGTTTTTCAGAACAGAACTGGCCGTGATATGCAGCAAAATGGCAAAAAGCTCAAATATCATGTATTGACTTTTTTTTTGGTTCCCCAAGGATCATTTTCCACAATTTTCTTGCATTGCGAGGTCTGCTTTGTAATTTCATAGAAAAAGTAGAAGATTAAATATGATTCTCACTAACCTTCTTTGCTGGTGGTAATGTAATTACATCAAAGCAGTTCCTGTGAAACTTGGTTTTCCGCCCTTTGGAAAACAATGCTAAATAGCTGATATAAATATATTCGGTAAATGACGAACTCTAGTGTATCACGAAGTAGCGCAGTGCAGGATAAATAGCGTGGCTAAACACATCTGCAGAGGAAATGGCTGGGAAGAAACTTGAAAGCTGACCGACTACGTTGTGGTAGAAAAAGAAAAGTTTACACAGGATTTTTAAGTACGGTCCATATGTTGTGTGGAGCCGAATGTCTGAGAGCAGACTGGTAGCGGAGACTGGCGATAGCGATGGCCTCTACTCTCGAACTTCATGTGAGCGTGATACCGGCCACAGAAGGTACTGTAATTCAGAATTTCTTACACTTAAGTGGTTGCATGTTGTTACACTTCAAATCTGAACACTGACACTGGAAAATAGGGAACACTAATGTGCAAATAAAACTCATTCTGTTTAAAAAGTATCTGCTCTCTGGTGTGAAACATTAGTTAATACCTGAAATCTTCTGCTTTGCAGCAGTTTATTCAAATTCTTCTCATGGAATTCAAGGCAAGGTCATGTGGAAATGGAGGGAAACAGTCGTTCTAGCTGCTGCTTATTGGTAGCTCTGAAAAGCTATAGGCCAATGTGATAAAATTATAATCATGTGCTTGTTTCCTTTCTCATTCTTTAATATTTTGTGGAATATTCAGATTTTCTTTGCCACATCATTTATTTATTTAACATGGAGTTACGATGCATGAACAGTTACCATTTTTTAATATTAAAAAAAATTTGATGGGAGGGTATCGGAATTTCTGTCCTGTGTTTTATGCACCTACTCGAACGATGAACCTCGGTGCAGCAAGTGGCAGGGAACAAACTAGGTTTGCTCGAGACTTTCATGTCTGCATCTATGTCTCCTCTTAATGTAATGCATAAATTGTACTTTTGTACTTTTGCTGAAATGTACGTTGCTTTGGACAAAAGTGTCTGCTAAATGAATAAACGTAAATTTAAACATGTGCAAATATGATGCACATCTACAGACTAGTGGGAGGGAAGCCAAAAACTGACATCCCTCATACTGGCTAGTACACTGTACCACTGTTTAGGGGCCCTAGGATTAAAGGCTTTATGGCTAAGTGTTGACTTATGTATTCTAAGCATTAGAAAGTGTGTTGTTGTGTGACTGACTGTAAATGCCTGAATTTTTCTAAGTTGTTTCGAGGTCTTTCTCGATCCTTGGGGCAGGGAGATATTAAGGTTCATTCTAAGCTTTACTGAAAGTAAAGCATTAAAGCAAGTGGTCTGTACATAAATGTAAATGCCAACTGTTCTGTCTTTAAATGGAGGGGAAGAAAAAAAAAATTGAGATCTTACATAATGCACATAGAAACCAAACAATAGGCCTTGGTTAAAAATGATGCTGAAATTCCCTTTTGATTCTGCAGAGGTAAGATTAAAATATTTTGAATTAAATACTAAGCTAAAAATAAATTATCTGCCATATTTTCTGCTAGCAAGGCATCTGGATTATGTGAATTCAGTGTTTTTAGAATGAATGAAAAGTGATCTAACAGCTTTGTTTTTACTTATGAATAGAGAGATTTATCAGTTGTCAGTACAGGAGTGAACATTCATTTATCTCTCTTTAAGCCTTCAACTGGTAGAGTTTAAACACTAAACAGGATCAGCCTCAACACAGAATCAGAATTCAGATCTATACATATCCTGGAAATAATCATTGATTTAAGAGGTGGCCCTCTAAAATGTCGGACTTCAGAATGCTGGAGAAGGGAACCAACATTCAGTAGCAGCCCTGAGGTGCAGAAGCATTACTATATTATATTAAAAGTAAATAATCAAAACTCTGTTAATGGACAGTAGCTTCAGAACTAAGACTCAAAGGATTTTTTTCTGTATCTAAGTATAGCATATTTGCTATATCGTCCAGAATATGTGGGTGAGAAAACATCTGTATTGAAGTTTTGCTTACATTTATTTAGCAGATGCTTTTCTCCAAACCAGTTTCCACTGAACTCTATGTAGTGTTATCAGCCCTCACACCTTATTCACCACAGTGACTTACACTGGGTCACTCATCCATACATCAGTGGAACACACACTCTGGGTGAACCTGAACAACATGTCTTCAGACTGTGGGAGGAAACCAGAGCACCCAGAGGAAACCCACGGTGAGACAGGGAGAACATGCAAGCTCCACACGGACTGAGTGGGGATCAAACCCATATCCTTTCATACCACCCAGGCACTAGGAGACCGCAGCGCTACTCACTGCCGTTGTGCTACCATGCCACCCGGTATATTAGTATATTGCAAATTAAGTTTGGTTGGTTTTATCTATGTTCTTTCTAAAGTGACCTGAAGAGGTAAACATCCCAAGAAAAAGTAACATTACTAATGTAAGGGCTTTAATAGGTGTGGAATCTAGTGTACAGGTACTCAGGTCCATTTTCGAGTTGAATTCTTTCACTTCACATTTGCTCCTATTCTAAATTGCTTAAGGCATTAAACTAATTTAGGAGCCAAAGCCTCTCTAGCAGTAGCTGGATTTGACCTCTAAAATTGCCAGTTGTAGTAGTATTATTATTATTATTATTATTATTATTGTTCTTATTATTATTATTATTACTTGTATTAACAACACATCTGTGTAAGTGTTATTAATATAAGTGGGATCGTAACTGTCAGTTGTAATTTCTGTTTGGTGACCTTAGCCACAGTACTCTAAAGTCAAGTGTTTTTTTTTTTTTTTTATGCTTTATCTTCAGAAAAATAACATGAGAAAGGTGTAGAAATAGCTTTTTTATAGCTTACGATATCATCTATTCATGCTAACTTAAATTGTTATATATACGGTTAAATGTTAGTTTACATTTATTAAGTAATAATAATAGTAATACTTAAATATGATTAACATTGGTCAGGATAATATATTATCCAATATAATATTTATCCATTATAATATCTATCCAATATATGTAATTATCCATTATATTTAATGTAAAATATATATATAATTATTATTATAGAAATATTATGCAACATATTGATATATGTTAATTATTATACGGTATTGTGCATAATATTATAATTCAAATTGTAATATATGTTAATTAAGGTAATCTTATGTCATTGGTAGTAAAGTTCTTTGATACTTTGGTGTATAGCCTCAGCATGGGGCCATTACCTGGCCATGTTTTCATCTGTTATCTTTTTCTCTTAGTTTGTGTGGCTGTGCAAGTGAAATGTTTCGGAAAAGCAATCAGCCGTGCAGAATGCAACTCAATTTTGAGTTGGCGCAGTTTGCAATGAGCTTTCCTGTGAAAGAGCTTAAATCTTCTGCCGCAGTTTCTCCCAACAGGGAGGGCGAAACCGACGAGTGACATGCTCGGGAAGTTTTCTAATTACCTTTCTGCAGGCTGCTGTGGGGCATGTTTGTGTAAATAATTACATTTTTGCTGTGAATATACAAGCCCATTAAATGTTTTGAAGGATGTTGAGAAAGGGGACGTCCAAGGGCAGCAGGACCGAGCGCTCTCGTCTCAAATTAGAGACCGGAAGGCTTCATCATGTGGACACTCGGGGATTATCACCAAATAATCGCTGGTGATTATCTCCAGCCACGGACTAAAATAATTGCTTGCTACAGGATTGTTTGGCGCAAGTGTTTCTTCTGCAGTCTTTATACTCTCGTGTCATGTGACTGGAGGTGTTTTCACTGCGCTGATGTGAATTTGTTACAGGGTGACAGATATTTTAAGAGAACGATTGTATTTTCAGCTGCCTACTCAATAAGTTTTGGGAATGAACATATGTCAGGCTGTTTCCGCGTTGATATACCGAATTTTTTGTGGTCCTCCTCATATTTTTCAAGTGCTGTGATTGGTCCAGGGAGCTGAACGCTACAATAAGATGGAAAACAGATGTGTTTCAGGATGTGCAGGTGGGGATTACTGCGGTCGAGCCGAAAAAACGCTACA
Source organism: Scleropages formosus (assembly GCF_900964775.1). Taxonomy (NCBI): domain Eukaryota; kingdom Metazoa; phylum Chordata; class Actinopteri; order Osteoglossiformes; family Osteoglossidae; genus Scleropages; species Scleropages formosus. The sequence goes on from NC_041827.1 coordinate 3,136,008, forward strand.
CTTCTACGTGAAGGAAAGATACGTTACAATTCCAGGTGCTGCGTGCTTATTTGCGTTTGGAGTCCATCGTCCGTGTTAGTCTGTACCTCTTTTTATGTAAAAGAAACTTGTCCCCCCATAACTTCACCAAGAACTTGCTTACAGTACAAAAAAAAAAAAAAATCTTTTTTACCCATTGCTTGGATGAAAGGTTTTTGGGAAAGCACTGCAGTCCTACCAGCCTCACTTAAAGCCACTCAATCTGAATCACCGTGTTTCATGTGAAACTCTCTTTACACACACAAACACACACACTGTCTGAAACTGCTTGTCCCAAAGAGGGTCACGGGCGAACCGGAGCCTAACTTAGCGACACAGGATGTAAGGCTGGAGGGGGATGGGACACACCCAGGATGGGACGGCAGTCCGTTGCAAGGCACCCCAAGCGGGACTCGAACCCCACACCTACCAGAGAGCAGGACCCGGCCAAACCCGCTGCGCCAGTGTGCCCCCACATCCGCTCTTTAATTCAACGATATTCAGGCTACCTTTCTTTAAAGTGGACACTCTGCTGAAAGATTTGTACTCTTTGTCACCCTGTATTAGTTAAAGAAGATCTAGATCGTTCCTGCTAGCTGTCCTCTGACATCTAGTCGTACTTGTTGTCTTTACCCTGATTGACATGGTAGTATTATACATATTGATAAGGGTACACATCAGTAGGCAATAAAAATCTATAATAGCCTGGCAGTCACACATCAGTGATGGTAAATACAATGCTTTTTAAGGTATGTAGACTGGGATCTACTATCTGGTATTCGTACTCCATCATTGAGCAACTTCTGATTTTTAACCACTACAGCTACAGTTCATTGCCCCTATGGAGTGCTATAATACTTCCTTGATTTCTCACGAGGATCCCTATGACTACGATATATTATCCATCATTTCCAGAGTAGTAGTATATTCACTATGAATACATCGGGGCTAATAGAATATAAAAAAGTTGAAATTAAACAGGATTCAGACAAATCGTTGGATTTTACTCAGTTATTTTTGAGGTGGGTTGTTAACTGTTTCCAGCTTTTTCGGTGGATGCGCTTGATGATGGTACCAATGCATAGAGATCACGTGGAGCAGTAGTGGACACTCCCAACTCATTACACAGAGGGTCATCATCCTTTAGACTGGCCTTGGGTGGGCACTCGTGCTCTCCTTGGGGCCCTGAGCAGCTCTGAACACAAAACCTTCTGTCCTTCCTACAAGTAGCTAGCAGTCTCCACATAGCCCTGCAGGATTGTGAAAGAGAACCCCCAACATGACCTGCATGTCAAAAAACTGCAGAACATCTTTCAGATTAGTCAGTGACTCTATCAGATTGTATCTCCTGGCAAAATGAATGAAGTTACCAGTGACTGTGATTAGTGTGACCAGTTTTCTGTACTGCATCCAGTTTTCGTATCAGTAAGTGAGCAGCAGCAGAAAGTGTGTCTGGCTGTTCTGTGATAGATTCCCAGCATTGTTTGAACCTTGAATACTGCTCGAGCAATAAGCCTTGAACAAATTCTTTGTACTATGATCATTGATGTTAAGTATTAATTCTCTGCCGATTTCCACCTTATAGTAGAACTGCAAGGATTGCTTAGAGCATCACCTTTCTCCACTGCATTTTACAAGGTAAGACTTTAGGTTTCTTCAGGTGTTGAAATTGATGTTCTGTATGTGGGTACCTCTACTGCTGTCTTGTCACTCAGCAGTATGAACTTGGTACTGGAGACTCAGAGCTATAGTACTTTTGAAGGGATAAGAAGCTTCCAAAGAGCCTCTCTACAGACAGACCATCACCCCCACCATTATCATCATCATCATCATCATCATCATTGCTATGCTGCTCAGTGCCATGAGTTATAGAATCCATGTCAGACCACTACGGCATCTACCGGCCTCCACCCCGCAGAGGAGTTTGTATTTGCGTCGTGGGGATGGCGGGAGGTAGATGGCGGGCTGGTGAACTAAGGTGATGAATCGGTGTACCTTGCAAGGCCAAAAGGAAGGCAGCGTTATCCATCTTCCCAGCTCAGGATCTGCTTCAGCCTGCCCTCGGGGCTGGTGATAGCAGGTAACAGTGCTGCATTATTGGCTGTGGATGAGAGTGAGGGGGAAGGGGAAACGACTTCAGGCCACCTGCTTTGCGTGTTCCCAGCGGGGGGACGTCTCCTCTCCCATTTCATGCTGCTCTCCCACAAAACTCCAGACAGAGGGGTTGTAATTCTCCTCCAGTTCTGTTCCTGGTTATCATTATCACTATGGCTTACAATTCTCATTTCCGTCTATAGGGTCCAACGAAACTGTGCTACGCTGCACTGTATTGTATTATCGGTGGCTACACAAATTCAATTTCTTCTGCTTAATTACAAGATTAAGGCTTTGTGATAAATGATGGGAGTGTAAAGCCTGCTATTATGCTCGCTTAGAATGGCGTGTCTCAGAGATATTGTACTTTCCTAAAATAAGCGGGGTACATGTAAACCCTGTTAATTAAATGCAGCGGTTTCCTGAGGAATATAAATCAGAGTAATGATTGTTGGTTATCAAACTGGCTGCAGTTTGTCCTTTATTTGTCTTTTTTTTTCCTGAGAGGAGAAACTTTATTTTCACGGACATGTTGGGGGAGTTTCGGTTCCTTTGGGGGCAGTAAAGGATGCGGCATCCGTTTGAACTCAACTTCTGTAACTGAACAAAAACAAAATTTCGATTTTGGGTTTAAAGGGAGTATTTCTCCCCAATTAACAGAACCTTTGGAAATAAGGATTTATTACCAGTGGTTAAAAATAACTGAGGAAAAAAAAAAACACTTATTTGGAGCAGGAGTGGAAAAGGACCAGTTCACAGTACAAGCTTATTTCTGTATGTCTCAACAAACAGAATGTGGCATTAATTAAATAAGAAATGCGCTAAAGGTTTTCGATAGTTTTTTCCATTCCCTTTGATGTAGTAATATGCCCAATACCTGATGAATATCCTTCAGCTCATTTTTTTTTTCCACGAATAACGACATATCGCATTGATTATGAAGGAAATTGATGAAGCCCCAGATACCTCCCCTCTGTGGTTTCCCCGGGAGACGAATGGAACAAAGAGTCTTTCTGGGCTCCAGAATGTCATTTGTCTGCTTCTGTTATGGCAGCCAATGACAGACTCGCTTTTTGTTGGGGACGGGCCTGCCCCATATACTGGCCAAAAACCCCAGGCTCTAAGAAGTCTTCATCACCTTGGACTCCCCTTGGATCTTTAAATCCTGATCCTTTACTTAACACTAGAGTTGAGTTTTCTTAAATGTAAACTGTTTTTGGTGTCTTAGATACATTGATGAATGGTGCTTTTTTTATGGGTACTTGGGCATGTTTTCACTGCCCTCTTAAACTGTTCATACTAAAACAAGTCTGTCTACATTTATTCATTTATCAGACGCTTTTCTCCAAAGCGACGTACATCTCATAAAAAATACAATTTGTTTATTACATTAGCAGGAAGAGACACTTAGATGCAGACATGTGATTCCTAAGTACAGTCAGTTTGTTTCTTTCCACCATATGAACCAATGTTCATCACACCTGTTTTTACCTCTAGGTGCTTGAACACTGATCTTCCTCTGCAAATATTTGAATGAAAAAATCTGCGCAAGATTTCTAGAATTTTTTCTATTCAGTTGCAAAAGCCGAAAGGTTGCTTATGGAAATTGTTACGGTTGTTATACATTTGATTTCAGAATGACCTTGCCTCTTCAAGGTGAACTGTCATTCCAGCTCCCTTTTCTGTGCTGCTTGGTGACATAGGGAACAATAGGTCTGCCTTATGCTGCTGTCAAATGATTTAAGATATGCTTTTCCATTGCTTAGAAAAAAATAATTCATGCACACTAGGACATGCTCTGCTCAGGTAGGGTAACAGTATTACAGGTAGACTTGTGTTACATAATATGTGTGACTTAGTTGCAGCCTCTGCTATATTTAAGGCTAAACTGAAGCAGGGATTGAGTGGTATGCACTGATTCATTGCAGTCTGCCTCCTCTTGCTTTTCCCTTGTGGCTTTTCTGGTGAAAACATCCATGACAGATGCTGTTTGTAAATAAATAAATCTCATAAAGTCACAGCTTTGATAAATGGGTTATTATTTGAATATATGGTCAATATAAAGTGTGGGCTGACAGAATGACATAATCGCTTGCAATGTAAATGTCATGCATTTGTCCTCCAAGATGGATAAGATGGGACAACACAGCAATGCATTTGAATGTGGGAACACTCATAAAATGGTACATCTGGAGGGTAGCTTGTAGCGCCTTCTTGTACTCTGAGGGCTCAGGTGCAAATCACACCTCCAGGTACTTTCCCTGAATTGGTTCAGCAGCCGTTACCCCCCTGTGTAAATGGGTAAATCATTGTAAGACACTTTGGAGAAAGCTGTCATCTAAATAAACAGGTATCTAAATCATCTTATCCAGTATTTTTGCATTGTTGCTTGCTGGTAGTGATGAATGAACTGAAAAGCACTGTTAGAAATGACACATTTTGATGAAGCTACTGAAGAAAGGTAGCTTGGAGAACCTTCAGAAGAATCCTCAATGTGCCTGTTCAAGTGGAGCCTTCGGAGAATCCTGCCCACTTCTTGGCTTTGCTCTGCAGATGTTATCATGATTCACCCCTCCCTCTACTGCCCTCTTCTTCCCCTCCAACCCAGTTCGCTGGTTTTAATCCAAACACAAGCTCTTGGCTTCAGAGGCTTTGATTAGCCTTCAGGTTAGAGGGCTCTCCTTCCCAAAGCCCTCTTGGCGGAGAAACACGGAGCTGCATAAACCCTCATTATCCCCCCTCCTTTCCTCTTAAAGGCTCAAAGCCATAGGGAGTTTCCATCCATCGGCCTCGTGGGTAATGGCACTTGTAGCACAGAACAAAGGCCAGTGCAGGTTCTAGGCTGCTTTTGGACTTTCCTGCAGGAACCAGGCACCAAACATTTATGATTCTGGCTGAAGTCTGGCTATAGAGCTGCATGTTAAATGTCTGAAGCCTTCACGTTCCTGTACTTCTGCTTCAGTTTTGACAATTTCTGGGTTATGTTTCCCTACATCTTTGTCGGAAAATTTATATTTTTCTTTCGCTCCTTGGCAGTTAAATGTCTACCATATAGATTTTTCATGAAAAAAAGAAATTCAAATGTACGTGATTGTGTTTTATTTTTCTATATCGAAATTCTTTGTCAATTGTAAATTCAGTATTTGCTTTTTCTTCTGGGTATGTCAATTCAGACTTTATTCCGTAGATGAACATTTACCCCTTCAGTTCAGATGTTTGGTGAACTTTTCCTTTAAAGCTGTCAAGCGATGGAGAATGAGATGAAGCAGTATAAGGAGTCTTTTGCTGTCTAGCAATGCTGAGCACCAAGCGTTACTCACACTGTCACAGGAAGCAAAGGTAGCTTCAAGCTGGGCTTCAACCCCACCATGGGGGACTACCTGGGGGGGGCAGAAGGTCATCCCGGTGCTCCCCAGCACAGACACCCACACATTAATAAATCCAAAGTTAATGTCCATTCTTGGCATGAGTCACTCGCCAACATCAGTGAGGGTAAAGGTCATGGTTCAAGGTCCTGCCATGAGATGAGTTTGTTCCACCTGTTCTGAATTAGGACAGGGGGACTTGCCCCACAACCCACTTCTATTGGGGATGTAAGGCACATTCCTTCTGTCCTCATCTATCTCAGCTGCATTGAAAAGTGATGTGTTATGGAAGGGGTCACAGTTAAATTAATGAATCTATAGCGCATCACAAAGTGGCAAGCTGGACAACGGTATGCTTGTGATGTATTGTATTCATACTCTTCGAATTACGCTGTTAACCCTTTGCCTCCCGTTTTTTTTTCTGCAGAAACGCTTATGGACTCCACAACAGCCACAGCCGAGCTGGGCTGGACCGTGTATCCCACGTCCGGGGTGAGTGACAGTAGTGTAAGTGTCGACCTCGACGGTCATTTTTTTCATACAATTTTCCAGAGCGCTCGTTCATGTAATGTCACAATCCAGATGTTTCACGCAGGTCAGACTGAGGTGTTCGTAAGCTGTTGATTGTATATAAATGCTATGAATACTCTTTATCGTGTCCTTTCCTTTTTTATTCCATGCTTCTTTGCTGTGCCTATTGTGGGGGGGAACAATGCGCCCAAAACCTTATTCTCCTGTAACTGGATGCCGTTGTGTTAACACTATGGAGCGTGTGATGACTTTAAAAGCAAGCACCTTGCTCAGATGTTTTTAAGACAGGTTGGACTAAACTAATGTGTGCTGGGTCAAAGGCCGCCAAGCTGTTCCCTGCACTGGTGGCCACAGGACTCTTCCAGGGCTTTGGAGGAATCTCGGTTCAGAAACCACATCGCGTAGATCAGCGTTTCAATCCACACATATTTGCGTTGAGGATGAAGAGTCCCACTGCTTGCGTGCTCCTAGGATAATTTTTAGGACTTGGGTTTTTTAGTTTATTCCGGAGAGATTGAGCTGACCTTTGAGAAATGGCTTGTCTAAGCCGAACAGAGCTTGTTAGTGGTTGAAAGTTGAAACACGACTTTTTCCTCGTTGGTTTTTACATGCTGGCTGCTGGTGTCTCTCCTTTGCTCGACGCGTAGCAATTCACTTTATTGTTCCTCTGTGCGTGCTTGTCTGGGATCTGCTTACGTGGATGTGCTTCCATGCCTGGATCCAATTGAACTTCTGTGCTTTGGTTTACCAGCACCTCCCCCCACCCACTCTGGGAGGAGTTCCAAGTCCAATGAATGTGTAACGGTATGGCTGGTAATGTTTTTCGCTACGGGCCACAAAGAAAGCCTGGAGCACGGGTGTCGATGTAGAGGCAGGGTCTCTCAGACATCTAGGAAGCCATAAGCAATAAGGCCATGTGGATCTCACCTAGATGTAAGCCTCACCTAGACCTGAGTACTGGCTCTCTCTCCCCTCTCCCCAAGCCCCAATGCACATCTTCCCCAGGCATGGAATCTGGGCTCCTCACAGGACGGCCAAAAGAGAGGAAAATATTTTGTACCCTAATTTGATGGTGCATTTTAGAAAACCACTCCCTATTTTATTCAATTATTTATGCTTCTGTGGTCTGTATCAGCACTAGTTTTGTTTTAAATTATACTTCTGTGGGGGAAAAGGAAATAAGGAAAGAATGGAGGGGGGGGGGAACTTTCTCAACAGCCCAGTTGTGTAAGTTCAAAGTTGTTCAGAGATAATTTAAGTCGGCATCATTTCTAGAACCCCAGGGCAGCTCTTCTGCTGCTCAGTGATTGGAGCAATCAATACGGAGGAACAAAGAGAACAGATGTCTTCCTTGCCATTGAGCCCAAGCCTGAAGCTCCACTGAACGCGACTCACCGCTTTCTACTCTTCACACCACTCAGGGTGTTGCACACAGTTTGCATCAGTCATCCGACGTCCTCTTTTTACTGACTGTTCTACTAAACTTTGTTTACAGCCCAGTTTTCGTTATGGATATGTGTAGGGAATCCTTTGTTTGGTTTTTTAAATATGGTAAAACTTTTATTAGAGCGATTCTATACGCTATATTGTGCCACACTCTGAACAGAAGTTGGGTTTTATCTGTCAGTCTCCAGTGTTATGTGTCATGCCTCAGCACCATGGACGGTTAAAAGGCTGTATGAAACTTAAGTTTTTTTTTCTCTTTTTTTTTTTTTTTTTTTTTTTTTGAATTCCAGCAGCCCTGCACACTTCCCGTGTATCTGGCAGGGAGAATGAATGTTTTTCCCTTTAGGCAATCACAACTAGGTTTTTCCTGAGGTTTGGCTCGCGAAACAAAAGAATGTAAAATTTTGAAGCCGGTGCGTTGTACTTGCCGATAAAACAGAATAGATTTAAGTTCTAAGACTGTAGATGTATAGATTTTAGGTTAGAGAAGTAACGTTTTGCCTTATAACTATATCTTGGTTAAATTTCAGCAGAAAGAAAATCTGAGCACAAGTAGGAGTTTCGACCATTGTAATGCCGCCCTGCCTGGTTTTCAATAAATGAAGGTTAATAGAAATACACACGAATAACAGCAATTTTAGTGACTAAGGTTAACTGTGTATATTTTTATGGTCACGTTCACACACACTCATGCAAATGTTCCCGCTCTCACTGACACTCATCGGGAAACTGTTTCCATTTTAACTTTGCTTCCCAGGAGTTCCGTCAGGCCCAAGACAAAGTGAACCCCAGAGACCTCACCGCTCATCTCATACAGGAAGCAAAACAGGAGGGCAGTAGTTAAGGCCCGGCATGCACACAAATCATTGCAATAAAAACCTAACAGAGAGACCCGTTACCTACTAACTGGGGTACAGAATATGCCCTGGTGTTTACACCTCTTCTGAAAAATCGCATGGGCCAATTGCAACAGTCACAGCTGTCGTTGCTGGATATATCAAGGCACACATCTTCACCATCAAGTGAGCAACAAGGAGAAACGCGTGCCCCTTATTGTACGCAAGCCGTTCCGTATCTCCGTCTAGATCCGTGCGGACCTTCAAGAGTGAGTTGACACACTGTTTGCCTTGTATTTCCAGCAGCATGACCAGATAAGCATCGGACCTCTCAGCACACAGGCGGCAGGGCTGCAGGGGCATCTGCACAGGCTACGCTCCTGTTAGCAGACCAAGTGTCAGAATTTTCACAGATACGGCTAACATCTGTATTGCGGAGTGAAACAAACTGTATAGGTCTGCTAGCAGCATAAGGGCCTTAATGAAAATCCATCAGATTTTCTCTTGTGATACAATACTGACAATTCTCGTCAATATTATTGCTATGAATTTAGCTGATGCCTTTGTTCGAGGTAGCTTGCATTTATTGTGTATAGGGGTGGCTGGTAAGCGTGGCGGGTATGGTTGCTGTCTTTCAACCCCAAGGTTGCAGGTTCAAATCCTGCTTCCAACTGTAATACCCTTGAGCAAGCTGTTTCTCCTAAATTGTTCCAGTGAAATTACCCATCTGTATAAATAGGTAAATAACTGTGAGTAACATAACATTGTAAGTCACTTTGGAGGAAAGCACAATGTAAATGAATTAATGTGCATTGTCAATTTAGGTGCAGTTGTCTAAGGCAACATAAAACCTTAGATTTATATAATAATCATTTGTTTACCCTAACCATTAGGGTTCTTGCTGTTCCTTTCTTTAAAGCACTACTTACCACAGGGTACCTACCTTGCAGAGGGGCACTGGAACAAGGGAAGGGTTTCATCTTTTGCATTAACGTATCTGAATACCAGTATTTAGCTTTGTACACAACACTACAGTTGACTGCAGTTTTTCACTCACCTATACATCAGAGCAATGCAACACACTCAATCACACACACAGACTAAGGGAAATTTATAGTCACCAATTCACCTGAATCACATTCCTTTTGACTGTGCGAGGAAAGTCACTTCAACACAGTACGAACAAGTAAGTTCCACGCAGATTATGCTGGATTTGATCTTCCGAATGAAGAGTCCATGGGTTACAAGGCCCAAGCACAGCACTTTCCTTCTAGTTTGAAGTCAATGGCTCTAGTCACTAAGCCACCTGCTGGATGTGACTGGTGCCAAGCACAGCTCTAAGGGTGGACCAAAGGACATTCCCGGTCACTGGTATTGGAACTCAGCTGCAGTGTTGTTCACCATTGAATTTTAGAGGTGTTTTTCTTTTCTTTCCAGAGCTTTTACCAGATGGTGCCGGTGACGCGGTTCGCTCCTTTTCCCGGAATCTATCATCAGCAAAGCTCGCGACATCAAATGCTAGGATTCCCCAATGCTTGGGAAGGAATGCCATGGAAACAGATGGCCTGAAAATAAGCATGTCTGGCTATCAACAGGAACGTCTAGCATGTTAAGAACTGCTCCCTTCCGTTTTGAAGTTGTATTTGTATGTGTGGAGGTGTAGTTTTTCATAATGTAGTGTGGTTTCCCTGCAGACCTGAAAGTCCACATGTGACATCTGAGGGAGATTGATAGCTGTAGTTTGTATGGGGAGCTGTTGTTGAAGTTTGAGGGATGTATAGAAAAATGCTCAAGGCTGTTCAATGATGGCTTGACAGGAACCTCATGACTACTTGATCTCCACAATTTCCGTTCATACAGAGGAACCTTAAAGGTGTTGGACTTGTTGACATGGAGCTGGACCAGGGTCAGGGCATCAATGAACAGTCAAGTTGCATATCCTCTGGTGTTGTGGCTGAGGACCCTAAATGTGAGAACCTGGCTGTGATCTCCCAACAACCCCCTTTCCTGGGCTCTCTGCCCTCTGCCACTTGGTACTTTGTCTGGCCATAGTTTATCTCCTGTCTTCCCGGGACAAATGTGGCTAGTCTTGACAGATTTCCAAGTGCTACAAATTGGACAACCTGACCCCTGAGGCCCTCCAGAGTTTCCCTGGCATGCGCATTATTTATTTACGTGGACCAGTAGCAAAGTGCTTCTTGCCAAGTCCTCTGATGGCTGACAAACCAAGACAGGATGTGACAAGATCACTTAGGAGTCATGTTTGGTGCTTGACTGCCATGACCTGGGAAAGGAGAAAGCTTTAAAACTCTTCAATCTACGATTGGTTTGACCACTGGACCCAACGTCAAAGATAAGATTTTGATTTGGAAAAGGTTTAAAGTTGTCTGTGGTTCAACACATTTCAGCGGGGAAATTTTTTTGTTTAATAATATGGCAACTCTACATTTGAATCAGACTGGCCAACGTCTCATGACAAATAATAGATCAGGTGGTTGTGTGTGTTCCGTGTGTGATGGTTTTGTTACGTTGCTGAACTTTAGTCATGGTCACCTGATCTTCTGAATACTTGGCACTCTTTCTACAGGGCTCAAAAAGGAATTTGTCACACCACAGTAATTACACTCACCATCGAGAGATGTAATCTTGCCTTATAATTCATGCATCAACTTTATGACTCAAAGGAAAGAAAACATATCCCATTAATAGCACACACGAGTGACATTAAATAAACCAACAGTATTTTGATACGCAGACGTGATATGAATGTAATAATTGAAATGGACATGGAAAACTGTGGCCTTGGCTGTATAAATAGACCGTTATGAAATGAAAACAGTCGAGTTCAGCTCAATTCAAAAGGGCAGCCATCAGACGTGTCGAGCCAGCTTCCATTCCACCTACATGAACTGCAGATGCACTCTTGGTTTGGCGTTTTTTGTTTTGGTAACTACCTCTTTAATTTCAGTGTCACTTGAACGCTGTGTCTGCCACTTCCAGAAAATAATCCTAATGCATCATTACAACTTGTCCAGTACACCCCAGATGCATCCCTTCTACATCCCTATGACACTGACACAGCACTGTGGTGATCTCTGAAATGAATTCTCCACTAAGTCTTCTGCTGATGATTCCCATTGCCTGACTTAATGGATTCTGGGAGGGGAAAGTGGGCTCAGGAGAGTCATGGGCCTCATCAATATTTCAGTCTTTCCAACTGGGAACAAGGGAAGTAGGACCTCTACTCCCACCAATGTTCCATCATGAAGGAATAGGGGACAAGATCGAGTGCTTTACAGCCCACAATGTGGGGTGTCTGGGCTTATTGTGTTTTGTGCGCGACTCTATGAAACATATGCCCCCCTCCAGCCCATTTGGGAGAGTGCCGTTGGTGACCCTTGGTCACAGGAACATTGTTGGGGCGACACCCTGGTGGCATTTGAGCTCAGAGGGTAGCTCAGACAAGACCCATTGTGTTCACAGTACACTCATCCCATGAGATGTTGTGGTTACCGGATGGTATAACTTTAATTAGTTCTTAGATTCTTAGTGATGCTCAGAAAGGTTGCTCTGTTTTAGTGCTTTCTGGAAAAATCCATGACAATAACCAGAAATTGTAACGCTCAGAGCATTTGTGAAAATCTGCAGAAGATGCAGAAGAAAAGAGCCAACGCTCATGTTCTCCATCTTGCCAGCCTGCTGAGATCCCAAAACTTCAAAAGTCTGAGTAGTTCTTCTACACTGGGCTTAAGTTAACACAACTGTAATTTCCAGTCTGTCACTCTTTTTATGTAAAAACCATTGTGGTTATAAAGGGGAGGAAAAAAAAAGATTAATGAGGAACAGAAGGTGTGTGTTGTAATTCTCAGCCTCACCGCATAGGCCTTAATCCCTTTAGCCCCGCCACCCACCACCTCCATACCTTAAAACACATGACCACTCCGTGGCCGTGCTCTGGCACAGAGCGAGGGAAGGGAAGAAAAACTGTGAAAATGAAGACGTTTCTTCTAATTTCACACTCGGCGCCTGATCGTTGGCCCTTCATTATGCTCCATTTGGTTCCCTTGGCTGCATCTGACAAGAGTGGCAGGAGAGCTGTGGCAAGACAAAGAGGGGCCCACTATCAAAAGAGGTTTGTTTGGCATTTTACCACCCCCCCTTTTTCACTCTGGCGCTCTCATATGCCACTTCTGTCCATTGTTGATTTGATTGGTCAGAACAGTTAGGGCAAAAACAGGGGGATGTTATACCCTTTTGAGCACCCCCCTCCGCCATCATGTTACTGAAAAGATCATTCTTCCTTGGGGTGAGGTGATGAAGGTCAATGGCCACTTATTGTCCTGGACAAGTTTGGCATGAGTACAAGGTCCAAAGTGAACTAAATTGAAACCTGTTACTTCGTGAATTAACTGGGACTCATTCTCTCTAAGTGTGGTACAGAACACGGTAAAGGTAGATATTGATACAGTTCTCGAAAATATCGCTTTGTGGTGTCTTTATTGTATGATCTCCCCAAGCTGAAAGCTTCTTAATGTTTTGTTAGGTACTTTTATTTGTGTCATAATCTCAGAGAGGGTTTTGTGATATAACTGGGGAATTGAATAGGTGACTTTTTTTATTTATTTATTTTTTTTACCCCCCCTGCAAGGCCACGTTACGTTCACACCCCCGCACACATTGATAGGAAGTAAATATTTTACGTTTAAGTGCTGCTGCTAATGAGTTTTACCTATTCTGAATAATTCATGGCTTTGTGCGGGAAATAATTGGGACACGGGAATGAGGAACAAAAGCACAGAAAAAGGCGGCTCTAATTAGAACAGGGAAATTTTTATAAAAGTGAGGTCTTAAACTTGGGGGTTGACCTTCCTCCTCTCCTGTCAAAATCCTCATTAAGCTGTGACTAATTTGGGGAATTATGTCAGCTGTTAAGTGAGGAGTGAAGAGGGGCCCAAGGGGGTTTAAGGGCGGGGGCATGGCGTGGACTTAGAGGTACGTAACGCCTTGTTACAAGGTGGTCCAAGAGCAGAGATGGTGGAAGGAAAGGATGCTGTGCGTTGGTGAGGGTAAAGGGTATACTTTCTTCCATAGCTTCGACACCTTCCCTGCTGGAACCAGCTCGAAAAGGTGGCTCAGGTGACTGCTGCAACTGGCTCTGATGTCTTGCCCTTCCAGCTCTAGAACCTTCCATGTATGCCTATCTAATCCATGTGAAGTGAAGTGTCTCCACCTTCCACATGTTTCAGTGCCTGAGCTTCAAGAGTGAGCAGTCTTTCCTTGAGACCAGACCAAACCTATTGAGATGTTGAAATAAATAACAAGTGAAATAAAACGGGTGTCGTACGCATTGTGGTTTTCGGCCGCCGGAGATTGTTTGATTTATATGACGCTAACTGCGCTAACAATGTCACTACCCTTATAAAATTGCTTTATCGAATTTCCCTCTTGTTAGAATTACAGAAAGAATTTTGTTTTCTCTAACAACTGAGATGTTTTGTACTTGATTTATCCCAGAAGGCTTGATTCTTTAAACTGGTCTTCTTAATTGTGTTTACAGAGATTGTGTAGTTTACAGCATGGGCTCTAGACCCGGGGCTGAGAACCACGCCACTAGTTCCCAGATCTGGCAAATTTTCTTGTTTTCCAAAAAATTCCGAGTTCTTGGAGCACACAACACGCTGCTTGAACTAGGCATAATAACCTGCGCACATCCGTGATTAGTAGGTTGAGGTGAGCCCACACTTGGCCTGGAAGATGGACTGCAGTCTACTAGAGTAGTTTGGGGAAGTGTTAAGAAAAGTTTTGTAACTCCATTGTTTAGTAGCTACTGTGTCTAAATTAACTGAAATAGTATATTTGATGCAGCATGGTGGCACAGCAGGTAGTGTTAGTACCTCAAACCTCCTGGGCTGTGGAGCTGGATGTTGGTTTGAATGAGCTTTTTCCCTGTGAAGTTTGCAGTTACATGAGGAGATCATGGAAAAAAAATGGTTGCAAGTGAACTGGTCACTCTAAATTGCCCTTAGGATATGTGTGTGGGAGTGAATGAATGTTTGATTACTCAGCGATGGACTGGCATTCCGTCTAGGGTGTGCCCCAATTCGGGCCCTATGTTTTTGGAGTAGGCTCCAGACCACCATGACCTGGCACTGGACAAGTGGTTATGGATGATGAATGGCTGTGTAATGCACACGCTTTTCTTTCAGGAAAACAGTCAAAGTCCAACAGCTCCTGAGAGACAATACTTTGTTTTAGTTGCTACAGTAAGCTTGTTTTGCTAGATATCTGAGGATTATAAATGTATTATTGTTCTCCTTATCAATTGGTGGTAGTAATTTTTGCAAATGGGAGAGGAGAGTTTTTAAAAAGTAAAAAACAGGGATTTCCTCCAAAACTACTTACACTATTAAGCTACTTGTCTTTTACCTGTTATTGCACCTGGATAATACTGATGGAGCGTTTTACATTTATCTGACACTTTTCTCCAAAGCAGCTTTCAGTGTTAAGGTTACAGTTATTACATGCTTACAATCATTTACTCATTTATACAACTGGGTAATTTTACTGGAGCAATTTAGGGTAAGTACCTCGCTCAAGGGTACTACAGTTGGAGCTGAGGATCAAAGCTGCAACCTTTGGATGCAAAGGCAGTAACTCTAACCATTACACTACCAGCTGTCCTTGACGGCTTTAGCGTCAGTATCTTGCTCAAGATCACTACTGGTGAAGGTGGGAATTGAACCAACAGTCTTTAGGTCCAATGGTAGCAACGCTAACCATTGCACTTCCAGCTGCCCATGTTCGGTGTTGGATGCGGTCGATATGTCACTGAAAGTCTTTGTCTGTGTGTTTTATCTGGCAGTGGGAGGAAGTGAGCGGCTACGATGAGAACATGAATACCATCCGTACCTACCAGGTGTGCAACGTCTTCGAAAGCAACCAGAACAACTGGGTGCGCACTAAGTACATCCATCGACGCGGAGCCCAGCGCATCCACGTGGAGATGAAATTCTCAGTTCGAGACTGCAGTAGCATCCCAAACGTGCCGGGCTCCTGCAAGGAGACCTTTAACTTGTACTACTACGAGTCCGACTCAGATGTGGCTACCAAGACCTTCCCGGCCTGGATGGAGACCCCCTGGGTCAAAGTGGACACCATCGCTGCCGATGAGAGCTTCTCACAGGTGGACCTGGGTGGCCGGGTGATGAAGATTAACACAGAGGTGCGCAGCTTTGGCCCCGTTTCCCGCCAGGGCTTCTACCTGGCCTTTCAAGACTATGGTGGCTGCATGTCACTCATCGCCGTGCGCGTCTTCTACCGCAAGTGCCCACGCGTGGTGCGCAATGGTGCCATCTTTCAGGAGACTCTTTCGGGAGCAGACGCCACCTCCCTGGTGATGGCGTGGGGGGCATGTGTGCCCAATGCTGAGGAGGTGGATGTGCCCATCAAGCTGTATTGCAACGGCGACGGTGATTGGATGGTGCCCATTGGTCGCTGCAGGTGCAAATCGGGCTATGAGGCTGCAGAGAATGGCACCGTCTGCAGAGGTAAGCATCATGGCTACTTTCCCTTCGGCTCTCTGTTTCCCGCCAGACTGCTCTCATCTGGACAATAATATCTCATATGCTCTTGATCTCATGTGACCACTGGTATGTCATGATGTTGGTCTCTTGCAATCAATGATACGACATACACTATTGGTCTCCTGTGATCAATTATACCTCATATGCAATTGGCCTCGTCTGACCAGCGGTTCCCCATATGCTGCTAGTATCCCATGACCATCTTTGTCTCTCGTGCTAAAGACCCATCTGCTTCACCGTGCTGTGATGTTCCTTGACAGAGGCTGTTATCCTAAAAATACAGTCAAATTCATTATCAAGGCATAGCTAGACCTCATACAGCAGCATTATCCCTCTGTGTGGTTTTGCTTTACCTGTATAAGTTTCCAAAGGTGGTCCTGTGATGACATAACCTACAGCTTTCAGAAATCAATATGTGTGAGTTCCTTCTGGAAGGTTCCCATTTATATTTATTTGTTTATCTGATGCTTTTCTCCGAACTGACTTACAATGGTAGGCTACTTACCATTATTTACCAATTTATAACCAACCAACCAACCAATGTCAAGAACCGCTTATTAATATATGTTAATCATATAATATAATTAAATAATATATAGGCTAATAATCCATCCAGTCCATTGCCAACAACTGCTTGTCCCAAGCGGGGTTGCGGCGAACCGGAGCCTAACCCGGCAACACAGGGTGCCAGGCTGGAGGGGGAGGGGGAGGGGGAGGGGGAGGGAAACACACCCAGGACGGGACACCAGTCTGCCGCAAGGCACCCCAAGCAGGGCTCGAACCCTGGACCCGCCAAGCTCGCCATGCCACCACATCCCCCACTACCAATTTATTGAGCTGGATAATTTTACAGGAGTAATTTAGGGTAAGTCCACTGCTCAAGGGCACTCCAACTGGAGGTGGGACTCAAACCTATGATCTCTGGGTGAAAGGCAGCAGCTGTAAGGACTACACAACCAGCTGTCTCCATTTTGTTTCCAGCACACCTGCGTTCACACTAAAAATTCTGACAATATTAGTGTGTCTATTGCACTGTGGAGTTTCTCAGCAGACGTGCAGGACATGAAAAATAATCTGTAAAGGTGAATTTTGCCTGCAGTTGAGATGAATTTTCTTCGGCATTTCACAGAGGCACAGGACCCGTGGTTTTTGGCCCCCGATCACACGCTTGTCGTAGCTGCAAGCCTTTTGCTATTAGAAAGTAATTTATTGCTTACCATATTCTACACAGTGTAACAGATGTAATTTTACACTTACCCTTCAACTGCAGCTTGAAAAGAAACCATTTTCTTTTGTCGAGAAAGGCCCGAGTGCATGACTTTAACATAAGGGAGCTCTTTCCTACACGGGAATAATTATGTGTGCAGGCAGCACGCAAGACCTGCACAGTTCCAGAAGTGCACTTCCTGGATCTACATGTAGCCTAAATCCATCAAACTGCGGATATCATAGTACATATACCTGTAAAATGTCTTTCCAGACCTTTCCGCAGCAGATAAAGCATAAAAGCATTAAAGTGTAAATCCCAGTTCATATTAGCGGCGTATTTAGTTGCATTGTCGGAAGTGTCTTATGTATTTTTTTTTCCTTTTTTTGACCCGGTTTTATTCAGGTTGCGTACCATTATTTGCTCCGTGTGCTTTGAATCTGGAACCTTTCTCCAGTTCCTTTACTGCAACACTTGCTTTTTCACTCAGAGTTGTTTTCACGTGTGGAAATTACAAGAGTGTCCCGTAAAGGGTGTTGGAGTCACTGCTGTGAAGTTTTAAGGCCATTGCCAGCAATACGCTCAGTGAGGGATGGCTGAATTGCAAAGCACACTGTTGCCCCCCCCACATGTTGGGAGTGAATGCCGGGTTATGGAAATGGGCAGGGGAGCGGGAAGCTATTTTAGTGGCACTTAACAAGCGTGGTGAGCATCCTCCCCTCAGGAATATACACCATTTAGGTGCTCCGATAATACCTGCTACATCTAACCCCCCCCCCCAATTAAATAAAATTGATTGTTTTTCATACATTTGCGAACTCGCATTTCCCTCCGGTCTTTTCAGTTATTCTGTGCTGCAGTTGAAAAATGAAACAGTGAAAACTGAAGATGGAAGGTGCAGCTGAAGGAAGCAAACTGAAGGAATAGAATGGCTGCTGTCTCACTTCACATGATACTCTTTGCACCAGTGGTCCTCTTTCCATGTCCTGGCTTTTTAGTAAATGTTTTTAAGATGATATTAAACACAGTATAATTGTGTTAATGAGCCAGAGCAGCATTGTTCATTGGCAATTTTGTGATTCAGACTTCTTTCTTATATGTAACAAAGTAGAAGAAAGCCATTAATTAGTGCTGTGGAAAAACAATTGTGTTTTATAAATGAACAGGTCAATATTTCGAACACCATCATCTTTCTTTTTCTTGTCTGTCCAGGGTCTCAACAGTCAGGGACAAATGGGACAAGCTCACCTCCAATTGTTTGCTGAGCTACTTTTCTACTCTTTCTTAAATGTTTACATTTAAGTATTTTACAGGCACGTATATTTATTCATTTAATGACGCTCTTCTTCAAAATAATCTACGGTGTTAAGCGACTTACAATTATTTACCCATTTACACAGCTGGGTAATTTTACTAGAGCCATTTAGGGTAAGTACCTTACTCCAGGGTACTACAGCTGGAGGTGGGATTCAAACCCATGACCTCTGGGGCCAAAGGCAGCATCGCTACACCACCAGCTGTCCGGTACATCATGCAACAGAACAGTAACGTCAAAGAAAGTTCAAGGCGTCATCACCGTAATAACAAAAAAGGAGTATGACGGGAAGATTTTTCCACATTTTTGTCCGTTATTCACTCATTGCATCAATGGAGGCCTGAAAGCAGTTGGTTCCCTTGCAGTATTTGTTGACAGTGAAAGCTGATATGGCTGTGTAAAAGAGCACCGCAGACCCCGTTGTGGTCAGTGCCTTCTAAGTGCCTACGGCTCTGAAATGAAATGATTTGGGAAAATCTGTTCTTTTAACCGCTGGTGTCTGGGTAATGAAGTGGTTCATGAGGGATGGACTCTTGGGGCTGGTACACCATTTCCTTTCGGTGGATCACAAAGGCTCAGAGAAAAACCTTCAGACTGAAGTGATCTCAGAGCAAGAGCTTCATATTGTAGGGCACTGAAGTCATATTGTTGGAACACCTCAGTAACCCAGCATGTAATTACGCCTGTAGCAATTAAACATTTGGCAGATTTTCCAGAAATAATTACACGGTGACTTCAAAACTGTCAAAATGTTGACAATATCTAGGGAAATCAAAGTTTCAGAGTAAGTGTTTTTGTCCTGTGATCATTGTGTTTGACAGATTGAATTTCCTGTACTGGAAACACTGAAAGAAAATAATGGTCTTGGGGGTATTCACCAGTAAACTACAGCCCCGTTTAAAGAGCGGCCAAGAAGGGATGCAATCCTTCATTTTTAAAGTTCTTCTGTCCATGCTGTGCCTTTGAAAAGAAAGTGCTCTTATGAACTATAAATTATAGGGTCTGTGCTAATTGTTACAAACCTTAATATGAAACAAGGATTGCATGTTGTTCATTTTTTTTTTTTTTGCTTTTGTTTTAATCCAGAAACACTCCCAACATGTTAAGTAAGGAGTTTTGCCCTTAAACTGCTCTTCAAATACCATGGAATGACCGCTCGCCCAAAAAAAAGTCTCTCTACTGACAGCTGGTGCCTGGATGGAGTGTGACTGGGGGACAGACAGACATAGAGCCCCCTCACTGCCGCCCCCCCCCTTTAATGATGACTGATACAGACGATCTTTGACTGCTGGCCTGTTCTTCTTCTGTCTCTACCCCTTCTGCCTTCTGTCTTCTGTTCATGTTCAGTAGGCTGATGTCAGGGGCCCAAAGAAAAGTAATGTAAATTAGTGACCAAAAAGGTATTTACTGTTAAACAATAATAATGAAATGATGTACGGATGAGTGACCCATTGTAAGTAGTGTATCTAGCAGTGTAAGTCACCTTGGTGAATAAGGTGTGTGGGCTGGTAACACTATATAGAGTTCATTGGAAGTCGCTTTGGAGAAAAGTGTCTGCTAAGTGAATAAATGTAATGTAAATGAAATACCCGCAGGCCGCATGTCTCACGTCATTTCCACCACGGAATACAGGGAGAGAAATGCAAACCGGGGAGCTGTGGGAGCTTTTCTCAAGCTTCTCACCCATGGCAATGAGGGGCTTCTCTGGCCCAGGACCTGGGCACGAGACCTTCCAGCGAGACAGCGAGGAGGTTGACAGGGAGATTTGCGGTAAATCCCTCAGTTCAACGTAATGCTAGATAAAAGGAGTTAGAAATGAGCAGGAGGGTGGGCTTTTGGTCAAGGCGGGTGAGGAGGGAGATGTGCGTAAGCTGAGGTGTCCCACTGACAGTGGTGGAAACTCTGGAGAGACGCATAGGGGAGAACCAGCCAATGCAGAGGTAGTAACTCCTCCACTAGAGGAGTCAGAAGGGTGATCATTTGCTTAGTGTTTGCTTGTGTGTGTGTGTGTGTGTGTGTGTGTGTGTGTGTGTGTGTATATATATATAATATATGTTTATTTATGTATACATATTTATATACACATACTATACATACAATGTATATTTATATGTATTTATATATGTACGTATACAGTATGTATATTTGTGTGTGTAATGTCAGGATGCAATAAACAATAACGTACTGCACAATGCTGAACTGCTGATGTAAAAAAAAAATCTTTATTTTAAACTGTCTAGTCTGCAATCGTTTGCTTCTTCAGTGCCAAAGGTCCGTGTTGATTATTATAATCTGCCGCAGCGCTCTTCCACATTGCCTCCACTTACAGCTGTGACTGGGAGAGGGTACGTGAGAGGAGCGCTTGGCTGCTCTTCCTGCCATCTGACTGGATCACATTATGCCAAATATGCCCCTTCAAGGTTGTTTGCGTTCTACTTATGAAAACAAAGGATTGTAGGGATAAAAGGGCAAAATACTCCTCCCTAGCAACAGAGCTCTGCTGTATGACTAACTGTTGAGCCAGAGTATTACCACGCTTCCTTTTTGGTTGCCAGAGCATTATGGGAAGTCTTCTTGTATGGTATGTTAGGCAGGACCGGAGTGCTGTGTCAGCCGTAATGAACGATGAGGGCAGTCTTAGCCCTTTCAGTCCACATTAACATTTCCATATTAGGAATAGCTGGTTAAGACAGCGGTTCATAATGATAACTATCACACGTTTATCTGCTGCTTTTTTCTCCAAAACAGCTTATTTTGTGATTTAGTTATCTACCCATTTATAGGGCTGGGTAATTTTACTGGAACAATTTCGGATAAGTACCTTGATCAAGGGTACTGCAGCAGAAGGTGGGACTCAAACCTGCAACTTTTGGCTTTAAAGACAGTAGCTGTAGCCACCACACTACCAACTTCTTGCAACAGGGGGTCTTTCTACAAGGACACTTTTGACTTCATCCAGAGCAAAAAAAAAAAAAGTTTATTTTCCACTGCGAATATATTCACATTGCATTTATCACATATTGACAATATTCTCCTATTTTAGTTCTTTTATAGTCGTTTTTCCAAAACCACAGACACTTCCTCCAGGTCTGCATACAGTATTTTTACTACAGCGATTCAGGTTAAATGCTTTACTTCACTCAAAGGTACCACAGCAGGGTCACTCCTGGGAGCTCCAGCATTAACCACGATCCTGCCAAGCTTCCCTTACTACTGCACTGCTTATAAAACCGCGCTACTCCGAAAGCTGAATTAGTGAAAATACATTAAGTAAATGTAGGTGAAAGTTGGGAGAAGATGGGGATTCTTTTCTCCTGCTTTTCTCCTGCTCTTGATGGCCTTGCGGAGGGCAATGGAGCACAGAGCTGGTTCTTGCCCGAACTGGTTGGCCACAAGGGACCGAGCATGGCTACATGAGCACGCAACTGTACTGGGCCCTCCAGCGGGACATCCTGAGTCCCACTAAAACTTTAAAGATCCACCCCAATCTCACACTCTCCCTCTTTGTTTACTGCTAAATGGAAACATCAGCAGTAAAACTTCAGCCAGTGGTATTTTTCCTTTAGCCCACAGACTCTTTCCTGTGGTTCAGCTGGAAATGGAAAGTGTTTCTGGTGACAGCCGACATTCTAATTTGTCAGGGAATGGATGTTTGCGGCTAAAAAAGAGCAATTCCTCAGTGTTACGGGAGCGCCCTGGGAAACCAGTGGCTACCTGCTGAGGCTCGAGGGG
Source organism: Scleropages formosus (assembly GCF_900964775.1). NCBI lineage: Eukaryota > Metazoa > Chordata > Actinopteri > Osteoglossiformes > Osteoglossidae > Scleropages > Scleropages formosus. The sequence goes on from NC_041827.1 coordinate 3,158,135, forward strand.
TGGGTGGGTGGGGGTGATATGCCTTTGTTCTGTTGCTCCCAGCCATGATGGAGATTTCAGCCATGCCAGATGTTTTCAGTGTTGGACACAACAGGCTGAACGGTTCACTGCACTTCTGCCAACCGACATTTTCTGGATCTGACAGTGTCACCTGTGAGGATGTTCAGCATTGTGTGTCAATTCAATTTCTGTAACCGCTTGTCCTAAGCAGGGTCGTCATGACCTGGAACCTATCCTGGAAGCATTGCGCCCAAGCATAAGTGGGGTACACCCTGGATGGGAGGCCAGTCTATTGCAGTGCAACCACATGCAAACGCTGATTCGCTCACTAAAGGAATTTTAGCATCATCAATTCACCTGAACTGTATGTCTTTGAAGTATGAGAGGAAACCAGAGCACCCTTGTGAAAGCCATGCAGAGACAGGGAGAACATGTAAACTCCACACATGCTGAGCAGGGATTGAATCCACGGTCACTCTCGCCACCCAGGCACTGTGAGAAAGCAGCACTGCTCGCTGTGGCACCTTGCTGCCCATGTTATGTGGCATGTTATGGTAAATATTAAATGTAAATATCCTTTATGATTACAGAGGGGAGGCCACCTTCCACCATATGGAAATAGACAACGCTGCTGTTTAGGCCCACTTTCTTGTTGCCAGACGATGGAGGTTAGAGTCATCTCTCTCTTCTAGCTCATCTTTGTTTTATTTCAGACCAAAAGATTGAGTTTTACATCTTCCATTCTGTAGGCACTAATACCTCTCCTGGTTTCTGATAATCAGACAAAACACCTCTCTCCAGCAGAAACACATACGCCCTACTACCACCATTGTGTTTCAGCAACCTCTGGGATCCTTACTGGACCCTTCTGTGACCTGAGCTCAAGAGCAGACTTATCACTAGGGGCCTGCATGAACAATGGGAATTGAAGGTAGCCCCCCCCACCTGGAGAACTTTGAGGATTCTGGAACATCACGTAACATCAAATTGTCCCCATCATAGACTCAGTTGTCGTATCACCTGGAGCATGCCCACTCAGTGCCTTGGTGTTCCAGTATACAACTTATTAGATACTCTTCCTGTTAACAGAAGGTACATTCATGTTTAGGTATCTTCAAGGTCAAACAAGGACATGAGAGTACCTAAATTCCTTGGAATATTTTTTTCTGACATTACGCAAGAAGACATGGGAGTGTCAGTCATAGACATACATTATATGGGTCTTATACAGAGCTTCCATTTTAAAGGGTGACACTGGAAGAGGACTGTGTGGTAGTATAGAAATATATATATATCACTGATATTGCCTATAATTTATATGTAAGTAGTTTATGCTTATACTACATATACTTCTGTGAATGTAGTGTAAGTGTGTGTGCGTGCATGTGTCTATTTAGTCATGTTTCATGCTTTGGGCAAGTGAGGTCCATGAAGTCAGGAGAGGACTTGTTGAAGTTTTGGTAACGCAACAAATTGGGGTGCAGCTTGAGAAGTCATTGCTCTGCTTGCCAGAAACCAGATGTGCTGGGGGGAGGTTTCCTGCTCATCGTTCAGACTCACAGACACCCCAAAGTAATGAAAGCTCTGCTGCTAACATCTTACCCTTCAGATGTGCACCCTCCCCCTACATTCCTGAAGGTGTATGAGGATTGAAAGTGTGATAGTGGATGAGGGATGGGAGAATTCAGATAATGCATTTTCAGCCCTGTCCGAGGTTATCACAATTCAGATGCCTCCTGAGTGGCAGTACTGCGCTCATCATTGAGTAAACCCCAGGTCTAAAAGCAGAAGAAGGTCACAGAAGGCATGCTGCTGATACCCCAGGACTTGGGATATGATATCAAAGCGATGTCATGCCTTTAGTCAGGGGTGTTTGGGATAGAACCTGGAGCCAAAATATTGCTTCTCGAGCTGAGCTCAATGGAATGCACGTCCGATCAGAGATGTTTTTGTCCGTCTTTATGGCTCCATTCTTCTGTAGACAGAAAAGGTGGCTACTATGCAGCGGTCAAGAGCCCTGGGGCCTTGACCTGCTGCAGGCTTTGTTGGGCACAGTACATGTGCCATTGTCCCGACAATGATTTGGTGAAGTTCACCTGAGAAGATGAGAAGCTGTGTAATTAACCCAACAGCTGTCTGAGATGCTGGAAGACTCATCGGTGCCACCAGAATCAAGCAAATAGACAGGCAATGATGAATTCTGCTAAAAAAAGAGTCATAAGCTGACGGGTGTCTGTGGACTGAAGGCACTTAGCCGTTGAACAGTGTATGTTTGTCAGAACCTCCAACAAGAAGATTAAGCCCTCTCTGATATCGCAGAAACACACACCTTGGTGGATTACCGCTTGTTGGCTTTGTCAGATTAGTCCTGTGTTCCTGAGCTTTCAGTTGAAGGTGTTTCTCTCCATTCTCTCTGCGAAGGCCACCAATGAAGTGTGCATGCTTTCTGTCCGCATGCGGTGACAGTGGTACAAGAGCGTTCCTGTCCCTTGTGTCTTTGGTCTGGGCTTTGCAGAGTCCAAGTGTGGAAGTGGAAGGAGATGCTGATGTATAAGAACGCAAACAAAACACCATCCTGTGTTTCTACCGTCCTCTTCTGGGGGGCAGCACATGGCCAAGCAGGAAGGGAGATCGTCTATGGACCTAGGTGCCCGTTGAGCCGTAGTGCATAGGAGACCCCTCAGATGTGTCTGCGTGAGAAACCCCAGTCTCACAAGTCGGTTACACCTTCAAAACACGTGAAGAAGCCCTGGTCACGTGAGCGCAAAAATTACACAATGTAATGAGCTGCTCTTCTAAGCTCACCTGAGCACTTCCATGCCTGTGTGCTGAACAACATGCTTCTTTTTTTTCCTCACATGTGTAAGGCCAGTTACACATATGATCAGTTGTGTAGTTACAAATTTCCCAAGGTACAATCATTTTCCAGCTTAGTTATTTATTTTTAATTGTGTTTTCTTCACCAGTCTGTTTTGCACAAATGTTGATGTTTGAGTGTACATGACTTGTGATCATTGAGCAGTTGGACACTAATAATTAAATAATCCCCATGAGGAATAAGAGAGTAAGACTATTTCACCTCATCTTGGGTCCGATGTTTACGAAGGTTGATTAATAACAAGATGAGGAGCATTGCACTTGTTTAATAAAAATGTTACGCACTCTTACATTTAATTTATTATTGATATATGCAAGATTATGCAGGATGTTTAAAATGGCCAGAGGGTGATTTTTTTTCTCATTTCCAGTAATTTCAAATTAAGTTTAATGAAGTTCAAATTCAATAAAATACATCTTTGAGTATTTTTTATTTATTGCATTTTTTTTCCAGTTTGTTATAGCTATTACATTACCTATACCATGAATAAACTGTGTTATGTAGCTTTTATTGACTTTTATTGCTTTGGGGTAAAAATGGCTTTTGATTTACAAATGAACTGAGCTAAAAAGAGTTCTGCTGTCCGATGAGTTAAGCCTACAGTGATGACCGTGTTGCACTCTGAAACAGTGCCATTCTGTAATAGAACGTGCAGTAGCTATAGCAGCAACGATAACAAGCGTGTGTACACATGTGCCTGTGAGCACTACGCAGTGCGTGCGAGGTGGCTGGACTTTGCATTAGACTGCTACCTGGTGTCTTTTCGCTCTTGAGCACCAGGACAGCAGGCGCGTTTCGCTCTGTTGAACTCGCAGCTGTGCAAATAACGAATATGTAAAATTGATGTCGGTTAGGAGATGAGCGGCTGCTAAGCAAACAAACAGCATAAAGCATTAAGGCGAGTTGTTTTCCCCTTAACGGTCGAGCCGTAAGGCAAGAGGAAGTGAAGGTCATGCTCTTACTGTCACTCATTTCTTTCCTCATCTATGATAGCAAGCGCGGCACAGATGGCTCATGCGATCAGTATGAGTTGTGCTAACTCTGGGATTATTGTAAATAGAGAGTATTAACCATAACTGCCATTACGAACATTTCATTTTGTCAGAGTAGGTGTTTGCCCAGAGTGACTCTGAGCATTTTACATGTTAACCATTTTAAAAGCTGGATGTCTTGCTGACGGAATTCATGTTAAATGTCTTTCACATAGGAACAAACCGTACGGCTGAATGCTAATGGCTGGGACACCTCTCTTGCTCCACTCTTGTTACTTTACTTGGTGCTTTAGAAGACAGAGCTGCTAAAACCAGGCTCGGAAGCATGGACTTTTACATCTTAGGTCCCTTGCTCTCCCAGCTGAATACCACAGCGTATGCAGTGAATGCACAACGTGTGTCTATGATCCCTTCTGTTAAATAAAACAACGAAGGACTTTTAGCGAAACTATAAAAGAACGTTTAGCAGATGTTGACTCTCAGTGCACCGATCGAGAATTAGGCTCGTAATTGACTCTCTAGGGCTTCTGTTCGACTTTTCAGCATGGACGAGAAACTTGTTTCCATTTGTGTGTTTTTCTCCATGACTGTAGTACTGAAGCAGATTTACCACATCGATAGGGTTTTTTCTTTTTTTTTTTTTTTTTTTAACTGAAAATGCAAGCCGAACGCAACCTGACTATGGAGAAAAAAAATACTCTTCAGAGAAGGAACTCTGTAAGGCCCTGGCCTGGGATTTTTCTGGGATATATAAATAAGAATTCAATCCATTTGTTTAATTTTTCAAGTGGTGGCTGCTAGTGGCAAATCTCTGCCTGACACCGATTGCCTGTAAACATGTGTGATTACCTATTTCCTATGATATCAGTCCTGTCTATCATTAGCACTCAGCCACAGGGCTCAGTGATGTTTGCTGACACGTCTGCACTGTTCAGTGCGGAAGGATCTCCACAGAACACCCGTTAGAGGACATGATATGGTAATGTGTAGATTCAGGACATCTCTGACAACCCGAGAGCAGACTTTGGATCTGGCCTCTCCTTGTCTTTGCATACCTCCATTGTGGAGATGTTGCATGGCATGCAAACCACTACGTGAACTGTATCTGCAACAGTGCAATGCACGGTAGTGGTTCCATTTTTTGAAAGCTGAAACATGGTAGAGGAGAGCAAGTAAATTGGGTATTGCTTTCGAAGACTCAGACTGCCAGGACTAAGGCTATTTACCACCTACCGCTGCTTGCAATAAAAGCGGGATGAAAAGCATATTGATGCCTTTGTGCTGCAGACGTGTTGGAACTGGTGCAGTGCATTGTGGTCCAGGCCTTGGCCGCCTTCTCCACTGAAGTCCTGTGGAAGCTGCGTATGATGGCAGGTGGGAGGGGTTGGGGTTAGTTTCGTTGCAACACTAGTGCTTGCGGACTCTGTGTAGCAACACTCGAGTGCACCACTGTTTCACTCTGAGCCCCATTCTCTCCAGCTGAGAAGCTTCTTTTTATGTACAGTAGTGCCCCTCCCCTTATTATTAATGACTTTGTTTCCATTGTATCTCAGCCCCTGTGGCATTTTTTAAATCAAGGCAGAAAAATAATGCAAAGCCTGAACCAGCTTGAAGTCTTTTTGTTCAGTTTGGGAATGGGCCAACATCACCGCTTCTATGAACCCCATTATCTTAAGGTTTTGGCAAAGGGATGAATTCTTTACCTCTTTTGCTTCTTTAGTTCTTTAGATGTGTAGATTATTTAAGCAGCAACTTGATGCTACCAGTGATTTTTCTGTGCTCATTCAGATATGAAGTGGAGGCAGATTTTTGTCTTTTTTTGCTGGCCAACTGACTGGAACCAGAGCGTCACATCCATCCAAGAATGACTCCCCCAAAATGTTTGCCCAGAGACAGACGTTTGCACTCGTTTGTCTTTTGGGGGGCCGTAGATTGTCTCTTTCCCCAAAACCAGAGAAGATAAGGGGACATTAGTCTGTTTGTTGCTCTCCTCCTCTGTTTTTCCGCTTTAAAGTAATCTGGCGATAGCAGCATTCCCTTGGTGGGCCTGGCCAGCCCCCAGCCCACCATTGTGCTGCTGTCCAGGAGTAAAGGAGCACCATGATGAATGTGTTTGCCGGGCACCGGACACCACATTAGCATTATTGACTGGATTCCCAAGATAGACCAAGCCGCCTGCCATTTAGGCTCCTAAGTGCCATTCCTGAAGACACCAAAGGTTCAAAGAACTACTGTCGAGTTAGATTATATTTCACTGATCTTTTTTTCTTATCAGATGGTAGTTCATTGTACCCTTACTAGGTACCAAATATAAATGGCCTATTCTCGTTTCTGAAAGTGTAATACGATAAAGGATGTTATTGGCTTTGCTTCTATATATATGCATGACATTGACACCGAATAGAATATCTTACAGTTTACAGCAGCATGGGATTTGATTACTTTGAAGAGGGAATCAAGCTTTTCTTAGTGAAAGCGTTGGGAAGACGTGGGCTCCTCTGGCGTGTCTTCAGAACATGTGTGACGTCCTTCATTTTTCCGTTCAGCATCAGGCGTCTTCTTATCGTGACCTTGTTTCCAAATATAGCAGAGCCACATATCGATTTGACTCCACTAAGACGCGTTTTGCATATCATGACCTATTTTGCCATTCTTCACCATGTATGTATCGACAGAAAAGTCACACGTACATTTGCTCTTCCATCTTGAGACAAGGCTGGACTCCCCGTCTGTGCACGATAATCACCAATTGTGTGCAAGTAATTTTTCCAGTTAATACATCAGGCTCTCTTGGCAACATGCAGACTTTATGATTGCACACATGGCAACGCTGATCATTTTTTGAGCCTCTGTTTAATGCAATTCTGTAAACCAAGTGGCAAAGAGAACCTACAATACGGAATGGACCGTTTTATGTTGGGGAAAAAAATGGAAACGAAATAAATAAAAATTGACATGCTGTTACAAATGGTGCAGCACGACACTTTTTTCGAGGGAGGATACCTGCTGTTGAACCCTGCTGAGCAACTGCAAAGTGTATAGGGCTGTCTTCATAGAAGAGGTTGTGATTTGTGGTATGATTACATGGCTTAAGCTCAGCTTGGGTTGTGTGTGGGACAACAAGGACCAGGGCTGTTCTATGCATGGTACAGAAGACTCCAGCTGTTCTGAGGTTTTCTTGGAAAATTCTGCTCCAGGGGTGAGGTTCCATGGGGGTGTGGGCTACCAATTTGATGCGATTAGAGAAGAAAAAACAGCTCAAGCCGTAGTTTAAGATAGCAGGAGCAGCAGCAATGTCTACCTATTACGGCTGCATGAGGACACATCTTGAAGCCAGGGCCATGGGGTACATTCAGCACTCTGGCCAAAAAAGGGACTTATGACAGGGGCCCCTTAGTAAGGTATGGAACTAAATTTGAGGGTAGGGACCACCCAGAGAAGATGCAGACGAGCATCTTAGTGGGCAGCGTTATAAGCAGTTGGCACTCTGAATTTTCACAAACATCTATTTTGACACCGTACAGAAATAAGCAACTAACAGCCAGGCCAGAATCCTTCTGTGAAGTGGCTTCACACAACTTGTCGCTTAAATTTCGAATGTGTCCTGCTCACGTTTCAATGCCAAGCATGAGGTGTGGGGCAGCATCGCATCCACAGAACAGAAGGATCGTCTGTGTTCTTGCCATCAGCACTCAAACTAGGAGCTCATATGTTTGGTCATACAGAATGAAAAGTACAGCTCACTTGCCTTCTTGGACGAAACACTATGGTATGCTAATGAGAAACTCCTCCCAACCCCTGTCAGGACCCAGAGCCCCAGTAGGGGCTCATAGTGAGGCCTTTGTGGGTCAGTCTCATCTGTCAACACCTCGGTACTGCTGACACTAGACTGGGTGCTGAAAGCCAGGAAGCCCAGCACACAGCGGCGGCTCTCGCTAATGGAGCCCTGCTTGTCGGAACCCGCAAGCTCTGTTGATAAGCAGGTATTTGACCTCTTGGCAGCATGGTTCATCTCATCCCTTCTGGAAGTGGACCTAAAAGTGTTTTTGTACCAACAGAAGGGCAGTGTCCCATCATAGACCCACCGTACTGATAGCGAAGAGTGCATTTAGTGCTGCTGCAACTCAACGTGACATCGACTGAAAGCCAACATACCACCGAGGCTATTTAAACAGCGTCAATGTTCCATTAAAAGGTTGTGATGAAATGGCCATGTCGGTAGACCTTATGCAGTGTATATTTGCATAGAGTCCACTCAGACGGCATTCATAGCTCAAGACCAACAAACTTTTTTTTTTAAAACACAAATTTAGTCAATAGTTTATGGTGAAAAGGTTTATGGCGCTGGCTATAAAATGTTCTTGGACCCTCATTCCCCCCTCCAATGTGTACCGTTCCCCTGACCCCACCCAGTGTCCTCCAAGATGTTTTGCGCAAGTGTGATGGACACCTGACCCTCACTTTACCGCTCAACACTTGTTCTCCCTCCTCTTGTGCCACCCTCGACCGATGGGGTACGCACCCCCACCCCCGACGGCCTCCCCGCCAGCCCTCCTGGTTAATCCCACCGTCTCTGCGAGGCCGAGACTAATCCTCGAACCGCCTGTCACGGCCGGCCGTGGCGATAACGGCTCCAGGAGTTCTGTTACACGTTGGCTGGATTAGGTGACCTTCTGTGACAGCGAAGCGGGATCTTGATAACAAAAACGATATTGCAAGGGTGTCAGAAACATCTGCATGTTAGCAAAATCCCTTAACCTCTCCTTTCTGTGCAACTCTCTGCACGTTTTTGAAAACATTTTCAGCTTTGCGTTTTGTTTCTCTGGTTGGGTAAAGACAGTCTTCCGTCTCAGTGAAGATACCCTAAGGCTGATTCTGCTGCTCCTGGACTTCAGAAGGTTCATGGTTCCCCAGGAGTGGTTCCGGCAATGAGGAAAGTAGCCCTGCTTTTATCTCACGATTTGGCAGCCATTCCTTTTTCGGGCAAAAGGCTCTATCCTGTATGCTAGCGAATGGAATGGCCATTCACCTTCACCTCTTCAGCAGCCCACCAGCAGCCATCAACCCCTTTTCTTCTCATACCCCCCAAGTCTTAAGGCCTCAGTGGGGAAACAACCTGAGCCTGTAGGAGTGATGCTCACCTTGTGGTCTTTGACCACTTTCAGCTTCTTATTCAGACCTGATGGACACGTTGCCATCATTGTAAAGCTTTCTGATGAGCACTGCTATGCCGTTATAAACAGACATTTTCCAGTATATTCTCACTGACTGCAGTCCTCCGCAGACAGGACAACTCCAACACACAGTGTTGCTCTCAGAAACTTCTTGGCTGCAGTGTCAGACCACCCAGCTTGTTGCACAGGGCGTGAGCTGGAAAGTGCAAGACACGAGTTCAGAGCAGGATTGAAGCTCCATGGGAAAAGCTGCATTATTATTATTATTGTACTTATTCCTTTGTCCACGGCGACTTACAGTGTTAGTTCAGCACAATTAGCAGCTTAAAATTATTTACTGATTGATACCCATTTATTACTGAATTAATTCAGAGTAAGTAAATTGCTCCAGGGTGCTATAGCAGGAGCAGGATTCAAAGTTCGAAGATTCAAATTACAATACGACTGCTCAAACCACTGCAGTACTCATTGACCCTTAAAGGATCCTTTCTCCATTCTTGGGAAATCGCGTCTTCAGATTTTTTTTCGCCATCAGAGCCTTTTTACCTGTGTGCATTCTAAACTGAACTAGTATCACCGTTTCCCTTGCAAATGATTCTTAAAAGGTGGGATCTCATCATGTCTGTGTCTTATTGCAGCTGAATGCACAGCTAAACACAGACCCACACACTGTCTGAAACCAATTGTCCTGAGCAGGGTTGCGGCGAGCTGGAGCCTAGCCTAGCCCAGTAACGCAGAGAGTAAGGCTGGAGGGCGAGGGGACGTACTCAGGACAGGAGGCCAGTCCATTGCAAGGCACCCCAAGTGGAACTTGAACTCCAGATCCACCAGAGAGCGGGACCCGGCCAAACCCGCTGCACCACCGCACTCCCCACACCACTAAACGTTGTGATGTAAAGAATGCAACTAAGGATGCTGGAAGGGAAAAAATTCTGTAAAAATGTGGGGAGAATTGATGCTGTTCAATCTATTTGAGCTCATTCCTCAGTTTAGGTTGCTTATACATTAACAGTATTATTATCCTATGTAAATGAAATAGATTATCCTATATATGTGATAAAAAGCTTCGGTGGGCTCACCACCTGCCGGAGAAACCGTAAGGGGCCGGTGCATTGTGATTTGGGCGGTGGTCGGGGCCGAGTGCCCGGCCGACCCAAACCTCGGGCGCCAACTCTGGTTTTTGGGACTTGGAATGTCACCTCACTGGCGGGGAAGGAGCCTGAGCTGGTGCGGGAAGTTGAGAGATACCGTCTAGATATAGTCGGGCTCACTTCCACTCACAGCTTGGGTTCTGGAACCACTCTACTCGATCGAGGGTGGACTCTCCACTATTCTGGCGTTGCCCAAGGTGAGAGGCGGCGGGCTGGTGTGGGCTTATTAATAGCCCCCCAGTTCAGCCGCCATGTGTTGGAGTCTACCCCGGTGAATGAGAGGGTCATCTCCCTACGCCTTCGGGTCAGGGAACGGTCTCTCACTGTCGTTTGTGCTTATGCGCCTAGCGGCAGTGTAGAGTACCCGGCCTTTTTAGAGTCCCTGGGGGGCGTGCTGGAAAGCGCTCCCACTGGGGACTCTGTCGTTCTACTGGGGGACTTTAACGCCCACGTGGGCAGCGACGGTGATACCTGGAGGGGCGTGATTGGGAGGAACGGCCTCCCTGATCTGAACCCGAGCGGTGAGTTGTTATTGGATTTCTGTGCTAGTCGCGGTTTATCCATAACGAACACCATGTTCATGCATAAGGGTGTCCACCAGTGCACTTGGCACCAGGACACCCTAGGTCGGAGGTCGATGATCGACTTTGTAGTCGTTTCTTCTGACCTTCGGCCATATGTTTTGGACACTCGGGTGAAGAGAGGGGCTGAGCTGTCAACTGATCACCACCTGGTGGTGAGTTGGATTCGATGGCGGGGGAAAAAGCTGGACAGACCTGGCAGGCCCAAACGCATAGTGAGGGTCTGTTGGGAACGTTTGGCGGAGGCCCCTGTCAGAGAGGTCTTCAACTCCCACCTCCGACAGAGTTTCAACCAGGTCCCGAGGGAGGTGGGGGACATTGAGTCCGAATGGACTATGTTCCGCTCCTCCATTGTCGGTGCGGCGGTTCGGAGCTGCGGCCATAAGGTCTCCGGTGCCTGTCGCGGCGGCAATCCCCGAACACGGTGGTGGACACCGGAAGTAAGGGATGCCGTCAAGCTGAAGAAGGAGTTCTATCGGGCCTGGCTGGCTCATGGGACTCCTGAAGCAGCTGACAGGTACCGACGGGCCAAACGGAGCGCGGCTCTGGCAGTCGCCGCGGCAAAAACTCGGGCTTGGGAGGAGTTCGGTGAGGCCATGGAGGAAGACTTTCGGTCGGCCTCAAAGAGATTCTGGCAAACCGTCCGGCGACTCAGAGGGGGGAAGCGGTGTTCCACGAACACTGTTTACAGTGGAAGTGGTGCGCTGCTGACCTCAGCTGAGGATGTTCTCGGGCGGTGGAAGGAGTACTTTGAGGATCTCCTCAATCCCTCCGACACGCCTTCCGTAGAGGAAGCTGAGGCTGGGGACTTGGAGGGGGACTCGTCCATTACCCTGGCTGAAGTTGCTGAGGTAGTCAAAAAACTCCTCGGTGGCAAGGCTCCGGGGGTGGATGAGATCCGCCCCGAGTTTCTCAAGTCTCTGGATGTTGTGGGGCTGTCTTGGCTGACACGCCTCTGCAGCATCGTGTGGAGTTCGGGAACGGTGCCTCTGGACTGGCAGACCGGGGTGGTGGTCCCTCTTTTTAAGAAGGGGGACCGGAGATTGTGTTCCAACTACAGGGGGATCACACTCCTTAGCCTCCCTGGGAAAGTCTATGCCAGGGTACTGGAAAGGAGAATCCGACCGATAGTCGAACCTCGGATTCAGGAGGAGCAATGCGGTTTTCGCCCTGGCCGTGGAACACTGGACCAGCTCTATACCCTCACTAGGGTGTTGGAGGGTTCGTGGGAGTTTGCCCAACCAGTCCATATGTGTTTTGTGGACCTGGAGAAGGCATTCGACCATGTCCCTTGTGGCATCCTGTGGGGGGTGCTTCGGGATTATGGGGTTCGGGGCTCGTTGCTACGGGCTGTTCGTTCCCTGTATGACCGGAGCAGGAGCTTGGTTCGCATTGCCGGCAGTAAGTCAGACCTGTTCCCGGTGCATGTTGGACTCCGCCAGGGCTGCCCTTTGTCACCGATTCTGTTCATTATTTTTATGGACAGAATTTCTAGGCGCAGTCAGGGAACGGAGGGTGTCTGTTTTGGTGGCCGCGAGATCTCGTCTCTGCTTTTTGCGGACGATGTGGTCCTGTTGGCTTCATCAAGTCAAGACTTGCAGCGTGCACTGGGGAGGTTTGCAGCCGTGTGCGAAGCGGCGGGGATGAGAATCAGCACCTCCAAATCCGAGGCCATGGTTCTCAGTCGGAAAAAGGTGGATTGCTCCCTCCGGGTTAGGGGGGAGTTGCTCCCTCAAGTGGAGGAGTTTAAGTATCTTGGGGTCTTGTTCACGAGTGAGGGAAAAATGGAGCGGCAGGTCGACAGACGGATCGGTGCGGCGTCTGCAGTAATGCGGTCATTGTACCGGTCTGTTGTGGTGAAGAGGGAGCTGAGTCGTAAGGCGAAGCTCTCAATTTACCGGTCGATCTACGTTCCTACCCTCACCTATGGTCATGAACTCTGGATCATGACCGAAAGAATGAGATCGCGGATACAAGCGGCAGAAATGAGTTTCCTCCGCAGAGTGGCTGGGCGCACCCTTAGGGATAGGGTGAGGAGCTCAGTCACCCGGGAGGAGCTCGGAGTAGAGCCGCTGCTCCTCCGCATCGAGAGGAGCCAGTTGAGGTGGCTCGGGCATCTGTTCCGGATGCCTCCTGGACGCCTCCCTGGGGAGGTGCTCCGGGCTTGTCCCACTGGGAGGAGGCCTCGGGGCAGACCCAGGACACGTTGGAGAGACTATGTCTCCCGGCTGGCCTGGGAACGCCTTGGGGTTCCCCCAGAGGAACTGGAGGAGGTGTGCGGGGAGAGGGAGGTCTGGAGTACTCTGCTCGGACTGCTGCCCCCGCGACCCGGCCCCGGATAAAAGCGGAGGAAGATGGATGGATGGATGGATGTGATAAAAAGGACATTCTACTTATCATTTTGAAGAAAAAAGCTCTGCAGCCCAGACAACAGCTGTAATTTATGCCTTCTCAGCTAAATTTCACTGAACAGTGTTGTTTATTTTCCCATATGAAGTAAACAATAGGGTCGGGTTCCACAAAGGTGGCATCCGACACGATACGTCGCCCCGGTGGGACAATAGGGGTGGGCTGGGGTGGAGGTGGAGGGGACTGGCAATTTATTGCCTGGGGAGCTTTTAATGGGGTTACCATAGCGACGGGGGCCTTGCTCATCCCCCTGTGCTCTTCGCATGCCTAAAACCTCTTAATACAAGCAGAGTACTTAATTTCACTGACCCCTGGGGCCTGCTTCTAGCAGGCAGCATTGATTAGGACAAATTAAAGAAGGCACAAGACAGTGGGGCCTTTCTGTAACTGGGTTAAGGGAACAGCAGTGCAACGGAGATATTTAGAGGTGGAAGATAAATAGCTGTGGGTCCTTTATCAAGGAATGATTGCATATTTAAAGCGTAATTGATAGACGCATTCGGCCGTTGTAAATCCTCCTTTGGACGATGGGGGGGGGGGGTGTTTAATGTGTCGCCGTCATTTTAACTTTTTACAAGGATACACTTCCCGTTAAGCATGTCTATAATTAACTTGAGTCGTTACACTTGAGATGTTAGGCTGTATGGATGTGTCCTCATACTGGGGTTCATCTGTGGTCTATTTCCTTCGTACTTAATAATAAAAACAAACGATAAGTTTGATGCACGGTTCATACTGACCCACTTTACAGGGGTGAAAAAGATGTCACAGTGTAGCTGTGTGTTATGAAATAAGTTGTGCGATTGCACTACTTGTGTTTGGAATCTTGTCAAAAATACATATTGTGGAGATGCCAGAACTGCACCTCTTTTCCCAAAGTTTGCACTCCTCCCTAAGTTAATCACTTGCCCATAACTAAAGGTTTAGACTTTGAAGGCTGAATTATTGCACTGAAAGTGTACGGGCTCTTCCAGCATGGGAAACTATCATTTACGAAGCGGTTAAAGTCCTGGAGGGAGGAGTTGGTGGAAATCGTTCCTTTTGTAGTCTGACTCCGAGAAAAGGCGTGAAGGGAAGCTGAGTGTTATGTGGTAGTTGTTTGCCTACAGAACGAAACAGGATGAGACACGCTGTCAAAAGTTTCATTATTTTATTTCTCTGCAGTTGGGAGTCGTCTGAGTCGTCTGAATGCCAACTGTGGCTGAAAAGGTTTCAACAGCTTTCGCTGCCGCTCTCTCGAACTGGCGTGCACGTCGTACGTGGGATAGAAGCAGCTGTTGCTGCATCTCTAATGGTTAGGATCCCTTTGGCCACAATTGATTTAATCTCTGCTAAATTTACACATGGGACCCGAGGGTGGGGCAAAGGACAGGGCCCGTGAATGCGATATCCTGAGTCTTGGGGCTCGAGAGGTTTGGGGGTGGGGGTGCTGGTGGGTATATGGAATGGGAAACGAGTCAGGATTGGGCTGCAGCTGCTCATGCTAAACCCCCCCCCCCATAGGCCTCCCACCACGCTCCACCATTGCTGTCTCGTCTTCTCTAATCACTCTGTTTCTTTATGCTCCCTCTCCAAAACCCTGATGTGACTTTTTTCTGTCCTTGCGGAGCAGCACTATGAAAGGATTCCAACCTGGAACAGTTCTAATGACATGATCTGGAGAGAGGAACCACATGAGAAACTCACTCCCAGCATCTTCATCCACCTCTACTACATCCTACCTGTACTTCATTCACCCAGCTACAAATTCCCCAGTTACTTTTGCACTTTTGTAATAGTACATTGCCATACATTGTCTTCATCCCAGCAAGATTTAATGGCAGCCAAATGATGTATTATTTTCAATAAATGTCAAAAGAAACACCCATTAATTAAGGCATTAAACAAAAAAAAGATCTTCACTCTGTTGCTGAAATGTCAGATGTAAGAGCAACACCCTTCTCTTAGCTTTCTGTGAGAGTCACACTTGAACTCTTTGTTTCGTTTTCATTGAAGGATCCTGTACCCTTGACAGAATGTTGCAGTTGTTGAGTCATCGAGTTGGCCTGATCCATAGAGATGGTAACACCGACCGGAAAGCAGTGAGAAATGCTGCGGCCATGTTTGCAAACTGCGAAGGCTGTCAGACTACTGGAGTTGGTTACCAAGGCAACTGTCCACCCTTATGAAAGAATATAGGATCCAGGTTTCAGCGGCGAGGGTCCAGGCTCATGAAGATTTTAAGCACATCGATTGAACCGGCAGTGTTCGCTAACCCTTTACAAGCCTATAGAAGCACATATACATCTCATATGTTGACAGATAAACCAAAATGCAGTTTCTCCTCACAGTGGGTGTAAAATCTTACAGCAAAAACTGTGTTTAGTGTTACAACTGTAAGGTTGAAAGGAAGAAGATGTGGTCAAGAGATCCATCACATGATCTTTGCACTTTGTTTCCTCATGGCCCAGTACAAGCCTTCACATAGGAGTGCTGTGCGAAGGCTTCCCTATTAAAAATGTTTTCTTCTTACTAGAAGAGCAGTGGTTGGCACGCATACTGCGTGCTGAAGCCTTGCTGATAGAGCTTGCGGAGTCTTGCATTTTGAGGCAGGTTTCTTGCTTTTCTTCATGACGTGCAGTGGAACGTTGAGTATAGTGGTGATGTCTTCGCCTGTTTTTGCGTGACCTTCTGATTATCATTAAAAATCTTTCCTGTTGAGTGTCCCCTCCCCAGCACCTGTTTCAAGGCGCCAGGGGTGTAACAGCCGTGGGGATGGTGCGCTTGAGCCCTACAAGCCTGACTCTGCGTCCCAGATCACGACTGGATTTTGTACATGATTGATGTACCGTGCCTTCTGTTGGGTCTACCCCAGGATGGAGACTGAATCCAGCTGGCAACCCTGGAGCTGATTGGTTGTTTGTAATGGAGAAACTTTTTCTTTTTTTCCTCCCCACTGTGGTTAGTCAGAAACTACCAAACTGGATGCCCTTTTAAGGAAGCCCACCTCCAGCGTGATGACCTTTGAGTCTTTCTGAGGGACAGGTATCAAGTGAATGAAGAGCCTGCCAAAAAGGACTCTTAACAACATTGCTTCGGTATACTATAATTATGGCACACTTTATACATTTCAAAAAAAAAAAAACAGCATTTTAGAAATGTTGATTATGCTGGCTCTAGGAATCTGCTATTTTCTCTACTGATAATACACATTAGTTGAGGCAGAGCACATTATCACCTGTTGAACATTGTGAGCGCTCTTCAAAACCTCTACTTTAACTACACCCTAAAGCATACGAGGTAGTGCCTGATGTCTGGTTTTTCCATGTATGGTGGGGGGAAGGTAACAAAAAATATCCACATGGTTACCCACATCTGGGTTCAGCAGCCTGTACTGCTCCTGTCCTCAGGGTGTCTGGAGTGCAGATCCTCGCTGTAGAGGAACCAGGAGCTGCCTTCTAACTAGCTCCATGTGCACGTTGAGGTCTCAGTCACCTTTGCAGGAGTGTAGGACCCATGTGGAGGCCCTCTTAGATTGCCTCCAGCTGTTGTTGCTGCTCTCCTCCCCCACACCCTACGTATCGCATCCCTTCCTCTGCAGTCTTCCTCTTGGTCTGACCATCCCCATGGACATGATGTGCCCTTAGGAGAACGTGCTGTGGTGCAGAGACTGCCCCATTGAGGAGGATGGGGACAAGCCTGCGGGAAATTCAGCTTTTCGACCATTTCAGCGTTTTTCTTTCTTGAATTTGAACTCGCCGCCTTTAAGTTGCTTTTATGTTTATTTTGATGCATGGCAGGGCCTGCTTCCCTGACTGAAAATGCCAGTTGAGTTTTAATGGAATCATATGAGGGAGATATTTTTCAGTGAGAAAATAATCCTTGCTGAGAGTGACTCCCAGAAGGCTCTTCTCTTTTGGTCAGTAGTCGGTGTTCTTCTGGTGAGTGGAGGGCAGCACACAGCAGTTGGGTGCTCCTTTGCTGCTGTTACGGACAGAATCTCTTCAGTAGCACATGCTGCTTTGGGGACCGCTGCCTGCTAATTGTATCAGACGGGAGCGACGTTGCGAGGGCAACAGAGGTCCGATTTCTGCCCCAGCCTGCAGGGTAATAGGAAATGCCAGTTGCCTAATTGCCTTTGCGGTGCCTTGATTGAATTAGCTGGCCCTTAATTGAATTCCCGGGACCAGTGATGCCCTGCCAAAGGAGAGGACACTTCCTAGTGGGAGGGACAGGATTAACAGGGACGTGGAAATGCAGTAAGGCACCCGCTGCTGAAAGAAGGGTGATGATCTACAGAGACTCACAGCGCCATGGAGTGTGGACTCTGACTGCTTGGGTGACAGATGGGGGTAAAAACGCAGAGCTTTAGGACACAGGAATGTGAACTCCAGACGCTGCTGTACATGTTCCTTCACGTGGTTTTGGGCTTTGGTGTTGAGAGTGACACCGATGTGACGGTCTGAAGCAGTCGAATCGTGTTTGATCTGTAGACTCATGAAATGTTGATGCAACGCAGTACGGTACTGCTTGAAAGTGTGGTAGCCCCTTGTGTCCCTTAGTATTACCATGAAATAGTTATTTAATGAGAATCAGTCTTCTCATGTGACATAATAGGTGTGTAATGACCAATTCCATATGTTGCTTTAGAGGAAATCGTGTGTGTAGTAGAAACACACAAATACTGCAGGTGTAAAAATAAGTGAAGCCCAAGTTCCATTCGTTACACCAGGTAAGTAGAATCAGGGGTGTAAATCATAGTAGTTTATTCATTTTATATGTTTACTTTAATATTTAGACTTACTGTAATAATTTAGGATTTAAGAATAATGACCATCTCTTTATGGTTCACATACTTTCAAGTAGATCGTTGTAATAGGTAGTCTCTGTACTGTTCTCTGTAGCTGTGTGTGGGATTTGATAGGGAGTTCCCAGGCTGAGTGGTGTGCATGTGTCTGGGATAAGGGACTGCATCATACTAGGGAGTGTCTGTGTTGCCCTTCTCTCCTTTACTCCGAACATGTCTTGACCCGCTGTCCTGCGGCCCGACGACACTCCACACCCTGCCTGTGACGGTGAGTGAACAGTCAGAGGAAGCAGGTGTGAACATGGGTAAGGGAGAGAAAGACGAAAAGAGGAGCCCAGCCACCATTTAGCATTGCGCCCACAATGGACCTTTTCCCATCGACGTCCACTCGGAAAATGTCTGCCGTTCTTCCCATTTTCTATGCTTTCAGCACTTTTTTCCACTGTGCTAACAAAACCTTGCATCTTGGAGTCTTTTTTTTTCTTTCGCACAGCAACCCCCTCCTCATCGTGTCTTTCAGATGCTCCCCTTCATGGCCAATGCACAGATGCAGACGCACATACCGTCTCTCACCTTCCTCTTCCTTCCCTTCGCTCTTTTTTCCTTTTCATTAAATGCTTTACACTGGGGGGGACTCAGAGCTGCTGAATGGGCGCGTCGATGGGGAGGGCAGGGGAGCGTTACTGCTTCCGTCAGCTGTGTTGGCGGACAAAGGGACCCAGCCATTTTTTAGTGTGGGGATACTGGAGACAAGGGGGTGGGCGGTGGCAGGGTGTGAGTTGGGGGCTGGGGGTGTTTGCAAATGGGGAGGGGGTTGGTGAATTGGAGCTGGCCGTGGCTTTTGTTCGTTGCACACAGCTTTAGCTGGATTATGGTGCTTTTCTTCAGCGACCGTACACCCCCATGCGGACGTCGACTGGCTGGGACCAAGCTTTGCCGGCCGTGGTGAAAATGTCACACGTCGTTCCTTTGTCCGGCTACTCCACACACAGTCCCGCAGTTCCTAACCCTAACCCTAATCCTGGGGGAACTGTTCCCGTTGGCTCCATCCTCCTTCGGCGTGGTGTCTACTTTAATCAGCGCCTCCCGCTGGACGGCGGCCCCACCGCTATGAGGCCAATTCTGTGAAAATGCACATTTTGGCAACAGGTTTGGCAGTCTGTCATAATCCAACCTAAGTGACAGCTTTTGGAAGGATTTGAGCGGCGAGCAAATCACCCACCGTAAAAACAAACGACCAACTGATGCGGTGGCACTTTATTGTAAAATGACTTTCGTAAAGCCAAGTTTGCACTTGGACTTCTTCGCGCGTACAGTCAAGCTATTCATGTCAGTGTGTGTTATAAAAGTAATAAACATGGGCACCCAAAGTTGACTACGAGCTGTTGAGGGACTACGTTTTATTAGGAGCACATAAGTACTTTCCATTTACTGTACTTGGGACACCTCTGTCGTTATATTACGTTCATTCCTTTAGTTGGCACTTTTCTCCTAAATGACTTAGTGTTAAGATATGTTTAGTTATTTACATATTTATTTACCAGGTAATTTTACTTGAGCAATTTACAGTAAGCAGCTCGCCCAAGGGAAGTACAGCTGGAGGTGGAATTTCAACCTGCAGCCTTTAGGTCCAAGGGAAGCATCTCCAACCTCTGTGGTACCAGCTGTCCGGCATTAAATCGGGAGCGTCTATGAATTCCTTTTGAATGTTTCTAATTTCCCTTTTCCCCCACACCTAGTATTTGATTTGGTGAAATGTCAGTGAGATGTGAAAGTGTTTGTTAGTATAATAATATTAATAACAGGGAGTTAGCTAAAGAGTTATGGAATATGAATATTCCTGGAATAATTAGCTCACATGGCTTGGTGGAACCTGAAGTGCCATTGAGAGAGCCTACAGGACACCCCTCGTATTGAGGAACGAAAACTCTTTTGGATGTGGTTCCCTGTGGGACTGAAGCAAAGGGGGGACAGCATATATTGCAGTCAATTTGGCTCATCCTGCCTTCTGAGATGGCCTCCGTTCAGACTCTGTGGGCTTCTCCAAGCCAACAGGAAGGGAGTCTGATGATGGATGGATGGATGGCTGGATGTCAGATGTGGAAGACAGAATGGACACCTGTGCACCACCAGGCTCTACAGGCAGATAGCATACCTAGCCCACCCACCCAAGGCTTGGTACCTTGACCATATTTAGAACAAAAAAGAACAAGAGTCCTTTCCCAGGCATAAACCCCCAGGATCCTTTTGGCTAGCCTTAAAATCACAGAACCCCACTTTGTTGGTCTGGTTTTCAAGAGTGTAAAACTGAGGTCTCTCCTGAAACTGTTCCCTCTGTATTGCGCGTCTCTCCTTCGCATCACTCCGTCTTGCTGTGCTGCTTCCTGTGGTTGCACAGTGTTTGAATCCCATTCCTGAGACACCACTTTGGGAGTTAAACCGCTGGTCTCATTTCTTCGAGCTGTGCCTCACACCTCATTGAGGGACTCCAGCACCACCATGAGATGTGGTTCCAAATGCAGTGGGCCTTGATTCTACCTTTGGGAAGAGGAACATGCCAAGACTAATATTTCATAATATTTCAGAAAACGTGAGCAGCAGTAAGAATCTGGAGCTCAGAGTTCGCTGGTCGAGTACACACTGCGGTCTGTGTGCTGTGTTCCTGACTGCTGCTTTCCCCTCCTGCCTCTCCTCAACACGCTGATCCTCCATGTCTCTTCCAGGTGCCTGTTTTGCCTCTTTGTTGCACTGTTGTTTTTGAGCACCAGAACCTCACATTCAGACACACACACACACACACCTCAAAGGCTCCAGGCTGTGTTCTGCCCTCTAACACCTACCGAAACCCTCAGAGCCACCAGACGCCAATTATCCCGAGGCTGTCTGAGTCATGGGCAATGTTTGGTGGTGTGAAGTGAAAGCATATGATGTCAACAGCACCCCCCATGGACCCACCAGTCCTGTGATTCTGCTTCTTTTTAAAGTTTTTTTTTTTTTTTTTTTTTTTTTTTTTTGAAGGATTTACTGCTGGGTTGAGCCCTGGTTTTCTTTCTGCTTGCATCTGAGTGGGGCCCTCTGAATAGAATTTTGTGCAGATGTGTCTCCTTGGCATGCCTTGTAATCCTTTCGGTCATTGCCGGTCAGCACCGAGATGTTGGGATGAGCAGACACACTTTATAGATGCTCATTTCTGAGATAGAAAGGCAAATTAAAGAGATGAACTAGTGATCTGGACCTAGAGAGGGGTGAGAGGTCGCTCTTTCCCAAAGGTCAACACCAGGGCTGAGATGCCACTTTCAAAATGTAGGACTCTGCCTATGTTCTTGCTTCCCGGTGTCAGTTTCAGACAGATACCTACATCGTTTTTCTGGGTCTTAGGTCAGTGTAATATCCAATGTGACTTTCATACCCTGCAGGTGTGAAGCCTTTCCAGCTGGTCCCAGAAGTCCAGAACAAGCCCGTTCATTGTGTATGCAATATGAATGGAGACGGCTGGTAGTGTAGGTGTTATAGTTGGTGCTTTTGGACCGAAAGGTTCCAGATTTCAATCTCACCTCTTGCTAGTACCCTTGAGCAAGGTATTTACTCTAAAATACTCCAGTAAAGTTACCTGCCGTATAAATATATTGTATAAATAATTCTAAGTAGCTCAACATTGTAAGTTGCTTTGCAGAAAAGCATCAGGTAAATGAAAAAATGTGAAGGGATGCTCTGATCAAACATACAATATGATATAACAAGTCTTCCCTCTCAGTGCTGAAGATGTCAGTTGTGTACATAGAACTGGAACATCTAGCATACATTTTGATCCGCAAGATCATGGTTGACGACCCCTCTTTAAACTGTAAAGCACTAAGGGACTGCAGTATTTTGGGAGAGAATGATTTTTGTTGAATCAGAGTCTTGTATTGCAACATAAATGTCAGGTGTATTTTTGGGATATCCTTGCTTTCCAAGTGTCCACTGAGATCATCTCCCTGTGTTCCCACAGCATGTCCGTCCGGCTTCTTCAAACCAGCCCAGGGCGATGACTCCTGCCTACAGTGCCCCATCAACAGTCGTACCACCAGCGAGGGTGCCACCAACTGCGTGTGCCGCAACGGCTACTACCGAACTGACTCAGACCCTCTCCAGATGCCCTGCACCAGTACGTACAGTCAGCACTGCCATGCATCGGTCAATATTGATACTGCACTTGGTCGTGTTTTTCTCTGAAATGCAATTAGCCAACTAAATTCATACTTTTCAAGTATAGGTTTATACTGATGAATCTCAGAGTCCCTTGGTTGAGTCCAGCTTTGGAACTAAAATAGTCTCCTTTTTGGAAAAGGCCACATCTTTTATCTCATCCACCTTGCTATTTGATGCCAGTGCCTTCCGCCAGTGAGACCCTGATGGGCACAGCTGAAGGCCCTTTCCATCAGATTTACCTCTGCCTGAAGGAAAACCTTTCTGAAATAGTAAGGTGAAGGCACTGGGCACTGAGAGCATAGGACACACATAAATCACCAGGGAGGGTGAATACGCTCAGACCCACTTGGACCGACCAGCCTGCGGCAGACAACTTGTGTCTACAGCAAGGAGTTCAAGGGCATCACATGTGGAAGCCCCCTCCAGGCAGAATCTTGCCACCGGACTCCAGCTTGGAGGAATCGACAGGCCTAGGTTGACCTAGCTGCACCTTCAGAAGCTGTGGAAGGGAATGCAAACCAAGACTGGACATCTGCATGTTCTCCTAGCAGTGGTCGTAGTAGGAGTAATAGTAGTAGTAGGCATGAAGCTGTTTTAAATTAGAAAACAGGGTCATGTGGATGGGATTTAAACACACCAGGCTTTGACTGATTAAGGTGGACCCATCTGATGACCAACATTCTAACAAGCACTTTTCCCAGCCCTGCTGTCTAGCACACACTGTGAAATAAAGACATCGCAGGGTTTTGCACCAGGTTACGCCATGGATTTTAGCTCCAGGGGTCATAGGTCACTTATACAACAGGTAAATAAGTGATCAGTTCCTTTCATGAAGGGGGTCTTTATCTCGTAAGACTTAAGAGGACTAACAAGTTGATTAGGAGCACTTGCCCGTAAAAAATGAATGACACATATAAATATTTATGGAGACTTTCAGTCAACAGTTTTTTTCGGTAGGGTTTCGAAATCACCACGCTCATCGAATTTCAGATATTGTGGAAAATATTTAATTATTATGTGCACTGGAAAAGCAACGTGATGTGATTTACCAGCCAAGACAATATGACATTTATTAAGGTAGAAATGCATACGCTACAGAGTAAAGAGAGTTTACATATTGTTGCCACCTTGTGTGCATCTTGAGCTTTCTGCAGAAATTGCACCCTGTCAAGCAGATTATACCTCCTTTAAAGAATCTAAATCTGTCATTGAGACAGCTCTTGACTCCCCCAAACAATCCATCCTGAGAGGAGAACATTGCAGCTCTAGAAGGCCAGTTATGATCAGTGCAAAAGTTAAGCTCTTTAAAATACTTTATCTGCAGATCAGTAACCTCCTTCCTTAAAAGACTCAAAAATTTGTTGACAATAGATTCAAAACTGCTCTCTTCCAGAGCCACGCTATTACTGAATTCTGCAGATGTCAGTTACCAGGGAGATGTGGTGACTGGCTGTCTGGTAATTACTATAGTAATGCAATTTAGAGTTAAGTTTAGGACCCGAGCTGCTAACCCTTGGTCTGCCTCCACTCCCAAAGACAGAGCTGAGCACATATCTAGCCTTTTAATTAGAAGATGTAGACCCCAAGTTCCCTAGCTGGGGGGAGGGCTGGGGGGGCATGAGGGATTTGGTGAGTAGAGGTGAAATCGAGTGAAGGCCTTCCACGCTTGGCTTGCAAACCGGACAACCGCTTAACAGGGACGCTGTCAGCGCATAAAATTCATCACACGTGAACAAAAGGTTCCATTGTGAAAATTCAATGTGGAATTACAGTGGAAAAACATGCCTTTAAAGACCTTTAAGAGGCGCTGCAGTCTCCCCGACCCGACCGTCTTTATTGTTTCCGATAGAAAGGGGGGGGGACTGTGCTGAAATTCTCTCGTAAGAAATTGCGAACAAGCAGTCCATATCGGTCCATACCAGATTCTTTTAGTCCTCTGTTTTCAGAGGATTAGAACTCCGTGTTTTTCTTGAAGCTTTTATTGTTTTGCCTTAAAAGACCTAAAAGTTGTGTGTAATGTGTCCACAAAATAATGAAATTAATGTAAAAAATGTCAGTCATTTTAGCTCTATGGATAAGAACAGGGTAAGAACACCTGGAGCTCTGGTGTAAATCATTGTGCATCTAATTATCATTTAGTGGCTCAGTTGGGGCGGCTGGTACCCTAGTGGTTAGAGCCGCTCGAATTGGGTCCAACGGTTGTTGGTTTGAATCCCACTTCCATCTCCAGCTGTGGTACCCTTGAGCAAAGTACTTAGCTTAAAATTGCTGCAGTAAAATTTCCCAGCTGTGTTAGTGGGTACATAATTGTAAGTAGCTTAACAGTGTATATCGGGTTGGTGAAAAACGTCAAATAAATAAATTAACGTAAATGCTTAGATAGATGTATTTTTGATTTTATAATCTGCAGTTTGTTAATTTCAGTGTCACCTGTTTTACAGCTGTACCCTCTGCGCCCCAGAATGTTATCTCGATTGTGAATGAGACGTCGCTGATGTTGGAATGGGTTCCGCCGCGGGAGTCGGGTGGCCGCGACGATGTGGTCTACAACATCATCTGTAAGAGCTGTGGGGCAGGACGTGGAGGCTGCACACGCTGCGGGGACAATGTGCAGTTCGTCCCCCGCCAGCTGGGCCTCACGGACACACGCGTGCACATCAGTGACCTGCTGGCCCATACGCGCTACACCTTTGAGGTGCAGGCTGTCAATGGTGTCTCGGACCAGAGCCCGTACTCACCGCAGTACTCTGCTGTCAACATCACCACTAACCAGGCCGGTGAGTGGCTGTCACTGCCATCCTCTCCAGTGTGCTCCTCATTGTCATCACAGTGTGTGTGTGTATGTGTGTTAACATGGGTGTGCATCCTGTTGGCTGTGTAATGAGTACTGGTATGTTGGCCAGTGCTGATCGCCTTATAATTACCTAATAATGACGTTATGGAAGTCGTCCAGCAAGCAACTCCGTGTCTGATTCCGTTGCTCTCTGGATGGAACGCAAATGCCTGCAAAGAGAACCTCAGGTCTGTCCCCGTTGTTCATCTGTGTTCTCATGCTCTCTGATACCAGAGCAGGGATTTAAAAGGAGGCACACCTGCTTGAATGGCTTTTCCAGCCCTGCAGTCTGAATTCATAGCATCTTGTTTAACACTGTAAGTTGCTTTAGAGAAAAGTGTCAGCTCAGCGAATAAAATGTAAAAGTGTCAGCTAGGAAGCTAAGATGGGACAGCTGGTAGTGTAGCAGTTAGAGCTGCTGCCTTTGCACACATAGGTTCAAATCCCACCTCTCATTGTAGTACCCTTGACCGAAGTACTTATCCTACATTGCTCCAGTAAAATTACCCAGCTGTATAAATGGATAAGTAATGGTAAGTTTTTTTGGAGAAATAACTGTCTTTTTAAAAATGTTAATTAAGTTTTTCAGTGTTCACCTTAAAAACATTTCCCTCAGTATCAGTTAACAGTATCTCCAGAAAAGGATCCATTACCCCACCAAAGTATAAACAAGCAAGGCAAAGGCATTATTGGATTTACTATTTAAATGTAATACTCATAAATATGGTTAAGGTTCCATCTCCAGCTGTAGTACCGTCAGCAAGGCGTTTACCCTAAACTGCTCCAGTAAAATTTCCCAGCTGTATAAATGAGTAAATAATTGTAAGTAGCTTAACATTGTAAGCTGCTTTGGAAAAAATGTCAGATAACTGAATAAATATAAAACTCAAGTTTGAAGTTTAATGTCACATTATCAAATATGAATTGAAGTGGAGAAGACCGATGTGAGGCGTATGTCTGTCCGATGAGGAGAAGCATTAAATGAAAAATAGTTCTGGTTCCGATTGGGGCGACTGATTGTCGTTCTCCTCTCAGACGCTTTCTCTTTAATACGTTCCAGTCATGTGTAGTCCAGCCGTATTCGCGGCAGCTTCCGTTTCCTACTCTGTGACTGTGGCTCACATGCGAAGGCGCCTGTTATTTCAACAAGGGGAACGGGACTGGTTCGCCGTTTCATTGTCTCGGAGAAATGTACAGTATGTCGTGGTGGCGGACCCTTCTGTGTTGCATGCTAGCGGAAATGATGGTCAGCTCCGTAGACACCATGTGTCGGTGGTCTCGCTCATCTTCTTATTTACCCACCTTGCCCCCTGGTAGAGGAAAGACTTCATCACCTTAATGGTCTAAACCAAGTTTTATCCCTCTCCGCGTTTCCTTTTCTGTTTATTTCAGCAACTGAAGAAATTGGCTTTTGATGACTGTGAGAAATTTAAAAAAAAAAAAAAAAAAAAAAGTGCGGTCAATCAGAACTTTGACTCTTCATGTGCTTGACACTCAAGCAGTGTTTACACCACTGAGGAACTGTGTGTCAACTGCCAACTCTTATTACCTCAGAGGGAAATTTGGGCGCAGCAGTTTGTAGCAGAGAAGCAGCTTCCGGAAGCCTCTGACTCTAAAGTGTTCTTGGAAGCGGGCCCAGCCATTGCACCGTGGTATCCTCTTCACTGGGCCTGCTCACTGACACCATCATTGATTCCCTTCTGTGATTCCTTCAAATTCACAGACGCAAAATCTTGTACATCATACATGTAGTCATGGTCACATAAAGATATGTGAACAAATATAAAAGAGTCACTGAAATACTGCAATAAACATACAGTATACACCTTCACACACATTTACCTAAATGCAGTGCTGCTTCCAAGTATACA